>NC_137139.1:26282663-26830346 GCF_949319135.1 Squalius cephalus
ATTTTCACACCATTAACATGGTATCCATTCTAGTGTGTATTTAAGATTTAAGATGGGGACAGAATGAGTGATTTCTGAGGCTGATTGTTTGGACAAACACTTGGGCACAAAGACTTCACCCTCACACAGAAGGGAGGATGTTTGCTTTTAACCTCCTTTGACACAGCTTTTGTTTTCCCCCAAAGTTTGACTTGGGTCAGTTAAACTACTGATTTTTTTTTGGAGAGGCCTGTTTCTTTTTCTTAGGGTCGTGACCAGGTGCTTGCCTTTTAAGTTTAAGAATGCTGCAGTGGTCTTTGGAACAAACAGTGGGGAAGAAAAGTCTCATGCGAAATAGTAACATTTTACATTATAAATCACCACAAACTGATACAAATATGATGTTCTTGTTTTACAAGTAGTTTATCAAATGGAATTTCAATTTTGTCTTCACTGTATATACAACATTTAGGCTTGTCCATATAGACATACACCACCTTTCAAATCTTGTGAAATGTTATAGTTTAAAAGAACTGTTTTCCATTTATACTGATTTTGGTGCTCAAGACACTTATTATCAATGTTGAAAATAGTGCTGCTTAAGAATTTTGTGTATTCAATATGTTAATATTTTTGTTGCTTTTTTTCAGTATTCTTTGATGAATAGAAAGCAGCAATTATATGAAATAGATCTCTTTTGTAAGATTATAAATGTCAATCAACTGAATGCATCCTTGCTGAACAAAAGGACAAATTCAAATTAAACTTATAAGTAATTATGCTCGTAAGTGCTTGGAGACACTCACAGAGACAGTGCTGAGAGTAACACACGCAGTAGAGATCTTATCTGACAGGATTTCAAACCTCACCCTCTGGTGTAGAGTTCCTGGGGTTAAGAAGAGACAGAAAGAGAAAGAATGGGTGGACACTGCATGCTCAGACAGCTCTGCTGACTCCTCATACAGATTCAGAATGTACAAAAATTGCCTCAGAACATCTAACGAAGTGAAATAAGTTCAATAGCTTCCATTTTCTTTGTAGAAGCGATCGACATTAAACATGAACCTAGCTTTAACCAAAACTAATTGACATCCTCCAATACCTCAAATGTGGTGTCATACCGCATTATATAGAGTGGACTGGGTCAAACTATTGAGTGCCACATCCTCTTTTTTTGCAGGCCTTTGCAAAGCGTGTCTTAGTACACTTTTTATTGACGTCACCATTTTCAGAAGCTGCCCTAATTAACTTTATCATATCATCGTATCAGCTTGCAATTTTGTCAGATTACACAAGATGAGCGAGACAAAATCCTACAAAATAAACACAGCTCTCAAAATGTGCCACACGAAATCATGTTCCCAGGTGATTGTGAGAATTCGAGCTCAGGAATTCCATCAGATCTGTAATCAGTCAAACCCCCGCTGCTTCCTACCCACATCCCCATTGTCTTGTTCCGAATGCCTATAGAAATCAACAGGAGGGGTGGGGCATTCCTGCTCCTGTTCAGACTTGAGCTCATGGCACATTGTAAAAAAAAACAAAAAACATGCTGTTTTAAACACGATTTTTTGATACAATGTGTATGGAAGATACAGTCATAAAGACCAAAGTCTGTGGCTGTCATGTCAGCACAGGTAATGGTACTATTTTTTGTTTTTGTGGCCATTTTACAGTAAAAACGATTGAATATATATGCAAAAGCCAACCATTAAACAACGAACGCAAATCGTCATAAATGTATCTGAGATGAATCTGCATACAAGTAGTGTGCAGTAAAATATCTATTAAGTTAAAGTATCTAAATTCTATTATAAATTAACATTACACTTAGTGAGTTAGTGGCACTAGGTGTGGTTCAGATTTATGATACGGAGGGGTGCGGTTTACAAAAAAAGGCTAATTCCCATTGGTCGCTGGCTGCTGGTGTAGCAGCGCTACCTGAAGCAGGTAGGCAAATAAAGAGACCTGAGATAGAGGATCACACTGCTGCTCACCGCGATGGGACTCACACGCACATTGGGACCAACTAAAACCGTTCAAGTACTTCATACTAAAGGTTTAGGCCTTTTTTATTTTTGACAGAAAACAAATGTTTGTTGTTTGTTTAGCACCAAGTTGGATCTAACACCATGTACAAGGTAAGTGTGTGTTTAAAATCAAGGTGGGTAACATTTATCATTCAACATTGCCTTAAGAAACTGACATTTGTATTGTACTATAAATATTGTGTTGAATTGTTTTTTTCAAGTTGACCTAAAGTCTTTCTACATTCTGCTTGGCTGCGATGATGTTAAAAAAATAAACTAAAAAAGTACTTTTGAACAAAGTTTAAAATATGTATGTACATACATAAATTACAACTTCAACTGATGATTGTGTGCATGTAGGAGGGTAAATCAGTACAGATCCGTATCAAAACACTTGGAAACCCCCTTATCAAGCACACAAGCATGTTCACAGGGGGGGTGGGGGTTTAGGGTTGGGTTACACTGTGTTGGGAGTCGAAATGTACGTTTTTTTTTTTTTGTGGTTGGCAAAGCAAACAGGCCTCGTACCTGTATGACCTACAGGCATGAAGGGAGAGACAGGTTTGGGCTCGCTGAAGGGAGAGGCCAAGTCACAGGATACTTTCTCAATGCAACAACAGCCTTGAGCATGGAACATCCTGAACCTGCACAACAAATAATCAGTTAGATTTAGAATTTTAAGTTGAAATTTTCAAAACTTTTTGCCGTTAGAATGAGTACAGTGTTTCGAATGGTCTGTAATCCCTGTGACTGATTTACTGACAGTGTGCTTATGTTGTGTCATACTTCACACAGGTATGGAAGAGCTGCGGAAGCCGTAAAGATGCTTTATCTGCTCTGTGAATTCTATCCTTCATTCCACCGGAGTCTGTGTAGATGTCCAATCAGATTTCAGTGGTGTGAAGTGTAGGAGACATGGAAAGATCTCATCACCTTCCACAACCTGCGAAGGCCTGTCTCGTGTTAACAAGGAGAGGAAAACAGCACAGATACGAGGCGATACACATGTCAAGAGTACATGTAGCTTAATAAAGCATGCTAGTTTTCAGTTGTAGCATAATTTGGCATGTGCTTCATGCTTGCACGGATTAATGCAGGTCATGAAAGTTGTATGCTAAACGCTGTGAATGTTAAGCCCCGGCTGTCCTATTATGCAATGAACGCTTTTAAGTTCAGCATATCTAAACATCTATGTAAAGCAATGTACCTCACCCTGCCCTTTAGCGCACCGTAGCTCCGCAAAACATGGCATGTTTGTTCATTTGCTGTTGTTTAGAGAGCTGAGGCGGGCTAAGTACACACACACACACACACACACACATGAGCAAGATTCACAAAGCCTACCAAGATGTATTTATGTATGCTGGTTCAGCCTTCATTCTCTCAACCCACACTAATAAACTCACTTTACAAAATGTGTTTGTGTGAATTGCTTAATCCTGACAATAAACTACTATAATAAAACAAGCCCTTACTCGCTGCCCTGGCATTTGTAGTATGAATGTTGTGGTTTATGAATTTCAATTAGTCCACCAAATGTGCTCCAAATATGTGACCTGCTCTTTGCATTCATGCGGTGGAGGCTGAGATGATGTTAATCTTGGAAGTGATTTCACAAAAAGCCAAGCTGAGGTGAAGCGAGTTCAAAGCAAGGCAAGTGTACTGCAAGACACCCCCATACAGAGGGCTTTAAAGTTCATCAACATTCAATGCAAAAAAAAAAAGAAGAAAAAAAAAGCTGTTTGGTTGATTCCCCTTGTCGACAGACATGCTCCTCGAAAATGAAAAATAAATGCAAAGTTAGAGTTATGCCTCAAGGTTACGCCTGTGGCTTCTCATGCACAACAAAACTGTTTTCACTGTTAAATCATGTTTTGACATGATCAAACCCTTTTATACATGTGTCTAGATAACAGCACTGAAAATGCATGTTCAGCCAAATGTAAAGCACTAAGGACCTTCATACAAAACAATGCTATATACATCACATATAATTGGTCATTTTCGAACATAGCTTTGCTAATAACCCTGTTAAAGAGAGTTATGTAAGAGATAATGTTAGGCTGGTCATTATCTCAAATTAAACCTTGATGCAAAGCAAAGAGGTCTTCCATCACACTGAAGGGGTTTATTTTGTGAGAATGACAGACTGACTATATATTATACCTTATATAACACCTGCCAATCCATTTATGGGTTAAAAATAGTTTAAACAAAAAAAAATTCAGCTTTTTTTTTTAGATTCCCGTAGCTTACACTGTGGAGCCTCACACTACCAACGCCAGGTTCGATTCCCAAGGAATGCATGAACTGATCAAATATATACCTTAAGTGAAATGTAAGTCGCTTTGAATAAGTGTCTGCCAAATGCATAAATGTAGTAATATATAAATAAACAGATACACAGTACAAGGACATGCAATACTGATTTGGGTTTAAATTATTTTAATAATTGAGATATTTGAACACTGAATGCAACGAAAGACCAATTCAAATGAAGTATTCCAGACACCAAGCTGGGTCTGTGAGAAATGTATGAAAAGGGGGAATAATTTAATTGAATTAAAAATGTTTCTTATCATCACATTTTGAGGTCCTTGAAATAAAATCCTGTTGTATAGGGCCGCTGTTGAAACAATCTAAACAATCTAAGATCAATGCACAGCACTGTGCTTTCCTATTTTGCATTGATGTGAACCATGGCAACATCACATTTTAAAAAGCTGGAACTGCATCAAGGCGGTGTTTGAAGTACAATGACTTAATTTGCTGTGCTTTTTGGTTTTTGCCTGCCAGACAGCTTGCCAAACACCACAGTTAAATAGTTCAATATCCCCATTACATGCAAACAGCCTTTTTAAACATAAAACATGCACGATTGATCGCAGATATTGTTCAAAAGAACTGTATTTCACTAAAACTGCTCAAATTAACAGGAGGGTGTAGCAAGAAACAAGCCCTGTTCCACTAGTCTATTCACTATTCTGAACCACTCTACGATATATTTATATATATACAGGGTCAATTATTGAGGGGGTTTAATTACTGGGCGGTTGCGGGGATGTACGTGGAAATGCTGTGAAAAATGTATCACGTCTAGAGCAAATATTAATCTTTTGGCTGAAAATATTGCTTGGTGCTAAATTCACAATCATGGTGTTTATTAATTTAAATCCTCCAGGAGAAGAAACAGAGAGAAAGAGAATAAGGAGAAATGGAAGGCGTCCTTGTCGAGGACCTTGACTATTTCAGGCCGGGGTGATAATAGCTTCCAGCACTGGCTGTTCCTTTAGCCGAAAGCGGCCAAATAGAGCCATTTGTCCACAGAACAGCACAGACTGTTTAGTTTCAAATTCCACGCATGATGACTCATGATTCCAGACAATTTGAAAATAAAGACAGACTCACAGATGTAACTGCCATCTCAAAGATTTCAGTTACAATGCAAGGATTGGTGCTCAGCTTCTTCCTCCTCCTTTTCTTCAGCCCAAGTCTTGCCGACGATACAGGTAAGTGGAGATGGCTTACAGCAGATGCAAATAATGAATAGACACTAAGTTCTGTGTGACTGATCCACCTGCTGTGCGGTATTGACATGAGAGGATGGCTTATTCACTGAAGGTGACAGTGATAGAGAGGGAAATGTGTCTCCTATCACACATCCCATTAATTGATTACACCTCTTCCCCACAATGTCACGCGTCCGCCGCTCCCATGATTTTCACAGCTGTTCTATACATTCCTCAAAGGATGGCATTAGCTGCCATCATAACAGCTGCCATAAAGCGTGATACAGGTACACCTAGAATCATTGGTAAAGCCACAACTGTATGTATACACTGAGTGTGTGTGTTGGAGAGAGAGAAAGGTGTTACTGATTATTGCACTGCACCTCAAGAAATTAACTGATCCATTGAATAAAATGTTATTACGAAAATGCAGGGCGAATAAGAAACAAATCAGAAAATGGAGAACATGTTAAAAAGTCATCATAAATGTCATGGCTAGTTAAAAAATTCTTTAAAAAATAAACAGTTGTGCTGTAAAATGTATTACATTTCATTCAGTTGCAATACAGCTGTGTGAAGTTTGAAGAACGTGTCTGGCGTGTGCGCTCCTCCTCCAGAGTGTTCATTACTGCTATAACCAATCACAAAATTAAAAAAAAAAGATTATAGAAATAGTCATTTTTTTAACTAATAAGAATTTTTTTTAACTACAGAAATGTCCATGCTTTACCCAGTTATTCTCTCTCTTACCCATATATCTAAAGCGTATACTATCATTCATAATTTTGGGGCCAGTTAGATTTTTTTTGTTTCGAAAGAAATTACTTTTATTTAGCAAGAATGCTTTAATTAGACTGAAAGTGACAGTAAAGACTTTTACATAGTATCAAAGATTTATAAAACGGATAGTTCCGGTCCTTGATTCTGATTGGTTGAGCCACGTTCGATTGTTTGTGATTCTTTGTTGCTGCATGTGTTGCTTGGCAACCTCTTTGGAACTACATTGCTTGGCGGAGCAATAAATGTGTTATAACGTCATATTTTTTGTTGCTGGTGTTTATTTTATGAATAAAATAAATATTAAAATGAATAGTTTTATGGAGTAACCATTTAATAAAAGCAATAAGCCCATTGAAACTGTGTTTTACAGTGAATTTAGAACAGCTAAGGGGCGTTGTTAGGGCCTATTGGAACAGATAAGCAATAAGCCCCGCGAATCACGGCTTTGCGGGGCTTACTGCTTTTATAAAATGGTTACTAAATAGAGAACACTAAATAGAGAACACTAAATAGAGAACACGCAAAAGCATTGAAATATCATTTTTCCTCCCATGATTTTAGATTTTTTCCAACACCATGTCCCTAGGAACTACGTACTATTCATCAAAGAATCCTGAACAAAAGTATCACGGTTCCTACAAAAATATCAAGCAGCACAACTGTTTTCAACATTGATAATAAAAAATGTTTCTTGAGCAGCAAATCAGCATATTAGAATGATTTCTAAAGGATCATGTGACACTGAAGACTGGAGTAATGATGCTTAAAATTCAGCTTTTACATCACAGGATTTACACTTTAAAAAACAATAAAATAGAAAACAATTTAAACTGTAATAATATTTCAACATACTACTATTTTACTGAATTTTTTATCATAAATGCAGCTTTGAGAGACTTCTTTTAAAAAAACAGATCTTATTAAGTGACCCCAAAGTTCTGATAACATCCAACATTTCAAATAGACCACCCATTCATATTCATAACCAAGTGTAGATTAGGATATGACCGTGCACATTTACATATCAAAAACTTGGTGGAGGCGTGGTTACTCATTTCACACACAAAACGATTTGTCAGTCACAAAAGAATAATTTACATATAGAACAATGGTCATGTTAAACTAAATTACAACTTTCTAGTCCCAATAACCTTGACTAACATTATAAGTGTGGGGAAGGAAACAAAATATTGAAATGTGTCTGTTTTGTCCTCTTCTGCCACAGTGGCCGAGGACATTGGACCTCACCAGCTGAAGCGTCTGGTGGAGCTATTGACAGATAGCGAGTGTGAGGAGTTCATCTCGGCCATGACTCAACCAGAGGACAACATCTTCCAACACTTGGACCGACTATCTGCAGAAAGGAACCAGTTACTGCAGTCAAGAAGACGCAGACACACAGGTAACCGTGATAAACACAAGCGTAGTTTAAATCAGCTCTAATAAATTGATACTTATTTGATTTATGCTAATGAAACCCAGCAGTGCGATGTGTGACGAGACACATCCTGCAGTAAATGAAGAGGTCATGAGCAACCAAATGTATTTGTTTATCTCCACTGCACACATCAGTCTGCCGTTGAGTGGCCCACTCAAGAGACATCTCAACCAGACGAATTGTTGATATGATACCTTTTCATCAGAAATTAAATCTATCGAGGTAGTGGGACATGATTGAATTGTTTAATTGCCTGAACAACTGAAGAGCTGGCTGCTTTCCTTCTGCCTGTCTGGAGCACGTTTGATATTTTGCATGTGTGTGTGTGTGTGTGATTGTCAGACCAGAAGCCCCCCTGTCGTTCAGCGCTGAAGGACTGGCTGCAGATTCACGGCAAGCAGATATACTACGACAGGCTGTCTCGTGCACTGCAACAGATCGGCAGGACTGACATCGCCATAGGTCAGCTGCACACAACACTCACACACATACATGCACTGCACCACCACACTCAGTAAACAATCAAACTGATGCTACAATAATTTGTACACTATTGAGAAGAGATGCACAATATATCATTACCCTAATGGTTTTTGGCTGATATTAGAGATTCTTTAATTTAGCAGTATTTTTGATAATGTATGTGTGAATTGATTAATCATCTAAATTTGTATTTATTTTATATCATTTAGACTACCTTTGTTAAGTGTGCCGCACACATCCTGAAAAGTAAAGTCGAAACAATTCAAACGCCCCCTGGTGGCTGGCTGCAGTATCGGTCATAAACCCCGCCCTCCCCATGTAATCAAATGGGACGCAAGCCAAACTAAAAAATCCAATTACACTTTTCTGTCATTTTAGGTAGTTTTTAATCACACTGATGTATGTTCAAGTGTTTGTTTTACCAATAAGTTTGGTTTTAGTTAGTTATTAGATGCTATAAAAATGGGGTGTAATGTCATGATTGACAGCTGTGCTTGCGATCGAGTCTGTGGGAGCGAGAGTATGTGCGGGACCTTGATACCGCGGCTCCACCTCAGGATCACTGCGAGGACTCGGGCTCCAAATTATGTCATCCCAATGACTGTTTCTGGGATATTTTGGCTTCATTTGGTGGAAGGAAGTGGAGATGTGTTGTCCATCTTTTTTTTACATTCTATGCCTCCAACTCTCACTTAAAGTTAATACTTATAATTGAAAAAAACACTGAAATGTAATCTATATCAAAAGGATATCCATTTTTCATACTGATCATTATAACAGGATGCTTAAAGTCACTTGTTAAATGATTAAAATTATTGATTTTAGCTTTTAATGTTTTATGTTTTATGTTATTCATTTTATTTACACAAAATAGTATAGAATAGCTGAGTTGTACTGTTGTTCCTAAGTGCTCTACTATTCACTTTCCAAAATTCAGTGTCGTAAATATTTCTCTACATTTGATTTTTATTATTTTATTAAATATATTATCAAATGCTCTACTTTGCAGAAGACAGTATTTTAACTAAGGCTGCCCCTAACTAAAGATTTTTTGGTAACACTTTAGTTTAGGGTCCAATTCTCATCTATTAACTAAGTGTTTATTTGCATGCATATATAGGATATTGGCTGTTTATTAGTATTTACAGAATAAAGCACATATTAATGCCTTATTCATTTCTGCATGGCCATATTCTACATCCCTTAATCCTACCCACTACATAAACTGAACAACTACTAACTATTAATAAGCAGTTATTAGGAGTTTATTGAGGTAAAAGTTGTAGTTAATAATGAGAATTGGACCCTAAACTAAAGTGTGACCGTTTTTTCTAGCCGACTAGTAGTCGTTCATTTAAGCCATTAGTCGACTAGTCGCACATTCATGATATTTATTTAATTACTTACATATATACTGGGAGAGTGGCATGGGAAAATGGCTTGAGTTTCAGGGCTAAGAAAAAATATTATATGTAACATTGCTAACATTGTTCTACAATACAGAAAAATACTAAACCATAATAAAGAGCCTTTAACATATAAATGAAGTGCTCAAGTGCACACATAAAGCTTACCGCAGATGCTGACTGATCATCTCAACGGGATAGTGGATGTGCCGACTGAATGCATGTTAATTTAAACATGTCAAGCAGTAAGCAAGGTACTAATTTAGCTTCCATACTCCACACGAACACTTGGATATGCGCCTAATTATAGCGCACAATTATCGTCAATGTTAGAGCAAGAGACCATGTGAACTTAGGCTACTACTTACATGCTTCAAATGATAAGCCATGATTGAGACAGAATAATAGGCGAACATTTGGATTTCCTACCCGATATACTATAATTACAACATCGAACAGCCGTGTTAACAATCGGTCACACTTTATTTTATAACAAGTGTCCTTGTTATTTGTAGTTACTGTAAAAATAACAATAAATTATGTGTAATTACATGCAACTAACCCAAAACCAACCCCTATTCCTAACCCTAGTGCGTGTAGTTAATTAATATTACTCAGTACTTAAATGTATAATTACACTGTAACATGGACACCTTAAAGGAACACACCACTTTTTTTCGGAAATAGGCTAATTTTCCCAACTCCCCTAGAGTTAAATAGTTGAGTTTTACCATTTGAGTTTTACCGTTCACAACTTCCAATGTGACCAACACTAAGTTTGTGTAGTTACCTAGCTGGGGACTATTTTCAGGCGCTGCGTAATATCATTGTGCCTGCTGCACTCATGGTACGGCAGCAAAGTTCCTTGATTATTACGCAGGAATGAGAGTATAGTTCCTAGCCATATCGGCCTAGAAAATCGCAACTTTTCATTTTCCGTCGGTCTTAGTACACAATGTAACTACAGAAGAGTCAAGTTTTAAATAGGAAAAATATCGAAACTCTTTGATCATTTTTTTTAGATAGATGCTAACGGTCGAATCAGATTCAATGATCTATGCTAAGCTATGCTAAAAGTGCTACCGCCAAAATCAAAGATCGGCTGAATGGATTCGAAAACGGTAAAACTCAACTGGTTAACTCTAGGGGAGTCAGAAAATGAGCCTATTACCAAAAAAAATGGAGTGTTCCTTTAAAATAAAGTGTAACCTAACAATCTGTTCATTGTGGATTTAAAATGTATCGACTAATCAAACAATCGACTAGTTTGGTTGACTACTAGAGGGCAGTCCTAATTTTAACATAGTAAAACTACATACTTCACCTTTAAGGAGCCCTACAAAGCCACAGCTAACATGATATTCATTTACCAACAATAAAGTTTGTCAAAAACTTTTTAAAAAGTTTTTCCATCTCCTTTTCTTTTGTTTTTGCACACTACTAATGCAACGAGCACCGAGCTAATTCACAGTCATTCATCTTACATGCCAAAAGATGAAACTCAGCAGACTGCATAATGTTATTTTTATACATTTCTGATAGAACGCACTTTGCACCCTGTCACTCAGGGTGATTGTGGTCCAGCGTACAGGCGACTCCACAGCCGAATGGCATCGGATATGAGAAGGTGCAAACAATTTGACAGCAGGCTCGCTAGAGCTGACACCAGATTCACTACACGCCATCTGTTCCTTTCATCATCTCCGTTAAAGGGAGAAAGGGATAAACAGAGAAGAAGAGGGGGGAAAAAATGACAGGCTCGACAGCCCAAGAACATCCTTCAGTCAAAAGCGGTGCACTGCAGAAAATAAAAAGCAAACACAGAAACTGATGCGTATGGGAAATGCACAATGCCGCAATTACAAGAGCTTTAATTGGCGGCCTGTAAATGGTCTATGATGAGCGGTAGCCACTCAGCGACAGCACCTTGGATAAACTGCGTACTTATGTTCCGGCATGTGTGTCTTCTTCAGTTGTTCTTGCTTCATTATACTTGGTACATTTATTGGGCCCTGCACACTTAGTTAATCTCATTTCAAGACGTTCATGGAGGCTATTACTCTGTTTGATTTCCTAATGTGCTGCAAGAATTGCTTGTGTCTTGTACGAATATGAAATGAATGTCACAAATAAACAGCTGCTAGAGCTGCCTCCAGCATAATTGTCATCAAGTAATGAAGTGAATTCATGTTAAAACCCTATGAGTAAAGACAACGGTCACCACTAGACAACTGGACTGGAAGTAATGCATGTGCTTTTTATCTAACAGAGGTGGGTAAGAACATCAACCAGGACAAAACTCTTGCTATACAGAGATATGTGGAAGGCTACCATGAACTTGTTAGCCAAATGGAGAAGCATCAACCAGAAGATCATGATGATCATGAGGTGGTTCTGCAGTACTCTGCAAAACAGGGTGAGATGCCTCAGAAGGTTTACAAATTATAGAAAGATTGATGTGTTTTAAATCATTTGAGTGGTATTCTTGGGTCTCTATTTCTAAACCATAAAATATGTTATTATGCAAGTACATTTTAAAGGAGTAATATTATATAAGTCTTTTGTAATATCATATAACTCCTGCAGAGTTCAGCTCCAACCCCAATTAAACACACCTGAGCTATTCAAGCTCTTACTAGGCATACTAGACACTTTCAGGAAGGTGTAATGAAGCAAGTTTGAGCTAAACTCTGCAGGACAGTGGCCCTCCAGGAGCAGGTTTGGACACCTCTGGTCAAGAAGGAGCCACGTTTCTAAGCACGGATTAGGCGTTGTTGATGAATAAACATTGAGGTCATGTGTTAATATTTTGGGTCTTTGACATCAAAAACCTGACGAACTCAGAACAAGCTATTTAGTCTTCTTAGTGTCAGTTTCTGTTGAACTGGCCCCACCATTATAAAAAAAAAAAGATATATATGTTATTATATGTTCATATGTTTGCGGTTGGCAACCCCGGTTTCACAGACAAGGCTTAAGACTAGTCCCAGACTGTTTTAACTGAAAGCTACCTACACTGTAAAATCAAGCGGCAACCTTCCGGTCTCTCTTTTGAATCCAACACGGAAGTGACTTAAACTGCAATTCATCGACTGTCCGCTAGAGACAGGCTCCAAATGAGAGTCAATCCCATAGTTAATATGGCCAACTTTACAGCAGAAAAAAAAAATGTTTACAGCCTGGTACAAAAAGTGGTTTTGGTCTATATAGCTAATTTTGCCCTTCATAACAACTGTGAGGGGGGTGAATTTTTTTTATAACTCATCCGTTTAAATTACATTAAGCCTTAAAGTTCTGCATAATTAAGGGAGTGGCCACTTGAGTGACAGGTGGATTGCCGCTGCTGTCACTACTAGCCGTTTGTCTCCTGTCTGTTAGCTGTCACGTCACCTCAGCTAATCACACCTCTTTGCCCATTTTCGGTTATCCGGGAATGACGCACAGTGACGCACTGTCAAGATGGCGACAGCTGGCTCCGCCCACTTTGGGCTTCAAAATTGCTTTTCAGAAACCTACGGGTGACGTCACAGACACTATGTCAATATTGTTTTAGTCTATGCTTAAAATACGTCACTGCCGTTGTTTTTCACACCAGTAAAAAAAAATTCTAAGGCATGTTTATAAAATCTACTTATATGCTAATTAATATCTAATATGCTGATTTGCTGCTCAAGAAACATTTATTAATCAGGCATGTGATTGGCTAAGGACAAAAAAGCAGGAAAATCCGGAAAAATCACATCCCTGATTAATGTTGAAAACGCTTGTACTGCTTAACATTTTTGGTGAACAAAACATAGTTGTCTATAAGCAACTGTAACTTATCTGAAAATCAATGACTCATGTTAACAACTCTTGCCACTGATTACTTCACAGCCAGAGGGTTCACCTGGAAAGACTTGGACTTGGTGGTGAAAAGGCAACCAGTGTCACCTTATCCGCACCATCTGCTAGACAGAACATGGCCTCTACTTTACGGCCTTCTGTCTGGATTTGCCATCGCACTGCTCATGAGTGTGGCCATCTTTCTTATTAGCATATATGTATCCCATGGCAACAGAACCAAATCCAGGTCTGAGCATCAACCCTGTTGCTGTCCCCTCCTCAGTGTTGTGACATCATCAGATTAAGTCACCCAGAGGACACACGCAGACCGAGTAATGGATGTTCAGGATAATAATGAAGCCATGTTCATCAATATGAAATTCATTATTAAACGATGGCTGATTATGACCCATGCTACTAGTCTCAAAGTGCCTTCTTATTGGATGTTATTTCATATAGTGTGCTATTTAAACTATAGTTAGACAGCCTATGCAGACACCTTCAGCGCAGACAGTTCCCACTGCCTCTCATAAAGACATTTCTGCAATAAAGCAGCTGACAGAACATAATGACAGCAATCTGTTACCTCCATCGGGACTGCTGCCATTGTCCTGTCAGTGATTTGATGGTGTGTAGGGGAGGCTGCGCTGGAATGCTGTTGCCTTGACAATCTTAGCACTTCCTGTTTCCAGTCCGCGACAGTGGCGGTGTGCTCGTCTGGCATTGAGGAAAAACTAATTATCCAGCCTGGCTCCTTCTCCCCTGAGCTTGCACATGCCCCCTGAAGCAATCCACAAGGCTAATAACAATGACAATGCCTGCAGACAATGCAGTCAGTACATCAGCCTCAGAGAGACTGGATAGACTGGGCAAGTGTGGCAATGAAAACACACGGGAGAGAGCGCTGAATGGAGTACAGAAGGAACTAATTCACCAAGATGAGCAATGCAGCAGGAAATGAGCTCACAAGCAAGCAAAGTATCTCTCGCAAACACTGGGATCGTCTCTCTTATCATTTAAGTGCTTCCCTTGTTCTAAAGAAAAACATGCCCCTTCCTCATCCTCGTCCTTTTTCTTTCCTTTTATTTCTTCTATAATTGAACTAATTACTTCATTATACAAATCCAGACTAATGTGCTCCTGGAACCACACATCATGGATTAATAGTGGTGCTAAGCAGCAATTATAGGCAATTAGTTCATAAATCAACATCTAAACAAATTAAAGTGCCGGGGAGGGGAGGTGTATATTCAAAACACCGCGAGGGCCAAAAGGTCACATACTCAAACTTTAAGGTCCTAATTACACCTGGTATTAAGATGAGGGAGACACATTCCCGTTTACACCTGGTGTTTTAATCCGTCTCTTTTGTCCTTATTTCTTCGAGGGGGGGGGGGGGGGGGGGTCTATGGGCGGGTAAATGTTATGCACGCTATTTACAGATGAACACGACCGGAGACTACGGAAAAACATACGGCGAGCAGCAGCTTTCGTTTCTGCTCTGACAGCCGCAAAACTACGCCGAACACTGTGAGTGTGTGTTAGAAGTATCAGGAATGGTGAGAGAACATTGTGCTTGGTATGTTTTTCGTCAAACCAAACTTGGGTCTTTATCCAACAAAGTTTAAATCCCGTCTGGCTAGCTCACTTCCCAAAATGTTTATGCATTAGATCAGTAGGTGGAGAGTAGGCGGTCTTTTGTGGCTGTTCGAGATAGTAACTGAGGCTGTCAAGACACCTTTTCATTATCACTGCATAGAGTTCCAATTAAATGCGTATATGGAATTAACGGAATCAGGTCCAATTTGAGCTTCGAGTTCATTGAAATATTTTAACTAACTGGAAATTAAGCATTCTAATAAAAAATAAGAGCGTGAGATGAGAATTACCAATGTTTTTTTTTAAACAGTATTTTTCTAAATGTGCAGTTGGGAATAGTTATGTCTGAAATAATTATAATTATAAAAATTTATAAGCTAAAATTTATATAAATTTATATAAATTTAAAATTTATATAGCCCTAGAAAACCTACTTTGCTTTTCTTTCATACGTATTGTTGGTCATTTGTTTTGTGTGTATATATATATATATATTTATTAATTTTATGCATGGTGAATAAGCAGAGGGTAATGGCTGTTTCATGACCAGTTTGAATGAGTGAGCGAATTTTGACTGAGTGTGCCAAAATGGCTGCCGCTTTTGCATAGTTTGTGTTTGCTAATAATTATTTGAAACTTAGCAATCTGACAGCTCCAGTAGTCATGTAAACTATGTATAAACCTTAATTAAACAATTTAATAATCAATTAAAAAAAGGAATTTATACCTGTATGATATTACGCTGTAGCCACATTGGGCCAGCAGTTTGGAAAATGGATGGATGGATGGATGATTCAGCTGCAGGCGCCATCTTCTGGTCAGATTTGGGAATTAATTCGTATATTCTCTAGTCTACCCGTTGAGCATTCATTGACTGAATCCAAAATCGCCCCCTAAACCCTCATTCACTCTCTAGGCTCCCACTCTCTGGCTCTCTAGGAACGAACCTGCCTTCCATATAGGTGGTGATTTCGGGCATAGCCGAGATTTCAAAAAAGTGCCATAAAGTATAACAAAGCATTACACAGTTCCTCCAGTATTCAAAGTCCTCTAAGGCCAAACAATAGCTGAGAATCTTTACTTCTGCCAGTTAATGAATTGATGATATACACAAGAACTGTGTTTCCATGTTTCTCAAAAGTGCACTGAATTCGACACCACAAAAAAGGAGCCACAACTGAATCCGAACTTAAAGGGGTAGCCTAGTTCATCCAAAATTACAAAAGTCTGACATTATTTTCTCACCCTCATGTTGCTCCAAACCTGTATGCTTTTATTTTCTCTACAGAACAAAAGAAGACATATGTCCAGAAAATTAGACCACATTGACTTTCCTTGTACAGACAAAAAAAAAAATCTTCTTTTATGCCCTACAGAGAAAAATAAAACATAAGAGTGAGTAAATGATGACACAATTCTCATTTTTTGTGAACTATCCCTTTAAGTTTAGATGCAGTTTTTGCACCTTTATCTGTGGTGTGTGCTTCTTTTGGCTGGTGCTTTCTTGTACAGTGAATATGCCAGGCCTTTTTTCAGCAACCCTCCCAAATTGGTATTTTTTATTTAAACAGCCATTAAATGACCGCTAATGTGAAGCATGAGCCATTTTGAAATAGTTACAGAATCTGAACAAAGACCATCATCATATCACTAGGAGGTTAAAATCTTGCTGCATTTAAGACGCAGGGTCAAGTAAAAAACAAATGGAAACTGCGGCTAAATATTGGTTGTACAACAATGGACCAATCAGATGAATCTGGGGTGGGATAAGCATCTCTAGCGGCAATGTATGGGAGTTAACGCGCTTATAAACGTCCATTATGTTCCGTCCAGTTGTTTGTAATGCAAGAAGGCAAAAAAATTATGTGTGACATGATGCATATCTTACATCTGACATGTCTGTCATCCTGTTCCTCTCTGATCAGTAATGATTTGCTGATGGCGTTGAAATGCCATGACACAGCAAGCAGCCGAAAACTCATCTATACAGCGCAATGAAGACAATGCCTTGGTGCAGCTGGGCTCTGTCAAAGAGAAACACATAACAACATGAGTATATTGCCACTCTCTCTGACAACTACTATTTTTGTTTGTCCCTCATGCACACATATAAATGTCAAAAAATGAATTCTGTCTCTCTCACACAAGCATGAAAACAGATGGAGACACACATGGCATAACAGAATCGTCCATGCATTCTCACAAAGTCTCATCCAAACTTTGAATAAGATGATGCATGTAGGCATTTTTGCATTGTGTGCCATGCTATCGGAGATATTTAAAAAGAGAAGCATACAAGTGTGCTTGTATACAATTATAATTCATTACAGCCCAAAATAGACTTAAGCATCATATTTGACACATTTAAAATAATGCGTTTTGTCTGAAAAAAAAGACATATTTAAAGTTTGTTAGGTTCACATCGGAACAACATTGAACAGACTGTACCTCTGTCTGTCACATCATATAAAAAATATGGCATCTGCACTGACTTAAAAGCGTTTTAACAGCATGCGCTTCCCATTAGCAAACCTAATGTCAAATATGATCTTTACAATAAAGTTCTAACAGATGGACATCAAATCAATGTTCTTCTGTCGAGAATGATTGATTGACATCCTCTTAATTCAGCTTTTTACTCAAAGGTTTTTCAACCAGGGTTGAATAGACAGATATATTGACAAATGTAAGACATACAGAAATGTCTATATATGCAATAAGTGTTTAAAGCTACACTGTGTCACTTTTTAAGTTGATTCTTAGCAAAAAACACTTTCTTTCAAAATGATATGCTCATTAATGTGTAATTACTTCTACCAACTAGGCTAATCAAGTATTCTCATAAGCGTAGAATCTGCCATTTAGAATAAATACGAGTGAGTCGCTCGAATGGCGGCAGCCATGTTGCGCCTCCATCTTGAAAATACATTAGCCAAAGAGGGACATACCTGGAAATTCAAGCTTCGCCTTTCGCGTTTTTACACTCAGTGGCACCGTGCGAGGGGGAGATTACTCGCGACTGCCGGCAGATTTGGAGTTAAAACGCCCTCGGAATGGGAGGGGCTAGAAAGTAATATTCAGTTGGTAGTCATAAACAATTTCACCGCTAGATGGGAGAAAATCCTACACAGTGTAGCTTTAAACATTTATTTCTAAATGTTTTTTTTTTTATGTGCGATTTCTCGATATTATTAATAAAAGATATTATATTAAGTCAACAAATAAACTCTTGCCTTTTAATTTTATAGGGTTCTTGGGTTGGACAAGAGTGTATGGGTGGAGAGTTCCTTGGTTGAAAAAGGTTGTCAACACCTGGTTTAGTTGTGATGAATATTATTTTGAATAAATTTCAGATTGGAATATTTTAAACCCATTCACCAAAAAAGATTTGTTCATTCACTGATTCATTATGAGGCCTTTTCTCTTTCTTTCATTATGCCAGTAGATGGCGAAAACTGGGTGACCTTTTGTGTTATAAATGAGTCACTGAATCATTCATTCAGCCTATTCGTACTCACATGACGAACAGCACGGCTGCGTCCGAAATCGCATACTTTCTTGTGTAGGTACTTATTTTGAATAAGTATTTACTTCACGACGTGTAAAAAAGTATGTTATACATAGTATGAGTGTGTGTAGTATGAGTGTAAACCTGACATGCTGTCATTATCATGTGACCAACCGTCAGTTACATCGCTTCATTGCCATTCATATCCTTTCCAGTGGCCTCATGGGACAGTAAAGTGTCCATCATATGCACACTTCAGAATCTTGCCGGAAGTAGTAGGTCATCTGGGTACTTTTTGCCTATTCTTTTGAGTAGGCTACTGTGAATTCGGACATATTTATGTCACATACTGTTTTTCACCTGCTATAGTATGGACGTATGAGATTTCGGATGCAGCCCAGGTCAAAGCTTTAGCAGATCCAAAGGAAACGAATGGGAATGTGTACGGATAACGTACCTACATCTGAGTGTGTAACTGTTGTGAAAATTAACATCATTTTTGTGTGTGTGTGTGTGTGTGTGTGTGTGTGTGTGTGTGTGTGTGTGTGTGTGTGTGTGTGTCCTTTTAAAAATCTATGTTCGCTTCGACTTTAATTGGATAAAAGGGGATTTCAAATACCTGTGCTTTAATTCTCCCCCCTCCCCTGAGTCCCCTCAGTCTTAGATCATCCCACTCCCAAGCCCAACATGCACCAAAGTGATCGGGTCTCCAGGGAATGTTCAGTATCATTAGATGATTTTACCTGATTTGTGCATTTGCATCTTTGACATCTCTCGGGAACCCATTCGCATTTAACACAGACAGATCCCGTCTGTAAGCCATCTCCTACTCACGTATACTGTTGAGATTACATCTGTGATTTAAAAGCAAACTTTTTAAACCGTATGTTTCCGAAGTTGTGTGGCGGCTTCACAACACAAACGAGTCCCTTCATAGAAGTTTTACTCAACCTCTCCAGGTTGACTTGACAGAACCACAGTGCCCTCCAGTGGTCCAGATAAACACTGCAGATCATATTTGATCTATTTTTTTTTTTTTTTTTTTATTATTATTCTTACACTCGCTGGAGAATTTTTATTTATTTAAATATGGTTAAAATAAGGCACAAACAAGAAAGCCTAAGATGATAAAAGAGATGTGTCACTTTTTAGAAATGTAGTCTTTGCTTTCATTTTTGTATAGGCCTGCGTTTATACCATTTTCTGAAAACTCTAAAAATTTGAGGGTGGTGTAACCACCACCATGTAGCCTAAAAATTACTAAAACTTTCCATTCACTTTGAATATTAATCATTTTCATATTTTCATACAAGTCATATTAATGCAATTTTTTTTACAAATATCATGAATTTTTGAGTATCAAGAAGCTTTGTTAGGGTTACTCCTTTTGACCTGTGTAAAATAATAACAATATTATTATTATATACAATATAGATATGGTTCACATCACTTAACACTATAGCACACAAATAACTGCCTCATTACCGGGTCTAAAGGTCAGAGAAAATGAACTTTCATTGATCACCACATGAGGTTTCTGAACAGCTAGTTTTAGTAGAATGGATTGTGAACCACAAAATCCGCCATCGTGAACTCACATGCAACTGAAATCATTTTTTAAAGTAAATAGCTACATGGCTCACTATGGTCACCTCTATTCCCTCCTGTGCTCACTGCATGCGCTCTATTGAATCCAGCCAACCACAAAATATTAGCTGAACGATATAATCAGATGGAGTTGTGATTGACAGTAAAAGTGGACACCATATGTGTGTGCATGTGTAAGATAAGCGTGCTGCTCAGATTTGCTGATGGGGAAAACGGGCACATACACCAAAGCAGAATCACACATCAAACAGCCATTCCATTATTTTTCAAACAAACACACAGCTATCCGCACTCATTACCCCAGTAAACACAGTCATGAGCATGGAGCCGGTTTTTGGAGTCAGTGTAATAATGGAAATCACCCCAATACATAATCAACCACTCAGCACATACAAGCATGTTACAATATTAACATGCATGGAGGCGACAGAGTGTGCATTGACCTCTTCATATAGTTCATAATGAGATCCCTCGGGAGCATGTTTACAGCTTTACACGGTCCGTTTAAATTTCTGTCCGGCCACTGAACAAAGCGCGGGCCACCATTTGCATTAATTAGAAGAAGATATCTTTAACATCTGAATTTCATGAATGCTGCCAATCATTTCAGCTCAGCTGAAGAAAAATGGCATTGGGTTCAGTTCAGAAAGACAGAGGCTCCTTGCCAGCTCTTTCTTCTCCGGCGATGAGTTCTTTTCTCTTAATGCTTTACTGGTTCATTTCTGTTTACACAAAGGTCAAGAGAGAGTGTGCGTAATCAGGCAGATGGCACTTTGCAGAGAATTTGTTGAAAGTGAACTATGTAAAAAGTGATCAGTTGTCTTAACTTTAAAAATGTGAGGAAACACTTTGCATTAAAATTAAGTAATAAACTTAATGCGTAATTGAAAATATTAAGTTATGCAAACTAATTTTCCTCACTTTTTTAAGTTCGGTCAACTGATCTCTTTTTACAGTGATATAATGGGGGGAAAAGTGAGTGAAATATCAAAGTATGTTATAACTCTGAACAGTATATACCTAGATCTTAAATGTTTCCCCATTCAAGTAGATTGTATAGTTGCATTACTGACCGTGGTGTTTGACTTACCTTAAAGTGACCTTTAAACTCGTACCATGTGTTTCTGCCTTTTGAACGTGATTTCACAAAGTACATGTTCCTGGATCAACATCTTTGTTGATTCTGGAACAACATTCCAATCAACCAATCAGATCTGAGGGACACTTTTACAGTTTATGTCGAAGTTTAAGCTTACAACCAGAGTTAGGTGGTTCTACATCAGTGTTATTTACATCATTTCTCTCTGATTTTAGGGATAACTTATGGGTAGGGTTAGGTTTAGGGGTAGGGTTAGGGACAGCCATGTTTTACTTAGTGAAACCACGTTCATCGTTTGGGCTACAAACATGATGAAAATCATTCAGCTTAATAAGGAGAGGTGTGATTTTTGGAAGTGATTCTTATGATTTTCGACTGCTAGACAATAAAAGAGGTGAAAAGTCTCACAGACGTACACTGAAGGAGTCTCTTTCGACCAAGTAACCCCCAAAACACCACATAACGTGGTAAAACGCCACTCAGAACAGCATAGCAACTTCACATAAACAACCTGGCATAAATCCCTTTTCTCAGGGAATTTCATTTCTCATATTGGAGCAAACAGACAACATTAATTGTATGCTATATGATGCATGGCCCAGTTGCTCAAGTGGACTTTAAGCAATTAAAAATCCTCTAACCGAATGCAGAGGCTTTGCAATTTTATGCCTAAATTAATTACTAATACCATTCATGGAACATTTATTTGCAATCAGACCAGTGGAGTGAGACAATGGACAACATAAATTTTAATATTAGCCAACCAGCAATGTCCAGAATTGGTTTGTAATGGCCAGCGCTGGCCAGAGATTTATAGCACCATATTCTGTAAACAACAGATTTTGTCAGGAGAAGATCTGTACGATTAATCACACTAGTTGATCACTGTCCAAAGGTTGTTTGATTCTGTAAAAGCACTTGTGTGTCATCTCTAAGTCGGGCTAAAATGAAGTGGTTTATTTATGCTGTCAGCTGCTTGTTAGGGTGGTGCAAATTGGAATTTCCATTTTAATGAAAGGACAGAGAGGAACATATCTCAGTGCTGTTGGTTGGTTTTCAGCCTTGCGTATGAGTTTTATAGATTAATAAACTTCAAATACTCAAAGACACAATTCAATTGGGAGTATACTGTATCTTTATCAAAATGGCACTAGGCAAAAACGGTCCCAAAAGACAATTATCTTGTGCTTACAATTTCCCCTTCTCTAATTCACTTGGCAGAAAACGGACAAATGGTTGCCTGGTTTTGCCATTTCACTGTGTCCTGGCAGGAACCATAATTTAATAGCTGCCCGAAGTGGGATATGGATCACTTGCTCACACTTGGATATTGATTAAATAATCTTGTAACTTTTTTTTAAAGACATTTTGAGTCAAATGTCATGCAGATGTGAGAAATGAGGGGAAATAATTGACATTAAACGCTTAAAGGCATGCTGTACTGCCTTATTCTCAAATATGATGACAAACATGTCACTTTTCGTTTATGAATAGATGTCAAGTAGTCAGGAAACTCAAAATAAAAACAATTTAAAACAGTTTATGGAATAATATTAAATGGTTTGACTCCAGATTGGTGGATGGATGGATTGGTTGAACTACGGAGCCCCTAAAGGGACATGGTGAAAAATATGAGATGGGAGGAAAAAATATATTTCAATGCTTTTGTTTTCCCTCGAGAAACTGCGTTTGCTCACAAAACTTTGTTGTTATTTGCGAGCGATCGGAAAGTTTCTCGGGTGAACGCAAAACATTTTGCGAGTGAACGCAAGAGCATTGACATATTATTTTTCCTACCATCTCATCTTTTTTTCCATCACCATGTCCCTTTATGGGCTCCCTATTACTCATTTTGTTTTCACATGTGAAAATAATTGTAAGGTTTAACAAATGTGCAAAAAAAAAAGTTAATATTATTAATAATTAATAATATAAACAGTAAAACACTTGTCCTTTGGGTTTTTTTTTTTTTTTTGTCATTTCTGTGATCGGTGTTAAAAAGAAAAAAAAATTTTTGGGGGGGGGGGGGGGGGAGTAATCTTAGAAAACAATTTTTTTTAAAGATTTTTATCAAATAAAAGATTTGTATATATATATATATATATATATATATATATATATATATATATATATATATATTATTATTATTATTTTTTAAATGATAATTTGCCTCTATAGTGTTCCAAAATAAGAAAATAAAGAACAAAAGTTACATTAATCATGCCAAGATGCTACTAAATACTTGCCATCAGTTTTTATGGGAGAAAACTGAACTGAATTAAAAAATGTGCATTAACACAAACACATTCTTCTCTAAAAGATGCTAAATGACAATCATCAGCCTGTGATGCAGAGATGACATTAAGGAACGTGTTCTCACACAAGGAGAGAATGGCCTGTAATTTACACGAGTCTCCAAATGCTCCCAATTAAAGCCTGAAGCAGCTGGATCCTTGTACATACCCAATGTGCCACTGCACTTGTGAGCCACAGGCAGCCGGAGAACCAGGTGTGTGTGTGTTTGTGTGATGTACCCCAGGACGTCCAAGTAATAGCCTCATAAATCTACTCATGCATAAACTAAAGCAGATATCACCGCCATTGGGCCAGCCATGCCTACACCTGCCGCTCCAAACGCAGAAGCCAGACGCCCTCAAGAGGCTCGAGCTCTGGTTCATCCAAGCCTGGTTTTAATAAGCTTTTGCTGGAACCGTAATTTCAGTCATACAATTATAGCTTTGGAGCTTAATGAACTCAGATGCTGAGGAACATCCACATGCACAAGCATGAATCTCTCACAGCTTTGCATTACTGTCCAAGAAAAGAATGTGAAACCTGAGACTTTTGGGCTACATATTTATTTCATAATGCTGTATTAATCTGTCATCAAGCTTATATTATATATCAAGCTCTCAGACACACAATATCTGTTTTTCAACACACAAAAAAAGCATGATTATATTGTTACGTTCTCACAATAAGCAGCGCTGGAAATGTGTGTGCCAAATTTCATACATAAACAAATATAGTGGGATTTTCGGCATCTATGGTTTAAAAATACAAAATATGTAATATTGGATGACCCCAACTAGGGTCATCCAATGAATCTCTGCCATTTCCACCACTGATAATAAGCAATTAGTGAAAACATGAAAAGAAAAATAACAAAACAAAATTATTCTAATTACTATAATACAAAAAAAAAAAAAATCATTTATATTACCATATTGCAATGTCATTGACATAACTACAATCCAAACTTAACTTACAACTTACAAACTTAAACTTGTAATGTGTAAAAAGTAATGTTTAAATTTTGTATTATTAATATCATATTTGTATATATTGTTTGATTATTTAAACTTACTTAAACTTTCCAAACTTAAAACACCTCATTTGCATGGATTTCATTAACATACATCCCATGCAAGTTCACTCCAGGCCCCGCTGTTCTTCCCGGGTCATGTTGCTTTGAGAAGTTATTGGATGGGGGTGATGGCGATGATGATGGCGATGATGATGACCATGGTGATGATGTCCATGTCTGTGGGGATGACGTCTGTGGTGATGGTGACCAGTATCATGGCTGCCATGAGGAAGACGGGAAGAGCGATGATGGTGGTGGCTGTGGTGATGGTCCCTTCTGTGATTATGATCATCACGCCCATGATGGGAATGCATAATCACTTTTGATTCAACAATTTTCCTTTCATCTTGATTAATGTTTACACATATGGAGTTAACGAAGACGTCTAGATCTATGAAGACAACCCCTATGCCACCAAAGCCTTCCTGGAGCACCTGGACATTAATAAACGCAATATCATTTCTTGTACTTATCTTCTGATTATCTGTTTAGTAGTTTACATTATGTTACTGATTTAAAAATATACTTCACTTACCTCCTTAACAAGACTATGCTCATCTGAAAGAATTGTTAAAGTAATAAACTGCTCTTGTCCACTTTTAATGACCTGACACACCTGAA
Organism: Squalius cephalus; assembly: GCF_949319135.1. Lineage (NCBI taxonomy): Eukaryota > Metazoa > Chordata > Actinopteri > Cypriniformes > Leuciscidae > Squalius > Squalius cephalus. The sequence goes on from NC_137139.1 coordinate 26,307,916, forward strand.
AGTATAAGAGTTTCAGATCATTAAACAATTTTGCCTAAGCTCTCCCTGAGGAAGCTAATAATTAATGCTAAGCTAATGGTTATAGCCTACCTGACCACCCATGTGTAAGCCCAAAACATGGATGTGATCCTTCTTTCCTTCCTCTGAATTCACGTCATCATGCGTGGGATGATGTCTATGATGATGCCTTCGACGTGACCTCCGGAGAAAACCAGGCATGACCAGATTGAGCTTTTGCAGGTCAACTTGCTGATCCTGCCAGTGTTGGACTGATTTGTTCTATAAAGTAAAAGAAATATGAGTTAAACGAGTTAGAATGCTAATGTGCTAACCAGCAAACAGGGAACGTTCTCAGAACTTTGGCTAACGTTCTGGCAAGGTTCTCTCAAAGTTAAGAACAAACGTTCTTTCAGTAACGTTAATAGAACATTAGTTCAAAGTTATCTGATCTTTAATAATGCTCTCAAGAAGTTGATGCAAAAACATTATTTTTAAATCATTCATGGAACTTTTTTTCTAACATTTCTAATATTATATTACTTGTTTCAGAACGTTCAGAGATAATTTAAAAGTAACGTTCCCATAATGTTTGCAAAATTACAAAATGAAAATGTTTTTAATACATTTTTTAAAAACTGGACATTTTGAACGATTAGAAATAGCGTTTTCATAACTTAATGGGAACGTTACATAACACTCTTAGAACATATTTTTGTTGGATGGGTAACAACTAAATATGATTTACATGAATATTACAGATCTTCATACTTCTTGATCCTGCAACAACATTTAGGCCCTGTTTCCACCTGGTATTAAGATGCGCTTTGGTCAATCACAAGTTCACAACGCTAAATACAGGTGGAAACGAGGTCTAAAACATTTTGAGCTTGTCCACTTTCGACCACTTCCAGAGGTAGTCAAACGCATTGCTTTCATAGTGTAAACGCTCATGTGTTCGAACAACCACAAAAGACCGCCTCCTCTCCGCCTACTGACTTAATGCGTAAACATTATGGGAAGCGCGCTAGCCAGACGGGATTTAAAATTTGTCGGCTGAAGACCCAAGTTTGGTTTGAAGATGAAAAACGTACCAAGCACAATGTTCTCTCGCCATTCCTGATTTGTAACACACACTCTCACAGCGTGTATAAACAGAGTTACAAATGCTACAAATGCTAATTTTTCCTTTTGGGAAATGGTTTTAGTGGTAGAAATGGTGTTTGACCTATTGTTCGTTTACATCACGTGGGATGCAATACAGTATATTTTAAACCCAACAAATAAATGGCTGTCATAGCAAATTGTAATAAATGTGAGCAATTTACAATGTATAGTCCATCATTTTCAAGATGAGCAGGCAGAATGGAGATGAAGTCCACATACCTATAAAAAAGAGAGAAACTATTAAGTACAAAAAAAATAAAATAAACTGAGCAGAAGTGAAATATGAATGGTGCATAAGAACGAGACTCACTGTGAAAGTGTTCGTTCATCATAACTGACCGCACTGTTGTCAATGGGCTCTAGTACAGACACTGACAAAAGTAGAGGATCTGTTTCTTCATCAAAAGTGCCTTTTAGACTCTGCAGACAACATGGAAGTTTGTGGTTAAAATAAGATTTATATATTTGTTGTTTCTAAAGTAAAACTCATTAGTGATTTGTATGAAAATAGTAGTCCTTGCCTTCAGGAAATTTGAGAACAGATTTTTGCTTCTGGTAGATGCGTCAGAAGTGAGGCCGTCCTGCCAAATCACGTCTAGACCGTCTAAACTCTTGTCCTTCAAGAATGCCAATACCGTTTGAGTGAAATTCTCAACACTGCCCTCATTAGCAGACATCAGCTCCAACCTAAACAACAGCAAATTGAGTTGGTGTCAGGTGATGCTAATGTGAACTGTGAATACTTCATCCAATTCATTTTTTAGAAACTCAGTTATTCAGAGTTTTTCTTCATCAGTAAGTACATTTAAAGTAGTCCAAAAAAACTGATTTCAATCTTAAGGCCTGTTCACACCAAGGACGATAACTATAATGATAACAATAAATACAGTTATAAAATCATTTAAAATAAAATAAAAAATAGATAAGTCCACCAGAACTGTAATGATAAAGACAGAGAAACGATCTTGGAATCACTTTCACAATGACCTGACAAACGACAAAAACATTGAGAGCCAATCAGAATTCATTCAACTTTTAACGAGTACACACTAATTATAAACAACAATATTGTGCGCTGGTGTGGACGCTAATATAGTTACTGTTATAGTTATCATTAATGGTGTGATTTTAGTAGGTTGAAATGTTTGGTACCTTGATGATCTGACTTCCAATCCAAGCAAAATCTTCAAAGTTGGATTTCTGGGAAAAGTTATATATTTCTATGAATATACATACATACATTTTTTTTTTTTTTTTTTTTTTGAATAAAAGTCTGTGTAAAAGTCTGAAATGACATTAGCTGTGGTCAAAATGGACAACTACTGCTGAATAAAGTTTACTGAAAACAATACATGCAATATATGGATGGATGGATGGATGGATGGATGGATGGATGGATGGATGGATGGATGGATGGATGGATGGATGGATGGATGGATGGATGGATGGATGGATGGATGGATGGATGGATGGATGGATGGATGGATGGATGGATGGATGGATGGATGGATGGATGGATGGATGGATGGATGGATGGATGGATGGATGGATGGATATATGATCATGTTGCATGTGGAATTGAACAAGTGGTTGTTTTATTGTCAATTTGTAAAAATGTCAGAACACCAGTCAAATAATGAGTCTAGAAAGAGATATCAATAATCAGACCTCTCCTTCATCTTTCTAAGAATAATGCGGTCATCTTCCGACAAGCTTTGGCGGTAAAGGTCTTCATCACTGGAGATCGAGGGGAGAATGATATGAGTGCATGGACCCTCACGTGTGCGGTGTGTTAAAACATCCAGATAACAGGTCAGTCTGTGATTCCTCTGCGCACCTGAGATGGACGAGTGAAGCAGAACTTGTTCTTATTATTATCATCACTCTGAATGCCCTCAGCAGTAGCCTAAGGTTATTATTTCAGTTAAAGCATGTTTTGCCTCTCAGAAGTGTCCCTCTCGAGTACTCTCTAATCTAGCAGCGGTGTGCTTGTAACAAATACAACGTTCTGCTTGAGAGGTGGTTGAATGACATTTTAAACAGGTAGTGCACTTACCCACTGAAATCACCAAGCAAAGCAATGCAAAAGCTGGGGAAAAAACAACAATAGGAAAATTATTTAAAATATTTATAATTATTAATAACTTGATACATTCATCAATATTCAAGATTTTTCTATGAAAGATGTTAAAAAGTAGTTTGCAACAGTTGTTTTTAAGTGCAAGTTAGAAGGCCTGTGGCTGTTCCAGTGTTCCGGAAACCTGCATTAAAAACCACTTCCTGATGTCTGTGTAAGTGTTTTTACAGAAAATATTCAACTGCACAATTTTGTAGCAACGAATGGCAAAAAAAGATACAACATATTAGATACAATACCTTTAAGAGGTCTAACATACTAAATCATTTTATGTTGTTTAATTATATTTTGTGGTATGTGACATAAGAATCTGTTATTTTTTGACAGATTCAAATTCAACATCAGCGAATAGCTACTTTAGATATTAATATACTGCACTGTTCAAAATGTTGTGGTTGGTAAGATTTTTGTAGTCTCTAAGCACGTATTAAAAAAAAGTATTTGCTGTATATATTTTTACAGTAAAAGTAATATTGTTAAATATTATTAAAATTGAACGTAACTATTTTCTATATTATATATTTTAAAATGTAATTTATTCTTGTGACGACAAAGCTGATTTTCAGCATCATTACTCCAGTCTTCAGTGTCACATGATGCTTCAGAAATCATTCTAATATGAAGATTTGCTTAAAAAACAGTGCTGGTTGTTATAATTGTTATAAATGATAAATGTAATGTATTAAATAAAAAAAAATATAAAAAAAATAAAAACAATCTTACTGACCCCAAACTTTTGAACGGTATAGTGAATTTAAAATATGTTAAAAGAAAAATTATTCATCACTTTTAAGCTGCTTAGTAAAACATGAAAAACTATCATCTGCTGAAAATACTGGTTTAATAACAACATTTAAATATCAAATGCACAATGGTTTGAAGATCAAAAATAACAGTCTCAAAATAACATTTAAAATACATAACGCAGAGTATACTTGCCTCTGTTGAGCTGCATTGTGCCTGAAGCAGTCATCTGGTGTATGGTCTGATAAAGACAAACTGTACATAATAAACATACAGAAACCACTTCCTGTCAACACTTGTCCCAACAGTTTCCCTTCAGCTTTTACACTTTGCTGATGACAAGCCCACATCCTGAAGACTAGTGTTGTACAACAGGCCTGTGTTGTTTCTTTCTACACATGCTACATTTATGTTAAAACATATGTATTTATTAAGTAAGCATTCATTTCTGCCAATTGATTTCTGATTAATTCTATTAGGTCTGCAATCTCTTCCCATGTATTCAGAGTTAATGTATTATGTGATTAACATAAAAAAAACCACACGCAGGAATTTCATAACAGTTTTACAAATGTAGGCAAGGTATATTGAAATTATGGCATGATTCGATTACACTTTATTTGGTAACACTTTATTTTACAGTGTCCTTGTTACATATGTTACAAGTACTTACCATAGTAATAACAGTAAAGTATGCATAATTACATGCAACTAACCCTAACTCAACTAACCCAACCAAATCCTAATCCTGCCCTAACATTATAGTAAGTACATGAAGTTACTTAATATTACTCAAATATATAATTACACTGTAACAATGACACCTTAAATGAAGTGTAACCCTTTATTTTAAGGTGTCTGTGTTACAGTGTACTGTGTGTTACATAACTACCCATCTAGGGTTGGGGAGTCAGTAACAAAGTAATAAAAACAAAGTAACTTAAATTAGCCTAAATAAAGAAAATTAACCCTTGGAGAGAGTACCAGGATAATCCAACCTCCTGTCCCAGAAATCACACAACCACAGATTCAAATAATATCTTTGTATTTGAAAAATATAAAGAATAACAAATCACAAGAATAATAATGAACTACATGTACTTACATTAGGGTTAGGACTTGGGCTTGTTTTAGGGTTAGTTGCATGCAATTATGTATAATGTATAGTTATTACTACAGTAACTACATATAACGTGTAACAAGGACACTGCAAAATAGTGTTACCCATGATTCTTTAAAGAGTACTTACATGTAGCTTCTGAAATTTAGCTCATTTCGTGTGGTTTAAGTGAGATTTCACATTCAAGGACGCCTGTTGAATCAGATGGTACAGGGTTGCCAGGTCTGCGTAACAAAACTAGCCCAAGGGCCGAACAAAAACAGACCACAAGTATCCCAACAACACAACTCAAATTAAGGCTCCCGGTGGCGGTCCTTCACAAAACTTAACATCAGGCACAGTTTTATCTTTGGTAGAATATAAAACCTTTCAATACAAAGATTTTAGTCGAATATAATTTATGTACTATGTCAAACCTTTAACCCGCGGCGATTCTCCCAATTCCGCGGGGAAAACGCGGGTTTGGCAACCCTGCTGATGGGCTTAAAGACTGTGATCCCCTTCTTCACTCCAGATTAAGTTTTGTGTTTTTAACCAGCTCGAAGAGCAGCATATCGCCACCTCTTGAAAAGGAGTGATGGTCTGTTTCAGCCTGTATACATCCTTAATTTAACAATTTGTATTTAAAGTTTACATTTGAGTCACAATGGTGAGTCAGTCCTACAGAGCTATCTATAGGCTACATCTGTTTAGTCAATGAGTCCGCAGATATAAGATACAATGTAAAGTAATTTACAAGCAAATGTGCCAATGCTAAACTTAAAATGGAAAACACTTACCACAAAACACTTAATTTGTCAGTACCAGACAGTATAAGGTCAGGACTCATGTGGAAGCTGAAGTAAAATAATATTATGAACCAGGCTACTGCTCCCTGCTGGTAAGCAGTGTAATTACTGTAAAGCACTGTAAGTAACTTTGCAGCCAAGTAAGTCAATTTATTCTACTAACCTTAACCTAACAGTCTACTTTTACTCTAATAAGAGTTAGCTCATGTAGTTGCAAATTAGTTGACGTGTAGTTACTTTTAGTTTAGTAGAACACCTAAAGTGGACTATCGAAATGAAGTGTAACCAAAATCACTACTACAAAATGCATGGCTTCAGATCACTTTGTACATCAGGAACTCTCCAAAGTGAAAAAATGAGGCAACACATAGGATTTGTGGGAGAGAATAAAACAGTACTTTAATCCCCAATGTCCCAATGTAACACGTACTGTGCAAAGTTTTAAACTGCATGTAGTTTAACTGTAATCAGGGATAAATTTGCATACATCTGGATAAAAGCAAACGTGATACAAAACTGCTTCATAAACATGCTATAGAGTGAAATATGGTCTGTAAAAGTTTGTTTTGAAGGTGACCTTTTCTATTTGTTTAAACAAATAATACATTTAACATTTCTATGTGACCTAGTGCAATGTGATCGTGTTTTGTTACTTTTTGGCTCTTAAAAAAAATGAATTATTTTTCAAAAGACTTAAATAAAGAGTCAGTTCAAAAATTATTTACTCACCTTCATCATGTCGTTCAAAACCATGTTTTTTTCCTCTCATTGGACACAACAGAGAAGATAATCAGGGGATAACAAATTAAACGTTGGTCTGTTTCTCATACAAGGCTATATGAGGGCTGTATAAAATACTGTACTTTGGATTTGAATGACATGACAGTGAATAAATGACTGAATTTTACATCTAAATTAAAACTACTTAACATCTAAAATCAGACTCAAGCATACACACTTAATATCTGCTCAAAAGACAGACAGACGAACAGAACACTCATCTTTCAAAGCACATGAGTTTAAAAAATAAACACATACTTGTTTTTTCTGGCAGAACATTCTAAAAAAAAGTAACATTTCAGATGACATAACACAGATATTTAGTATTCAACAATATTGTGAATTCAGCTACAATTTAGTGATTATATGTAACTAAAAACAATATCTGCAGATGCCTAAGCACCAGTTAGTCCTTCCTTCAATTTCCCCATCACCCCCACTAGTGGAAAAGAGAGGAACTGCATAATAATAATAATAATGCATCGTGCACAACGTTCGGGAACGGAATACTAGTCATACTGCCAAATATTTACAATACTATGCATATAAAGATAGTATGCGAAACAGAAGGCATGATGCAATAATCAACTTGAAATGCTACATTGTCTTACATGAGCGAGTTATAAATAATGCATAATTTTCATTTTTGCATGCCTTGCCTTTTAGTAATCTGATCAAATAATGAGTCAAGATGTTAAAAATGTCTGAAATTCTGTGCAGCGTGTGCAGTTGTATACTGCACTTCTTAGCAAATGTTGTAGGTTGTTCAGACAGCATAGTTTACAGTACTGTTCAAAAGTATGGGGTCGGTAAGAAATTATTAAATACTTTTCGACTTTTTATAGTACTTTAAAAAACATTCAGCTTCTTCAGCAAGGATGCATTAAAACGATCAAAAGTGATCGTAAAGTTTTTAAAATTGATACAAATGCTGTTCTTTTGAACTTTCTATTCATCAAAGAATCCTAAAAAAGGCAACAAAATCAGCATATAAGAATGATTTCTGAAGGATCATGTGACACTGAAGACTGGAGTAATGGTTCTGAAAATTCAGCTTTGCATCACAGGATTAAATTACATTTTAAAATATGTTTTACTCTTTAACTGCTTTGTTCAGCATAAGAGACTTCTTTCATAATTTTTTTTAAAACATATTACCGTCCCCAAAATTTTAAATGGTAGTGTACATACTGTAGAAATAATAGTACGGTAGTATGCTGTTCCGAACACAGTCACAAATAATTCTCAACTTCCAATCATAAATAAAACTAAGTATAAACAACATTTAAAAAGCAATGACAAACGGCAAACAATAAAGAACACTGTCTATGTCTGGAATCTATAGCAACATTAAAGTCAATTTCACCATCGCTGACTGAAGCTCCTAGATGGCCTACAGCTCTGCAAATAAAACTGTACCTTTACAGTTACAACAACTTGTCACAACAGCAGTCCCCTCAAAGCAACTTTTTTTATATATTATATCTGCCCCAAATGGGTTCACAGTAGTACTTAAAGACTGCATATTATTTGTGTTGTTTCCTAAGGCCAGTGTATTTTTTCAATTCTTTTCAATGGGAGCACTGCAAATTTAAGAAAGCCTGCAGCGTGACGAGGCGGGGGATATTTTCTCGCCGCAGAGATTTGAAAAATATTTGGGTAAAACGCATAGACATAGAAAACGCATAGCAAAATCACCATAGACATGTATACTTATACGCCACATTCGACCCATCCAAAGACACATTGATGTCCGCCATATTGGAACAGTCAACATTTCAGATGCTGTTGTCACTCACAGTAAGCAATCAAACGCTGCGTCCGAAATCGCCTACTGTCCGAGTAGGTACTACATTTAAATTTACTTTGTGATTATTAAAGGGTTGGTGTTTTAGCTCAAAATACCCCACAGATATTTTTATATAGCATGTTAAAACTGTCACTTTTTGAGGGTGAGCAAAAACGCAGTTCCTTTAAATGCAAATGAGCTGCTGCTCCCCGCACAGAGGGCGGAGCTTCAACAGCTTGTGTCCTTTTACCTCACAAAGACACGCACTGAAAATTTGGAGAGACAAAGATGGAGAGACTCAAGAAGAAGTGACAACATGTAGAATGCAACTGGATGTTTCTAAATGGTTAGTTGAAGAATTTATGCAGCTGATGTGGAGTTAACTATCTTCTAGTCATTGATTAGCATATTCTGTCTTGATAATCTATAAATCATGTTCCCGGGGGTGGGGTTTATGTAAATTTTCGGGTTAGTGATGTCACTAACCCGGGAGGAATGTCGTGTAGTCCCTACCAGCCGCTTGTTGTAGTCCTTAAAAAACGATTTCTTTCAAATCAAATATCTTCCTTTGCTTTGACCTTTGAGCATTGTAACTTTGCAGATGTTGTTTATGCTCAAACAGCAACCTTACACACTAACTAAGTTAGAAAAGTGAAATCATAATCAACCACCCCTTTAAAAAAAGGATGCTATATATAGTATGAATATAGGTATTATGAATGAAATTTGGATGTACTACATCCGCCATGTTGTTACTGTCACGTGACCTACAAGGGTCAGTTGGGTCGCTTCACTGCCATCCATAAATTCTCTCCTGTGGCCTCACGGGATAGTAAAGCGTCCACTTTTTGCCTACTTTTCGAATACTATGTACTACATAGGCTCTTTTGACATAGGCCTACTGTTTTTCAGACGCAGCTAATGAGTTTTTGTAAAAACTGCTGAGATTAAAATTCCCGAAGAAATGGGATAACCTTTCACAGGTGAGAATGTGTTGGTTTGTGTTTTTATATGGATTATCTCAATATTACAGGTTTTTATGGTAACTTGGCAAATATGGTAACTTTTTAATGTCATGTTAGCTGACATTTGCGTCTTGTGTTTGTTTAGCAAAAACATCTGCTGTCCTTTGCAGATATAGATATTCATATATGCATATAACTACGATTGCAGACCCACAGTCAACTTTCTCTTGAGTGTTCACGGATCGACTTTGGCCATTCCAATATGGCGGACGGCTTACATATAGCGGCCCACAGAAACAGCCGCTAATGAGGAATCTATGTATGTATATGGATGGACACGTGAGTGATCTTCAAAGATGGCCACCGTGTGAAATGACTAGCCTTCAAGGGACTTTGCCAATAATCTGCATCCTTATTAAGGGGTAAATAAGGTACAAAGGTGTCTCTTTAAGGGTACTGACTCAGTGACAAGTTTTTGCACCCCTAAATGTACAACTTTTGCACATTTTTTCTGACAGTGAAGGGGAGCCATCACTTCACATCTGACATTTGTAGAGAAGTTGCCCTGAGTAAAGTAACAACTACCTGTGAACACATCCTAGTGTATCCACTGCCTTCGAAACGCTTTGACCCAATGTCAATATAAAACCCCCTGTTAACTCAAAAAGACAGGAAAGAAGCAGATCACAGACATTCACCAACTTCTTACTCCAGGGCCCGGATCTGAGGGGAAGGAGGGGCTGAGATTTGAGTCTTTTCCGTGAAAGCAAGGAGGCCGTTAAGACGGTATTAAAAAAGGAGAACCATCAATCCATCCTTCATCTCCACATTGGCAGGTGAAGCCACCGATTGCAACTACAAATCCTTTGCAGCTGAAGCAGCCAATCAAAAGTCACTGAGGATGCTGATGTCAGCAAACTCCTGGCGGTAACGGAAGGAGTACATGCCCAGCAGGAAGGCCCATTTAAGAGTCATGAAGCTCCACACGGCCGACAGATAGAAGCTCTTGGGGTCAGTTAATGCTGAAGACAAAAACAAACAGAACGGATTACAAATTACACTATTCCATTATTACGGATTTTGTGTGGGGGAATATTTCATTTCGACAAAGCTGTCCATGTGAAGGTACTTACACTGCTTTTCTAAAACGCCTAGAGTTATGAAGGTGGCAAAAGCAGCAACAGCCAGGAGGGAGAAGACAGAACTAACAAACATGAAGAACTTGAGTCCCTTCAGCCATGTGCGCCAGTAGTCCTGAATGTACATAATGTGAGTGACCAATGCCCAGAGTGCCAGAACGCCTGTGGATTTAAACACATAACATACGCACATCATGAGATTAATAAAGTATCTACCTAGCCATCTATCAAAGGTTTATCCAGTTATAAAACATTCAGCAAATATAATTGTTGGGACCCAAAAGACAGACCATTTTTTTGGCTATTTCCATTTTTATAAATAATATCCATATCAGCATAACAATTTGAGTGAATATTCAAATAAAATTCAAAAAGTGAAAACAAAATCAAGTGCACAAACACTGCTTATTTGATTCGTTGGTGTTAAATACTTAAATATACATTATTAAATATTGTTGATTAATATTATTCTTTTTAACATTTCTGTTTATTCAATGACTTTTGCAGCGCACTGCATGTAGCCTACTTTGTGTTTCTTTATTCGTCTCTCTGTCTGCGTACAAATGGTCAAATATCTGCATATTTATGGGTTATTAATTCCAAACTCAATCTAAGAATAGAGCAGACAGATTTTTTTTAAATAAATAAATGCGTTAATATAATCACCAGTGATATCTAACTGTTATATTGGAAATGCAAACCCTTCCACAGCAGACTTATTTTACACAATGTGACAGCAGATCGTGTCAACCGCATAGAACCGCAAGAACACACACCAGATTTAAAAATCAAGACAGTAAAAGAAACACGATGTGAAATCTTTATATTTGACAGTGGACGTGTGAAGGCTGTGGCCTTGAGTTTATTTACAGACCTGATAATCCGCCCATCGCCGCCGTCCACGGTTGTTTATAAACCACATTCCACACGATAAACGCCGAAAACCCCACCAACATGCCGAATGTGGCATAACCTACACTAATGTAAATTCTGTTTGGACCCATTAAAGATGTATAAAGTACCGCAATAAAGCTGTAGGAAGAGGCTGGACAGAACGATTACACCATCGATGAGGGATTATGCAACTCACCGCTGCTTATTCGTAAACACGACTTTAAGACCCGGAAGAGCTCCGCGGATCACCAAAGCAACCATCAACAACCTCGCAGTCCCGGATGTGTAGTTCAACAAAACGTTTTATTAGATTCAAATATGCATTTAAACCATAGACTGTAAGATTTAAACCAACAAAATATTTGCTATATCATATCACGGAGTCATAACATTATGTAATACATTTAGAATTGTATAAATAGTTCTCCTTACTCATAATTACTGTAATTTCATAAGTAAACATTGGCAACTCACAATGTGAACTCGTGTAAACTTCATGTTTACTCGTGAAAAATACATTTACAGGCTATGCATGCTCATTAAATACTTATTGTTTATTTTAGATAATTACAGTATAACCAAATAAATAGCCAAATAAATAGTATTGCAAAATAATAAAATATTTATGAAATGTGGTATGCACCTATTTTTGCATAAGACAGCCAGCCTATAACTTTATTTTCTTTCTAGGCCTAATGCAGAATAAACAAACAAAAGGTGATAATCTAAAACTGAGGAAAAGTGTGTAGAAAAAATGTATTAATTTACCAATAAATGCTGCGTTAGAGCCAATAGTGTTTCTCAACCGGTGGGCAGGGAACCATAGGGGGCTGAAGGATGACATAAATTATTCAAATGATTAATTTAATTAATTTAATGAATAAATTCATCAAAAAACAGTACCATAAAATGGAGACATACTATTTCTTTATTTCATTTCTCCTCAATAACTATTGTTTCCCAGTTTCTTATTAGAAAAAATAAAATAATTCATAATTATACCAAAAATACTTTTATTTGAAAATTGTGTTGAACAATGGGTCTTTAAAGATTGAAAATCACTGCATTAGACAATGTTACACAATTCTCTCGTTGTTTGTGCAGCACGGAAGATGGTGGTTTTAATCAGTTTGATCTTTGCAGTGGTTTTCATCTGAAACTCATTCTCAGAGCTCGACAGTAATCGTGCCACAAACTCAATTCAAAAGTAGGTTATAAAACCTGCTGGAAGTGATCATCATTATTCCATTGCAGAATAGAAGAAATGCTATACCCAGAATTTATCACTGCTGACATCATTCACAAATTTTCCCTCGCGACATTCTCTCTATTGTCCGTCAATCATATGCATACACAAAATGACATGCCTTTAGGTACTATATTTAAAATACACAGTCAATTAAAAATGAGTAATTAAACAAAAAGTGATCATATAAAAACTGAGATTATTAATTCATTAGCAGCACAGCACTTTATTTTACAGTCCTATTCCCCATGTACATACTACTTATAATTATGATAACTGGGTAATAAGGTACTAACCCTGAACTTACCCCTAAACCCAAACTTATGTTTTTACAGTACCTTATTTTACCAAATACGTTCAAATAAAGTGCGACCCAACAGTATAAACAGAACAGAAACAGAACAGAGTCAGATTCTCAAAATCTCAAGTGTTAACCATGAGCACAACATTTTTGTGAAGATGCTGATGCACATGTAAACAGAATGAAAGTCCAGAAGTGAACTAAATCAAGGGGTCACAGATGTACTTTGACCTCATTTCCCCCAGTCACCATTCATAATTGAAATATTATGGCTTTTAATTCTAATTCGAGGAAATGGAAGACAACAAGTGTCACCGAGCTTCTAGACACACCTTCTTAAGTCAACCTTTGTGAAATAAACACCAGGCCAAATTTTATGTCACCAATGAGAGTGCAGCAGGAAGCCGGTAACCCGCGTGGCTTCAGCGAATCAAAACTCAGTGGTTTCCTCTGTCTGCTTCACAGGCAACAGAGACACACAAATATATCAAGATCAAGAGAAAGGAAAAAGTCATACAGAGACAGATACATCGCAAGACAAATTAGTATTTGGCGCTCTCCTGAAAGACAAGAAAGACAAGATATTGGACAAGGATTTGGAGAAATGAACACATCAGATATACCAGGTAAGTGTGTTTGTGAAATATATCACTGAAAGATGCAACCACATTTACTTTGTGATTATGTGTAACCTTGCACTCTTAGATAAAGGTTCTTTATTGGCATTGATGGTTTCATGAAGAAGCTTTAACATCCCTTTTCATTGCACAAAAGATTCTTTATAGTGGAAAAGGGTTCTTTAGATTATTAAAATGTTCTTCACACTAAGACAGATTGTCACACTTACTGAAATGTTCTTTAGGAAACCTAAAATGGTTCTTAATTGCTTTGAAAGACCCCTTTTAAGAGTGTAAGGAGATATTAATACCTTATTGATCCTGAAAAATGACTTTAGTTAGATAATAATTAGATCATCATAGTTTTTGATTAGTGTTATATGTAAGGTTTAATTAGTTAACTACATTAGTTAACATGAACTAATAATGAACTGTGCTTAATCTTTAATGCTAATTTCAACATTTATTAATACATTTTTAAAATCAAAAGTTGTGTTTTTTTAACATTAACTAATGCACCGTAAAGTAACATGAACAAACAATGAACAGCTGTGTTTTTATTAACGTTAACAAAGATGAATAAATACTGTAACAAATGTATTGCTCATAGTTAGTTTGGTAACACCTTATTTTAAGGGGACAGTTACACGTTATTATATGTATTTACTATAGTAATAACAGTAAATTAGGCATGATTACAGGTAACTAACCCTAAACAAAACCCTAACCTTAACTCTATAGTAAGTACAGTTAATTAATATTAAAAGAGTCCCTAAAATAAAGAGTAACCGCTAGTTAATGTTAGTTAATGCGTTAACAAATGAAACCTTAAAGTGTTACCAGTGTTTTTGACTAATTTCAAACACATTTAGAATAAAGTTCATTTAAAGGTGTACATGACACACGGGTACCTGTCTACAAAATATTTGACAGTGCTGATAGAAGAAAATAGGCAGATTTGCCTACATTTATCCTGAAACATGAAACAGACCGCAGTCCAAAAGTAGCTGTTTTACAACATGTGGCTAAAATTGTGTCTCAAATTGGTTACAATGTTGCCGTGTATGTGTATTTAAAGATCTTCAGTCAATCAGACAACTGTCGGAAATTCTGTGGGTCAGTGATTCATTGTGATGCTGGGAAAGTTGAGCGGCTTGTAGGTGACAGGTGGGCACGAGAGAGCGAGAGAGAGAGAGAGAGAGAGAGAGAGAGAGAGAGAGAGAGAGAGAGAGAGAGAGTGAGAGAGGGAGAGAGAGAGAGAGAGAGAGAGAGAGAGAGAGAGAGAGAGAGAGAGAGAGAGAGAGAGAGAGAGAGAGAGAGAGAGAGAGAGCTGTGAACTTGCAGAAGCCCCCAAATAGCTCACAGGAAGCAACACGATGTGGCCGGGGGAGAAGGTGTGCAGTTAAAACATCTCTCTGTCTTTTCTCCATCTCCCTCCCAATGCTTTCATCGCTTCATATATCACTGGAGTTCCAATATAAACAATATTTCCTTCCTCCATGGGCGCTGAGCTGGTATGGGAAGGAAAGGCTGATTTGGAATGACAGGATTTATGAGCATGTAAAATCACACAGTGTTCTGGAACTACGGATGGATGGGCAAGAAACCGAAACTTCATGCACATGATGTGCGAAGCTCCAGATTCCAGTGTGCAGGACATTATTGTGTGTGATTTTTGTTTCATTTTTTAAAATTGTGTCTACAGGGAGCTGATGACAGATTACGAAAGGCTGTGATTTGTTGCAGGAAGACCTACACCCTTTCCCATAGGAACTGTGTGCTTTCTTACTCTCTGTGATGGGAAAGGTTCTATATTTGTAGGCTAGTACTGGTCTGCCAGTTAAAACTAGCTGTGTGTGCGTATTCTGGGTGGGGTGTTTCATGGAAATATAGAATACTAAGACTCTTAAGACATTCTGTAAAACATCTTCACAAAATTAGCTCCTATTTATCAAGTGTGTAAAATGTACTAGCTATAAACACACACTAGAGGGCACACTAAGTTCTTGTTCAAGCAAGCATCACTATTCCTTATTCTTTTGGTTATTGATTTGAACGAACCCCTAACCCCCTTAATTTTTAAAACCTTTTATGCTACCAACAATAATAAAACCTCAAATTGATTATCTGGATTAATGTTATTTTCAAATTTTCAATCACACATTAAAATATATTAAAATATCATTTTAAAACAATATGTATTTAAATATATTTGTAATAATAATAAATATAGATTACAAAGTATTAATATTAATGTAATAATTGAATAGATTATTGAACTTTTATAATAAAATAAATATACATTAAATGTATATTTAAGATAAAATACATAGGCCTATGGAAATAAATGTAATTTGAATTTAAAATAGATAGCCTATATTTAACCTTTATTCACTCTTAAAAATAAAGGGTCTTTATTGGCATCTATGGTTCCATAAACTTCCATGGAACCTTTATAGTGGAAAAAAAGCTTCTTTGGATTATTCAAATATTATTGTTCACTGAAAGGTTAGGGAATCAAAAACGGTTCTTCTATATGGCGTTGCTGTGAAAATAATGGTTCTTTTATGGCATCGCCTTTCTGAACCTTTATATTTAAGAGTGTTTTACCAGGAAAATAAAAACTATCGATATTTAAAATGTCTTTTACAAGAGTCCTGGCCAAGACATTACAAAAAAATAAGACACGATACATGAAAACAGCAAAAATGTCAATAAAATATTTAACATCACGGTCAGCTCAAACAGCGAAAAAATGTTTCTTCTGTTTCAGCTGTCCTGTCTAAGTGTCAATAGCCTATTGTCTTCAAGTACTATGTGAGTTGATCTAGATCTAAAATATATTTCGTTCTCAACGCAGCAACTATATTTAGAAAAGGCATCCACATCTTTACATCTCCACTGCACACAAACACATTTTGACCCTCTAAAACAATGGCAGACAAAGTGTCTCTTTCTATCTGATCTGAGTTAAAACTCTTTATCTCTCTTTAACTCTTTATCAGATACAAACTACCACGTTCAAGTGCCATGTGAGGGTCACATGCAGGAGAACTGGATTTCTGAGTCCTGTCATAGGCAACCACTGACACACACACACAAACATGCAGAAATACACTTTGAAATATGCAGAGAAATAGTCAGGCGCACAGTTAAAAGGAGCGATTGTGGGTCGTCTTACTTTCATTTATAGTTGCTGTGAAGTGAGAAGTACATGGAGGATATACAGTACATGCCAGTATGTTTTCGTTCTTTAAACAGATCTTGTCTGCTAAGAAGAAAAACAGATTCGGTAAGACAAATCTGATACTGTTCTGTTGAAGTGGATGCCTAGAACTCATGATCAGTGTTGTGAGAGTGTGTTAACATCAGTTCACATAGCGATGAGTTTTTTACTTGAGTGCACAAATGAGTACTTGTATAGCACTTTCCACAAATGGTACAAAATATGGCTTGACACTCAAAATAATAATACTAAAGTAATTAAAAGGAGGTACTTAAACCTGATTGAATCCTGATCACCAACCTGACGAGGTCAAACTAATATTATATAAGCGGCTGCATGTTTTCATGCTTATTTCATTTATATGAGGTTTGAAATTTTTACAATCATGTTGCCAAAATTCAGGACATTTAAAACCCTGATTTAAAAATAAATCAATATTTTACTAAATGTTTCAAATCTGGATGGATTTAGTTTGGGGTTTATCTATATGTCCTGTAAATTAAAGAAATGTGTATATTTTTTAATAGCATGTAGCATGATTGAATGGTTGAGCTTGACAAATGACTTGTTGATTGACTTAGAAAATATTTGTCAAAAAAATATTAAATGGAATGAAGTGAATTTGAATGGAATGGAATGTACTTGCCTTCTGGTCATGCTGTAAATAAAGGTCAAAATGAGGTTACTTATATTCATATGCAAAATCAATATTATATTCTTAAACAAGTTTACTTTTACAAATCAAGGTAGGAAGCAAAATATGGGACAATTTTAACTAAATATTAAATTTTGGTTGCACTTTTTTTTCAATACTTGCACACACTTACAGTGTACTTACCTATAAAGTACTGGTTAATATAAGGTAACTAGATGGGTTAGGTTTAGGGGTAAGTTCAGGGTTAGTAGCTAGTTATTCCCCAGTTATTGTAATAATAAGTACATGTACATGGGGAACAGGACTGTAAAATAAAGTGCTACCTAAATTCTTGTTAATTAGTCAGTCATTAAACATGTTTTATGACATTTAACATCAGTTAAACAAATTGTGTCAAAATCATGTTTGGCATGATTTTAACGCTTGACGTGTCCATGCAAAACATATTTAAAAAAAAAAAGTACAGATATTTAATGTTTAAAACAAACCACTTTTCATGGCAGGTTAATGTAATAGGATTTGAGCCTCTAATTCTTTTTAGTCATAGAACATCAAAATGTACCATTCATGGAATGTGCAATATACTTACATCTCACACAACTTTGTCAAGCTCATGTTGAAACACCGACTGCTTTAGCTCCAGCAGTTTTGGAGAAAGATGTTGGTTTTGTGGGTCTGTTTGTGCAGTGCTGCCAGACAGAGATAATATTACTCAGGGCAACAGTTGAGAAATATTTTGAGGCCCTCTTGGAAGGTAGAACAGGGACAAGCTTCCAAAAACTGTGCTAATTCAAGGAATCTTTGCAACCACTCATTACATTACGTTACAACATATCACACATAATCATTCATTACTCACAGCCAGGAGTTTAGCATAACACATTATCACATAATTAAAGCGGTTAGTGTTAAACCAATGTTCCGAACTAATTTAGCGCAAAAACTGTGAGACCTAACACACAACTTTTCTGTTGCTGTGTGTGTTTCTCCAAAGCTTCACATATCATTGTAATGCCCAATTAACATGCATATGAAAAATAGCAGCAACATACTGGTATTCCACTATTTTGGATTGAGGAGTGGAACTGAAAAACTCCCAAAAACAGTCTAGTGACTCTGTGTTGTTATATTTCACTTCTCCAGGAAGGGAAGATACTCCTGAAACAATAGCCGGGGTCTAAACAAATATTATGTAATGTTCCCTGACCTCCAGCCACATGGGCATGCTCAGACTGGGACAGGTTTAAGATCGCCCCCAACGTGACCTGTGGGTATAGGGAGGACGTACAGTATTGCCCACGTTGGGATGATGCTTATTGAAGTGAATGACACTCATTCCTCAAAAAAGTAATACATTTTGTATTAAAGGGGTGGTATAATGCGCTTTTCACAAGATGTAAAATAAGTCTCTGATGTCCCCAGAGTGTGTAGGCCTATGTGAAGTTTTAGCTCAAAATACCCCACAGATATTTTTATATAGCATGTTAAAATTGTCACTTTTTAAGGGTGAGGAAAAACGCACCGTTTTTGTGTCTGTCCCTTTAAATGCAAATGAGCTGCTGCTCCCCGCGCAGAGGGCGGAGCTTCAAGAGCTTGTGTCCTTTTTTGAAAATTTCAAAACGTTTAGCCTTTTTATGTTCAAACCGGAGTCAGAAAGATGGAGAGACGCGAGAAGAAGTGACAACACCATTTCTGAATGGTTAGTTAGGGAATTTATGTAGCTTATGTGTCGTTATCTTCTAGTCATTGATTAGCATATTCTGTCTTGATAATCTATAAATCACGTTCCCGGGGGCGGGGTTTATGTAAATTTTAGAGTTAGTGATGTCACTAACCCGAGTGGAATGTTGTGTAGTCCTAACCAGCCGTTTGTTGTAGTCCTTAAAAAACGATTTCTTTAAAAGAAAATATCTCCCTTTGCTTTGAACTTTGAGCGTTGTAACTTTGCAGATGTTGTTTATGCTCAAACAGAAACATTACACACTAACTAAAGTTAAAAAAGTGAAATCATAATCAACCACCCCTTTAATACAAATCTTTAGTCTTGGACACCTGGTTTAGTATAAGTGCTGTTTCAATCCTTATAATCCTTAATATTTTGGCATTGCAGCATTGCTCCAAATATATAGTTATTTTTGTAATGCATTTTACATGTTATTATTTGGGATGCATGTGTCAGGGTGTTGCTGCACATGCAGTTACTGTATGATGTTTCTTTTCAGTTAGGATGCAGTTGCTAGACAGTGCAATAGATTTTGGAACAGAGCTAGAGTTTCTATATTTGGGAACAACTTACAATAAACAGTAAGCAAATACTTTCCATCAGAGTTCACAATATCCATCCACTGGGTTTTGTGGGAGTCATGAGATCTCACAAATCATAAGCCTGAGATATAACATGATGTAACAGTAAAAGGAGAGCAGATTGAATCAAACAGCACTGACTTCCTTTCTTTCTTTACTTGTGTCTCCTCAGAGGCTCCAGCAGCAGTCATGTGTTCGGCAGACACAATCTTCCGGTCGTCTCTACGCTCGTCCCTGGAACAGGTACAGAATAAAGATTTCTAACTTAGTGTATGTGTCTTATGTGGGGTCAGAGTATCTTTATAAAACATAAACTCAACTATGAATTGCTTTTTTACTTTGTATTGGGATAATTCATGGTTATCTCATGCACCAACTCTAAATCAACACAGCAACCCCATTTTGCTACATTGTAAACATTCAAAACTTATTTTGAAAAGGGGGAAGTGTGTTCAAATCTCAAAAGGATTTTAAGCAAAGCTGGGAAATCTAGTGCTACAGTTAACTTTTAATTAACTGTTTCACTCCAACCTTGGCACCTGCATCAGTAAGTAAGGTGGGTTATGGACACGCCCCCTGATCCTCAACCCCTCAAGGTTTATCATGCAGCTGGAACACACAGATAAGAGAGCTGAAGGAGAGACAGAGTGTGTTATTGAGTCAAACGCATTATTTTTCCTGCTCTAGCGTTTCTTTCACTGCTTGATGCAGAGGTCTGTAATGCTAAGTTCTACATATCTGGATGCAGACGGAATAATCCTTCAGTCTATGAGACTACGTAAATGGAAAGCTGTGTTTTGTTCCACTTCATAATCTTCTTTTCTGTCTCTTAAAATGTTTATTGCTATAATGTCCAGACATTTTATTATGCTTAAGAGATTATTCATTCATGCACAATCAAATGTTTAGATATGTATTTTGTATATTTTAATGTACAGTCTGTACAATATGAAAAATATGAAAGCTGTCACAGTCTTAGTACCTTATTTACCCCTTAAAGGGATAGTTCACTTTGAAATTAAATTTTGGTATGTTTTAGCTTACCTCAAGGGCATCCAAGATGTAGGTGTCTTTGTTTCCGCAGTAGTTTCAATTTTGATATTTTTAGGTCAAACCGTTCTTGTCTGACTGTCATATCATGCAGGTCTATGGTCACGGTCTCAAAGAGCATGCACAGAGTCCAAATTAAAACAATTCCCCATCGTCCAAATTAAACAATTCCCCATCGTAAGTACACATTGATGGCCTAAGACACGAAACGAGCTGTTTGTGTGAGAAAACGAACAGTATTTATATCGTTTTTACCTCTTGTACACTTTCCGGCGCTTACGCAGACTTAGCCAGAACGCGCGCACACGTCACACACCAGGAAGCGCGCGCGCCCTCAGATCACTTGGACGTGGTTGTGTAGAGATAAAAACGATATAAATACTGTTCGTTTTCTCACACAAACCGCTCGTTTTGTGTCTTAGTCCATCAATGTACTTCCGATGGGGAATTGTTTAATTTGGACTTCTCTGTGCATGCTCTTTGAGGTGGTGACCATAGACCTGCATTGTATGACTGACAGACAAGAACGGTTTGACTTAAAAATATAAAAATTGAAACTACTGCGGAAACAAAGACACCTACATCTTGGATGCCCTTGAGGTAAGCTAAACATACCAACATTTAATTTCAAAGTGAACTATCCCTTTAAGGCTACATATTAGTACCTTTTGAAAGGGTGCTGCCCCAGTGACAGCTTTTGTACCCTTTTTTCTGAGTGTATAGTTCACATTCATATTTGAATGTACATAATTTACTGATCTGTTAAGCATTATATGCAAGCGTACAGTTTCCATGTTTTAAATATTATATTTAGTCACTGTAACGACTATGGTACAACCATATTCAATACATTGTTATTTTAGCATCATTTAGATAGGCTACTATTGTTACATTTTTTATTAGTATTTTGATTTTGACTTTATTTTATTTTATTCTTATTTAATTTTAGTTAAAGTTGTAGCAATTTATTGTGTTTTTGACATTTTTATTAGTTTGTGTTTTTAACCCTATATATAGAATTTTTAATTATTTTAGTACATAAACTACATGAAAACAAGAAATGTTGCCATGGAAACTAGCTGAAATAAAATAAGTTTATATTTCATCATATGTTTAAAAGTTAACATTAGGCCTACATTTATTTCATGTAACAAAATGTATTTAATGGTTTTAGTTAAAGAAGT
Source organism: Squalius cephalus (assembly GCF_949319135.1). Taxonomy (NCBI): domain Eukaryota; kingdom Metazoa; phylum Chordata; class Actinopteri; order Cypriniformes; family Leuciscidae; genus Squalius; species Squalius cephalus. Next base: position 26,330,019 of record NC_137139.1, read on the forward strand.
TTTGGGGCTTTTAGTATGCATATGTTAACCTTACTGTTATCTATAAGCTAGTGTGCTCCAAAACAATGACAAAATTCGCATTTAGAAGTGTACCCACATTTCCCACGAAGTGAATGTCATTAGGAACTTTTTCCATGATTATTTCAACCAAAGAATAAACACCAAGCGAAAACAAAAGACTATATATACGATAGTAAAGTTCGTTAGATACATTTTGATGTAAACAAACACCTGCGGAAATCAAAGCGTACGCTGATTAGTTTAGTGAAGTATGAGGCGCGCGCCGTGACAGGGGCGGGAGCGGGAGCGGGAGCGCGCAGGCTCGTCTCTGACAGCGAACAGCAGGTTTTTTAATGGCATTCGCACTCGCAGCCTGGACTCACACGCACGTAGGAATGCAGCGTGGAGGTCGGGTTGTCTTTAAGCAGGGACTGTCAAATCCTTATTGGAGATGTAGTTTTCGCCATGTGTTGCTGCAACAGATGATCTCTAAGTAAAATAATTTGTGAGACATCGGACTTGACTGAAACATGCATCTCTTTCGGAGTTGTAATTACCGAATCTTTCCCGATCGCTGTTCCAATGAAAAAACACCTCAGATCCGGGGAATCAGCTGGGTAAGTGGGCATATAATAAATAATAATAAACATGCAGAATTGTTATTCAAGAGAGAGAGAGAGAGGGGGGGGGGGTTATGAAAACTTCTAGGCTATTATCTGGTTATTCAACGAAATATGTGCTTGTTTGAAAAGGTTTGAAACGATTTGAAACATTCTTTCAAATAATTTTTAAATGTTAATCAATTATAGTGTGAGAATATGTTGCTTTAAAAACCTTTCAATTTTGATTTAAAATGCCAAAAGTTATCGTTATTTAAAGTTATTTAAAAAAAAAAAAGTTTATAATAGGCTACATTAGAAAATATTAGGTGTCTGCTTTTCATCGTTTACACATATTCACAAAAGGCACCCTTTTCTTGAAATAACTCAAAAAATATTCTATTTTTGAATGTTATGGTGCAATTTTCTCATAGCTCCATATAATAAAGTGCATTGTGTATCAGGATGTGTGAAGTGTTAATGGCATTGAAACTCAATGCCAAATGATGTAAATCCAGAGACACTTAGAGTCCCCCAGACATTGAACATGACCCCAAACAGCCGGAGCTTTTAATTTTTGTTGTATATGTTTTTGTGTTTACATGTTGTTAAAGGGTTAATCAAGGATGAGTTATTTATAGCGTATTGTTCATTGTCCATCTTAAGGTTTGTTCCCTTACGGTTTGGAAAAGAATGTGCACAGGAAGACCCACACCAGTATAGACCTTAGTGAACAATAGTGAACTTTAGTGAACTACAGAGTAATTCTCTTATAATGAGCATGTTTTCCCAAAATGAAGGATCTAAATTCAAAAAGACTCTCTTTTAGATTACATTCATTTCTGGTTTTGATCATTTGGCTTTCATGTCAATATCAAAAAGAAAATACTCAAAACACGAGATCAGGAAACATAGGGCACTGTGTAAACCTTACGGGTGATTTCCCATTTCCATATTAAACACTATTTACTTGAACATACACTTTCATACTTATTCAAATGCACTTTAAACAGATGCTCCAATCAGGAAACTGTTTCTGCACTGATGATTGTTAGTTGTCGTGGAGCAGTGGTCTTTTATGTCGAGACCCAAATGTCCCTGTCCTATACATTCCAGCAATAAGGGTCGTGACTCAGGATGAAATACCTCACATTGCACAAGGACCCCCTAAGAAAGAGATAAAGAGGCTCATTTAAAGAGAATGTGTTATGTCAATGTGCCACGGTCTGCACTCCATCAGGGTTGGAATGGGGTTTTTTGTCCTACCTGAAATTTTTGTAGTATATTTTGTCCCAGAGTTTAATTGAAAACCACCGAACCTCAGCCTGAAACATCTGTCTAAGACCATCCTGCATTCATCATACTATGATATATTTGTGTCGACCACATAAGTAGGGTTCTTATAAGAGTTTCTAAGATAAATGGCAAGTCGTATTTAATTTATTTATGATTTGTTTTTACTGCCATGAAGCTTGAGATGCAGTCATTTTATCTAAATCTTATAAGACTTTGGATAATGTAAAGCAAATTAAATGCATGTCTGACAGCAATGATACACTCAAAAAAAAATGCAGGGTTGTTTTAACCCAAATTTGGGTCAAATATGGACAAACCCAGCCGTTGGGTTCACCTTTTAAATGACATTTTGGTTTGTCCATATTTAACCCACATTTGGGTTAAAACAACCCTGCGTTTTTTAGAGTGTATCTATCTATCTATCTATCTATCTATCTATCTATCTATCTATCTATCTAGGAAATGAAGGCACTTGTCAATAGGATTTGACGATCAGGTGATCTCAGACACTTCCCAGCACCGTCATTAGACATAGAGTCAATATCTTTGTGTAATTTCCCTCTCGTACCGGAGCATGTGATCGTACCGGCTGTAGTTTCACTCTACACAGTTTACTCAGTCAACAGAGATCTCCACGCTGGCTAACCTTATGCAAAGGTAAATCAAGCATGAGGATGCAGTGAACCTGACCACCTGAGGATCATCCAACCATTTTTACTGTCTATTGCTGCAGTTGAAAGGGAAACCAAGCAGGGAAAATGCTGAGGGAAAAAAAACAAAAAAACAAATCAGCTTATCCTCATAAGATCTTTTTGAGAAATGATACATCGGCCTTAAATGTTGGCACTGTTGACTCAAAGCTGATGCGTTTTCTGTAGGCGTCTTCTGTATTACCTCCCTGCGTGGTGTGGTGTAGTGTAGTGCTTATAAGAATAGTCAAAAATCATTTACTCACCCGAATGTCGTTCCAAACCCGCATGGATGACTTTCCTCTGTGGAACACCAAAGGTGATGTTTAGCTCAAACTGGTCTTGTTTAGTGGAATCCTATTGGTTTTGAATGACATTAGCGTTACTAAATCATGATAGAACTATCCCGAACAGAGCAAGAAAGGAGAACGCCTTAAGTATTATCATAATAACCATGAGCCATTGTAATTGTAAGCGACCTTTCAAGCAGGAGAAAGCAAAAAGATTAGTTTTCACAAAACCTATAAAGATACATTATCAGGGCAAGCCCATAAAGAGCAGGATATGCTTCTTAATGCTTCACAGAATTAGTCAGCTGATGCTGAGTAACACCTGCCATGGGAACAGAGGCTGACAATGCCTCATAAAAACAGAGTTATGGACTCTCTGCCATATGAGCAGAAGGGAATCAGGTGGAATTTGGGCAGTTCAAGACTGTGGAGATTTTCTCTTTGTCTGAAGTCTAGAATGCTTGCAGCATCTCAACTGGTAGTTCAAGTCGGTTCACCTGGACATCATGATAATGCCCCCTGCAGCTATTTTCTAGTCGCGCAAGTACAGCTCGCGTCTGTTTGTATAAGACTGAAATCTCCAAGCTTGCATTTCAGTAACATTTCAAATCAGAGATAAAATCTGACAACAATGGTATCATAAAATAACCAGGCTAAAACGGCTCAGTTTCATTCGTGATTCTTTCTTTTTTTTCCTTTTTTTTTATGTAATAATTGCATTGGTCATTAATGGTATATGATTTGGTTCTTTCCAAATGTGTCAAGGTTTTAGGCAGATAGTAAAATTTGTCCATACAATACTTAACATATGCAATAGTGAGGTTTTGACAGTTAAACAGAGCTGAGAATACTACACTCTGGTTGATAGCTGATAGCAAAATAAAATTGTTTGGACGGAATTTTTAATAAACTTGCATGGAAAGAGCATGAGGTGTTTATGGCATTGTGAATGACATGCCAATTCTGTGGCACGCAGAATCCATGTGGTCCTCTTGGTTATCCACCTGTACAATGAAATATGATATGATTAGGGTTGCAAAATTATGGGAATTTTCAAAGATGGAAACTTTCCATGGGAATTAATGGGAATTTAAGGGAATTAACAGGAATTTATGGGAATAAACGGGAATAAACTGGGAATTTTCAAAGTTGAGGGTTGGCTCTTCATAGGGAACTTAAATATAGTTGAGGAAAGTATATTTTAGCATAATCTTGACTAAAACAAACAGATGCCATTCAAATACACTTGAATATCCATGCTATTCCTCAATCACATGCACATAGCACACTGCTTACTGCATGGCTATTGAGACCACACCCCCTACTGGCACTGTGCATGCCTACATCACATGTACAGAAGCCCAAAGCACAAGACTATTGAAGGCACACATTTGAGCCTGTGGACTAAACAAAGTTTTGATGATATTATGGGGAAATATATTTATTAAATGTTTAAATTGCAAATATCACGTACAAATGTATTCATCTAGTAGATAGCAAGCTGATAAGTTAGATGCTAAATAAGCTAGCATAACTTTATTTACCACATAACTAAGTAGGGCTGGGCGGTATGACGGTATATATCGTTACCGTGGAAGAAAATGTCAACCGTAACAGATTTTTTTATTCCGTGTATACCGCAACATGTAAATAAGTAGGCGTGGTTAACTCGCGTGCAGCGTGCGTGAGACTGAGACACTGATATTTGTCAAAGAAACATGAAGAAAGACCAAGAGGATCCACAAAAGGAATTACGTTTTCAAAATGAACGTGATATTTTCGGGGGGGAAGGCGCAGAAGTCAACTAGAGCAGTGCAGCACACTGAAAGTTTAGAGAGACGCACATGCTCGCAACGGGGTTTACTTGACAACAAGTTCATATATCAATATTCTAACGAATAGAAATAACCTTAAATAATGTATCTACCCGTCTCTTATGTGTACAGTTACTTTCAGAGTGGACGCGCAAGCGGTTGCCGTGGTAATGAATATTTCCAAAATTCCCCAGCTTAACTTCCCATGGAAATTTACCGGAAATTTTCCGCCCCTTTGCAACCCTAGATATGATGCATTATCCAGAGATAACCCTATAGGTCAGATCATTTCAGAATCAATAGCTAAAATGCATCTGGCCATCTAAATCAATAGTGGTTAACAGCTTAACAATAAATATTTAAACGCAGTTCATCCATAATTCTCTCTTCAGTATTGATGCTCTAATTTCATCATGTAAAGGAGAGAGACGCTTTTCTTGCCTCTTGATTGCAGACAGAGATCAGAGCTGATGGCGACTGTTGTTAGTTAATAGCTGGACACAGAACCAAAAACTCAAGAGTGCCTCTTGAGCAGGAATCCCATCAGATATGCATGATTACAACCTGTTCATTCTCAAGGATGTGGTCCAGTTCAGCTGGTTGAAATCACTCGAATGTGTCCGTCCTCTTTTTAAAGTGTCATTTCAGTGACTTGTATTTTCAATGACATAATGGGCATTAAAGGAACAGTTCTTGCAGAAATGAAAATTGTCATTATGAGTCTTGTATAGCAGCATTGTCATTGTCGTTTGTCTGACAGTCCTAAAGTAATACATTATTGACCAGACATTACACAGTTCTGATGAATACACACTGATATTTTATATATATATAATTGAGACATTTAGTTATTAATATATGTGACTTTGGACCACAAAACCAGTCACATGGGTCAGTTTGTTGAGATTTGAGATTTTGAGAATTTTTACAAATTGAATTTTTGGCCGAGATATTTTTTGGCCATATTTGGCCGAGATATAACTATTTGAAAATCTGGAATCTGAGGGTGCAAAAATATTGAAACATTGAGAAAATCGACTTTAAAGTTGTCCATTTATGTTCGTGATTGTGCTGCATTCACTCACAAAAATAAATGTTTTGTGATCCAGGGTCACATATACATAATAGGATATTATTTTTATATTACTTGCAAACATTGTATTATAAAATATTTTTATTTAATTTTTAAATGTTTAATATTTCCACAAAATGCAAATTAGCCGTATTTAATTAGTCTTCTATAGTGTAAAATAATGCCCTTATCTACCCCATTGTTTAATGTTTTGCATTTTGCACAACACTCAGTCAAGCAAGTTGTATTGTAAAGACAAAGGCTCAACTTCTGTCCTTCCTCCACATCACAAACTTATAGAGCCAAACATTCCTCTTGAATTCTTGTGTGAACCTTAATTACATTATTGCTGTTAATTAGTCTTGCTGAGAGGGAGGCAGGTGGCAAAGATCATGTGCAGGGCTAGTGTCAAATACCATACATGACGGCATTAGCATGGCATGTCTTCTGACATTCTTTACTCCGTGTTTTAATATTTTTGACGCTGTACATGAGGGACAAAATGGCATTTTGCCAGTGGCAGATTGATTTAATAACCTCTATAATACTTTGAAACTAGATTTTGACATGTTGTGACTGGTGCTTGTCTGTGCAAAATAGGCCGCCACAACGCTGTAGTCTGCACTGCAGTGTCAACTCTTATCTTTAACACTTTTTCTCTCTCTGTTTTTCTCCTCACAGACACCTCTGCCAGAAGCTGTGGATACACAAGACACCATCAAACAGGTATGACGGTCTTTGAACAGCGGCCTGGGTTTAGTATACGTTAACAAGCCTTAAAGGGAGAGCTCACCCAAAAATATATTTTTTGTTATTACTTAGGGGCCGTTTACACGACACTGTTACAACTAGTAAAAACTGAAAACTTTTTATGGCCATTCATTTACACAACAACACCATTTTGGGGGGGCAAATGCAAACTTTTGAAAAGGCCTTTCAAAGTGCAAGTTTTTGAAAATGATATGGTTATTGTCTCAGTGTAAACTGCAAAAACGTGAATTTGTGAAAACGGTGACTTTGCGTGCGTATTACGTGTTCAGTCTATAGGCACGTAGTGTTTCTTTTCAAATTGACTTTGATAACTACTGGCCTGACAGCATAATACAGCGTTTTTAATAGTTTTCACGGATCTGTGTGAACGGAGATCGTTTCTACAACGCTGTCGCCTGTACGTAAATGCAAATATTTCCATTTTTAGTACATTGCTGTCATGTAAATGTACCCTTAAGGGGGTCGCACACCGGAAGCGCAGCTCAGCGCAGCGCCGCGCAGCGCCACGTCTTTTAAATTCGAACACATTATTCTCTATGAGAGTACACACACCGGCGGCGTCTGTCCGCGGCGCCCAGCAACGGCTTAGGACCGTGTTCAAAATCCTGCCGCGCCACAGAGCGCCATTTACATAGTTTTATATTAAATTTACATTTATGTGTCTCAAATCGTAGTTAATGTATATACAGACTTCACCCTGTGCTGCAATATACATTTAGTTTTATATTTATTTACAGAAATCAGAAAATTGCTGATGTTATCGGATTTTCAGGTGAGAGTTGTCCTAGACGTGGCGCGGCGCGGCGCTGAGCTGCGCGTCCGGTGTGCGACCCCCTTTAGTCACCCTCATGTCGTTCCAAACCATTTGACTTTCTTCAGTGGAACACAAAAGGATCATTTTAAAACATTTTTCATGCATTTACAATAAATGGAGACTGAAACTTCAAAGAGTAGACAAAAGCACCACAAAAATATGGTAAAAGCAGGCCATATAACTCATTCACTATAATCCATGTCTTCTGAAGCCAAATGATAGCTTTATGAGGAACATTGAAGTTGCATTAGTCATATATGGATCATTTTTAAAATACTTTTAGACTTACACAGAGCTAAATGGTAATGGAATTTTTAGGTGATCTATCTCTTTAAATAAGCTCTATGTTCCAGTGTGTTCATAGGGATGTGTGGATACTATATCTCTTTAATTAACAGAAAGCATGCTTTTATCTTCACACCTCTGACCTCTGTGTGTTTATAATATCATGCTCACAGAGATTGTAGGGGGTGGCGCTCTGTACAATTTTGTTAAGGCTATAAAAGGGCTGACAAAACTCTAAATATGGCTTTAAACACAACATGCAAAATATATTAAACATCTTGTGGAGCAATTTTTCCTTCCCTACTCACCCATATGTCACAGCATTCCTCCAGAATGTGTGAGGCCACAATAAATAGATAAAATAGTTTCATTTTAAACCCATTTTGTTGCTGTTTTTGACAAACCACCACAATTACTCCTATGATGGTGATCAAAACACAGGTCTGTCATTTCATTTCAAGTGGACTGCAAATGGAATGCCTGTTTCAAGCCTTAATTTACAATATTTTGTGCAATTATAATGCATATGTAATGTTTTCAAACTCAATTTAAAAGTAAAGTAGTATGATTGCATACATATTTTACTGATCCTTCACAGCTATTTCATTACCCCAGACGGTTCACTTCTCTCTGCTCATATGATACATGTCTCTTCAGTATCATCATGTGAGGCCCTGAGGGAGGAAGCCACTGTAAATATGTTGTTGTACTGGCTCTGCCTATCTCGAATACAGTACATCTTCAAAATCTTGATAAACTAGGTCAGTAGCTCAGTATCAACTTCATGTGAGTATCAACTTCGTCGTGTTTTTCATAGGAGATATATAAAACCAAATGAAACGGTTGTTGAGAGAGCTCAGATGATTTTTATCGTTTGAAGAATTTGATGAGAAATGTTTGAGTTCTAATTAAATCCTTTGACTTTTGTTTGCCGACTTTGATATCTTAACATATCTGAGCATATTTTCAGACATTTTTGAGATCTCAAACAAATTCCATGTAAGGTCCAGAGGCTAAACCCTTCTTTACGCTACACCCAAACCCTACCTTAGTTCATTCGGGCTTATCTATCATTCCTTAAAGTATAGCCAGTGATAAGTGAGACTTACTTGAGGGTACATCTGAAAAGCTATTGTTTTTATGCAGCTTATCTTATGAGCAGCTGCCTAACCCATTTTAACCCTCAAATGAGTCTGTTTTGTGACTTGAAAGCATGCACTTAATTACCATAAACACCTATTCTCTTTGCGCACACCTCTGTGTTCTTCACTTGTGTGATTCTGTATTGAACACAAAAGGGGAAAAATGTATAAACCTGAGCTTGCCGTTTGTTTTTCAGTAGATGATTTTAAGCAGACATCTGGGCTTGGATATTTTAGGTATTGGTTGTGTCCAATGGGAGAAAAGGCAATATTGCCAAGGATTTGAATGTGGTTTATCAGGGCTCTGGAAGGACGTTTCATCTGTGGAATGCTCTCAGGTCCTGGAGTGTTTTTTTTTGTTTTTGTTTTGTGGGCACAAGTGATTCCTGGAGTGTGTTTCTCTGAACCGAAAGAGAACAAGGAAAGCTGTATTCATCTGAGTCCTCTGATCTTTTCTGTTATTAGTTGGGCTTTTTAAGGCAAGCATCGCTGTTATTATCGTTCATACTTAGGACAATAAGTAGGGTTTTCTAAATGAGGGTTTATTGTAGATTTACATTAAATGAGGAACCTGAGACATTTCTGAAGACCATTTGAGGGTTGGGTTTCTTTTGACTTGGGCCTGTAAGCAGAACACCTTAGCAACCAGATAACAATGTGTGCATCTCATTAAGCTCCCTAGCTTCCAAGGTTGAGAATCAGTATATAGTGTTCACGAATTCGGGAACTGGTAAGGACCGCAAGGACCCCGCCTCACCACAAATTGGGTCACTGATGGCTTTATTTCCAATGACATGGCAATGTCCTCATGGTGCAACATAACTATTGGTATTTATGAACAACAGCAGAATTGATATCTTTCTTTTTTTTATGTTGTCCATAGTATATTGTGATAAATACTTTGCTTGTTTCATGTGCAACATTTCAGCCGTAAATAAATTATAAATCCTAGCTAGGTTATGTTCATTACCTGTTTATGCATGTTTAAGTTGAAATATAATTAAATAATGGTTTGTATTTTGTTGTTCACTTGCCTTTAATATTGTTTGAACTTTATTAGTTAGGCAAGTCTTTTTTCCGGTGCTATCGGAGTACTTAAAGTGATCTTTAAGAAATGTTACCCCCCACCCCCAAAGTATTATATTTTTTCTTGCTGATCCGAAAAACGGTCTGATCCGTGACTCAAAACCCGTAATATGATCCATTGAACCACTACAATTTAGGCTTATTTTATTTCTGTTAGTTTGTATTTATTACTTATTAACTTTAATCAACTTAAACTAAATAAAACATTTGAAATTATTCTTTGGCAACTAAATAAAATAAGTTTTTCATCTAATATTTTTATTTGATTTGATTTCAATTAACAAATTGAAATATTTTTGTTTTTTTTTCTAGTTTTAGTTACATTCCTGATAAGTTCATAACCATAATGCATCCTGAGTGGCCTCAGTGTTTCTGATATGATTCCTGCCCACCTCTATTGTGAGTGCAGTGTGTATTGTACGGAATGGCTCACCAAGGTCACACCATCACGACTGCCTCCGCTGTTAACGTCGCCCACAGATGGAAAACACAGCCTGTTTCCTCCCCACACAACAGAGGTGGACGGGTCTGCGCTGCTGCTACTTCAAAAACCCAGAGCATGTGGGTGACTAACACTTGTACACAAAGGAAGCACCAAAAAAACTTTATAGATGAGGTATTGTGTTAGAGGTTTGCAAAGCTCAGTAGGGTGAGGCTCTGCTGTGTTGTTGAGCAGCTATTCATATTCATACAAACAGGGCTGAACAATACATATTTTTTTCAGCAGTTCAGGTGGTGTACTGTACAGTAGCTGTGGTGTACAGTATTTTTGTCACATTAACTGAACTAGAACTACTTGAGCCCTGGTTTGAGGACGTTTCATTAGGAAAGTTCACACTGTGTTTAGAAACCTCTGCGGTGAAACATTATTACACATCTATATTGTACAGTAAGTACTATCATGTTGCCTTTCTACATTGTTTTTGGTGACTGTTTGTATAGCAATCTGACAATGCCACCCTCTCCCTCTGGACAAACCCTTACTCACGTGGAGATGTTACATTAGCAGTGTTCAGTGTTGTTTGGTTGGAGCTTTCCTGGGATCCTTAGACACACCTGAGAATCAGAAAAGCAAGTATATATATGTAAATATAGCAGAAACACGTTTTGTAAGCCAAATATTTTGCAAGGTGAAATAATAGTTAAATACAAAAATAAGACTTGTTTGCACACTTTCAGGTTGTCAAACATCAGTGGAACATGTCCAAAGTTAATGTGTTGAACATGTATACTAGCTTTCAAGAGTCAATAAGATAAAAAAAGAAGAAGAAATTAATACTTTCTTTCAGCAAGGATACTTTAAATTGATCAAATCTCACAGTGAAGACTTTTATATTGTTACAAAATATATATATTTTTTAAATGCTGACTTTCTAGTCACCAAAGAATCTTGAATCATGATTTCCACACAAATATTAAGCAGCGCTGTTTTCAACATTGATAATAATAAGAAGTGTTTCTTGAGCACCAAATCAGCATACTAGAATGATTTCTGAAGGATCATGTAACACTGAAGACTAAGAGTAATGATGCTTTTTTATGTTCCATGAATAAATGACATATTACAATAGAATATAGTTATTTTAAATTGTAATAATATTTCACAATATTAGTTTTTACTGTGTTTGTGATGGTCTTGGTGACCATGAGAGGCTTCTACAGACCCCAAACTTTATAGTGTATCCACTAAAGTGACCTAAGAAATTGAAGTTCATATATGATATTTCGGAGATTGACTCAAGTGTAGCTCTTTGTTGTCACAGGTGTTCTATGATACATGTATTCTCAGGTGTTCAGCTGAGTAGTCAGAGTCAGTGCTCCATAGTGAAGTAATTATTCCCAAGGAGACTGTAGAATGCTGGGAAAAGGCTGCCAGTTCCCATCTATACCCTCATCTCCAGGGACAGAATCATGAAGCAGAGATGACAGGGGAGAGATTTACATGCTCAGGGTCTGCAGACACAGTGTCTGGGCACACGCTGTGTAAAGTGAGCTAGATGGAGAGCTCTGCGCTGTGTAAGTCTCAGAGGATACAGGCTAGATGGAGGTTGACCACATGCACTTTGCTGCTTAGTTGGCTTAACTTAAATACTAATTACCAAATGAGTTACATTAACAGGCATCAAGAGAATTATAACTCTGAAATCGCCCTTGGATAATGTGGAGCGGAGAATAAGCACATGTTGTATACAGCACTGTTCTTGTGCAGCGTTTAGTGAAGTGGACTTGTGAGAACAGCACTGTAGATGTGGCCTCCTTTTGGACTGAAAAGACGGGTCAGCCGATCCCTCACGGGTCAGAAGCCAATAACATCACCGTGACTGAGTGACCAGGCCAGGGGCCTCCAAGAAGAGGCACACGTCACCGCCCTCAGCAACAACCACAACAAATAAAGTGTGAGAAATGAAGGCGACTCAAGTTTAAGACCTCATCCTGGGACAAACTGTTCTGCAGAGGATACAGAACAAACAAATAAAGGTTCAAACTTTCCAGAAAATCACATGAAGAATGCTAGGGTGGAGCAGAAGCGTGTGTCCCGAATCACATACTATCCATAGTGTTTTTAGGATATTGCTTGTATATTTCCTGAAGATTTTTAAGGTGCTCATGCTTTTTGGGCTAATATTGCCCACAATGAGTTTGTGACTGTTCTCTTTTGACTTTTCAGTTGTAGAGAAATTGCTAGCAAGGCAACTCTGAGTGCCACAGTGGTTGGATATATGATTATTTTTAAATATTAATCCGAATCTAGTAATCATAAGCTAAATGAATTTAGCTAGATGTTAAGACAAAATGCTAGAATGTCTCACTACTTGATATACTGTACTGCTCACTAAAAATACACTACCTTTTAAAAGGTTGGGTCAGTACAATTTTTTTGAAGAAATTAATACTTTTATTCAACTAAGACGTATTAAATTGATCAAAAGTGACGGTAACGACATTTACAATGTTACAAAAGATTTCTGTTTAAATGATTTGCTGTAAACTTTCTATTCAGCAAATAAATGAATCACAGTTTCCTCAAGAATATTGAGCAGCACAACATTGATAATAATAAGAAAGGTTCTTGAGCACCAAATCAGAATATAAGAATGATTTCTGAAGGATCGTGTGACACTGAAGACTGGAGTAATGATGCTGAAAATTCAGCTTCGCCATCACAGGAATAAAATACATTTAAATGTATATTAAAATAGAAAACATTTTTTTTTTATGTAGAAATATTTAACAACACTACTGATTTTTTTACTGCATTTATGATCAAATAAATGCATAAAAACATACTGACCCCAATATTTTGAACAGTAGTGTATGCACTTTTAATTTTGGACCAAAGCAACCACACAGAACACCTTAGCAACCACATAGCAATGCCCTAGCAACCGCTCACAGCCACACAACACCCTAACATCATGACAGCTAGTTGTGTGGCCATCACAACTCTCATTTTCTTCAGTAAATGCACAAACAGTTATCAGATTTACTTTGGATGCAATGCTGTTTTCGGCCTCATGCAACAGCTTGAGGCGTTTGGCTTTGAACTTGCAGCTTTTGATGTTCTGAAGCATAAATGTAAAAATTAGGTGTATTTTGGTGTGTGTGATCTCTACTAAAACCACTTCAATCACTTACATAGTGAAAAGACCAGGATATGTTGTGTTTTGGATGCCGGTGTCCCTAAAATATTCTTAACTATATAAACCAGCAAGCCTCCTTTCGTTGGTACACCAGCACTAAAACCAGCTTGGAACTTGATGCCTTTTTAGCATGAAAATATTTAACTTCTAATGCAATGCTTGCCATCCCTACTCGTTTGTCTCCTGTTTTTGACTCCACTTCGACAGTTTTTACAGTGTCAATCAATGCACCAAACCAGTTTTATCATAATGTGAGTTGGTCTTGGCAGGCATGCAGAAAAAAAAAAACCGAAGGCTGCGTAGCAACAACGGTGGCATGCTTCAGTAGTTTAATAAACCGTAGCCTCAATCAATGAGGTCGAGTTCTTACACTCCAGTTTTCTCAGTCTGTTTGGGAGTTGGAGCGGGACGCGCCATCTGCGGGGGTCCAGCAGAGCTACGGGTTGGAAAGGAGGAGACGTGGAATGAAAACAGAAGTCCTGAAAGGGAGGGATGGATGAAAACAGAGCAAGTTATTAGAAGGAAAACAGACGAGCAGAGAAACAGCTTTCATACGGGGGAGGAGTGTGAACGGTAGCGATCTTTGGTTTGGTAAATTCAACTCGGCGGAGGAGGAGGTGTTGGAAAAGATGTGGCACATTCTCAACCGCCACTCACCTGTTCAGTAAAACACCCAACTCGCTGTGTTTCTATACAGCTCAAATAATCGTAAAGGAATTTTTATGTAGCCTATGAATGAAGACGAGAGTAAACTTTCCCAGTCTTCCTATGGAAATGAGCAAACTGTCATCCAATTCAAAGACAACATGAAACCGTAATTGCACTGCATTTAATTATTTCCCGGAATTTTCTGGGCTTCCTTGTTTTCGCTGTTGTACGTTAAGGAGCACTATTACGCAACTTCTGAAAGAGTAGCCTACTGAATCTCCTGATCAAAACGCATGCGAAGAGAAGCAGAAACAAGCGATATCATATGTAAGATGCATATGTAAAACAACGCGATTATCAACATTAGACCACATATAAATCAAAACTGCCATAATGTTACTGAATGAAATGTCGACCCAGGACGAGCTATAGGACTGTGCAAGCATTAGGGGTGTTGATGGACTCGATCTACTCCATCTATGTTTTGATCATCGTTCTGAATCTGATCCGTAGTCTTTGATAAAAATGTTGTTTTCACATTCAAGTGTTAAAAGAATGCATGAAAGAATAAAACAGTTTTTGTTTAAAAGCAGAGGGTCTGTTCTTTCTTTTGATATATTGCATGTTCAGGTATTCATACAACAAAGTATTCTGGGGGCTATGAAGTTTTTTTTTTTAAATGGTCAAAATCGCTGGTGGTGATTGGCAACTTTAAAAAAAAAAACATTGGTGGGGAAAGTTAACTTGCATGATGTGGCATATTTCTGAATATTCAGTGGGAAATAATTATTGCAGGTTTTTGGGTTTAGGTTTTGATGGGACTGTTTGGTTGATTGGGTTGATATTGTTAATATAGGATCAAATAATATAATTATCATTATCGAGTCATTAAGAAGGTCATTAAGAAGGTAAATGGTGTCAATTTTCATTTCACATGTCTTTAAAGGGATAGTTCGGCCAAAAATGATATTAGCCTAAACCCATGATTTACTCACCCTCAAGCCGTTCGAGATGCATATATGTCAATCATTTTTCAGACGATTATTTTTACGACAAAACCGCACGGATTACCCTCAGAAGGCCTTCGTTTATCCCCCTGGAGCCGGATGGATTACTTTTGTGAAGGATGCATGCACATTTTTGGGACTTGAAGGAGGTGGACCCCATAACTTGACATTATAACCACTGAAAGATCTAAGACATTTTCTAAAATAACTGAAAATGTGTTCGTCTGAAAAATGATTGACATATGCATCTCGAACGGCTTGAGGGTGAGTAAATCATGGGTTTAATATCATTTTTGGCCGAACTATCCCTTTAAATGTTATGCAAAGACATTCAAAACATATTTAAAACATTTCTAAAACCTTAAGTCAAAGGTGCCAATTTTAAATATTTAAATAGCATAAAAAGACATGTAAAACGTTATAAAAAGTAAAGATATGGCTTAGTGTCACCAAACAAAATTACAAAATAATGACCGTAATAATGTTCATTACCTTTTTTCTTTTTCTCTCTGTCAGTTTTTGTCCGATCGAATCCTGAAGGCTGCACGGGTGGTTTACATCACTCTGTTGGAGCGTAATCCAGGCTTGATAAGAGACAGAAAACACCATCTTAAGACCTACAGGTGCAGCTTTCACTCCGTATGTCATGTGCTTGAGCCAAACTTGTTATACTTCTGATTGTGACTAAGCATTCCCACTCAGCATCCTTTGGAGAAACAAAAAAAATCAACTTACATGATTCAATCAACCACAAAGACATGCAGATAAAAACATGTAATACTTTAAAGTCACTACTCAGCTTTTTGACAGCTTAATGGTTCTCCGGTTTGTCCCACAGACAGTGCAGCAGTGGGAAGGAACTTGTGGATTGGCTAATGAAACTCAATGATTGTTTCCAGTCACGGAGTCAGGCAGTCGGAACGTGGCAAGTTTTGGTGGATGAGGGCATTCTGGTTCATGGTGAGTATTAACAACAATTTCTTTAGATGTCTGTGTGCAAAAGATAATAATAAAAAAATGGTACAGTGATGTATCAGCAGGTAATACTGTAGCACTTTGATTCACCATAGTGATTACATCATTCATGTAAGTTGTATTTACCACAATGGTGCATGTCATGGTAGTACCATGATGTCTGAATATATTGACTAACTGACAACCAATGTCTCTGTCAAAATGAACAGTGAAACAGGAGTTAAACTTCCATGACAAAGACACACAGTTTTACCGCTTTATGGAGGCCGACTTTGACCTTAACCACACAACTAATGAGAAAGACTCCAAAGACGATGAACTCCAAGAGAGTTTATCGCTACTAGTCCAAATGGGTCCAGATGCTCTTCTGACTATGATACTGCGTAAATGGTGAGACACGAGAAATTGTGCTAAACAGCCTAAAAAAAATAACATTCATAAACACAGTATATATTTGTTTGCTGATTATAAATAAACTTAAAAGTATTATTAAAATTGTTTAGTTTAATTCAAATTTAAATACCCAATATGCATTTAAGGTTACACTTTATTTCGATGGTCCACTTTAGACACTCTACTAACTATATGTAACTTTGCAATTAGTAGGCCGTTAGTTTTAAGTGTTAGGGTTCAAAAAAAAATTACATGTAGTTGCAAAGTTACTTATAGTCTGTAGAATGTCTGTTGGGGAACCATCAAAATACAGTGTTACCAGATATTAGGAGGACAGTCTACTAATACTCTGAGAGTTATTTGACATGTAGTTGCAAAGTTACTTATAGTTAGTAGAATGTCTAAAGTGGGTCATTAAAATAAAGTGTCTGTTAGCTTAGCACCATGCTAATGTCAGACTCCTTTAAAAATCAATAACAAATTAAGTTTCCCATGCCAAATTTTGTGACAGTTATAGTTGTTTCTACATATTACGCTGGGATAGGAGAATTCTAGTAGACACACTTCACGTTTAATCTCTATTATAAACAGCATAAGATTTCTGTGTGTAATAATTTGTGTGTCCATGTCTTAGCCCGAACCAGAGAACCCCTGATGATCTGGAAGTTATTTACGAAGAACTTCTGCACATCAAAGCTGTGGCCCACTTGTCTACATCTGTGAGTTAACACTCGCTGACACCCGTCAAGTTTGTTTGCACAAAAAATCTTCATTCATCCCTCGTTTCTTTTATCCTTCACTCTTTCCCGTAGGTTCGGAAGGAGCTGGCAGCAGTGCTGGTTTTTGAAAGCCATGCCAAGGCAGGAACAGTCTGTGAGTGTGAAAGCAATGATGACATTTCATTAATGGTGGGCGGGATGAAGGAACGTTGCTAATATTGAATTAGCGCATAGCCAGAGTAAAAATGAGCAGCAAACTTTCTGGTTAGGCACCATCGCAAACAGCATGTGAATGAGATGATTAAATCATTTTATTGTGTAATTCCCTTCTTACGTGATGAATTGGATGATTGACATCGTAATATCAGCAAACTGAGAGACAAAGGAAAAACGGAAAGCATTTACAGCGCGTCTGGCGTGTCATTCATGCATAGTGAATAGCACGAGTAGGAAGCACAGACACTGATGAATATCTAATAGGGTAGTTTATTCTCACTTTTAAAATCTGTCAAGTTTCATAAACTCATATTATTGGAGATTATTTTATTTAGATTCAATTTTTATTTTTTAAAGCATATTAATACTGCATGTTTTATTCTGATATTAAGATTAAATTACTTTTAAATGGATCCAGTTAACTCTTTCAGTGGAAATTTTCAGTTGTTAGTATTAATTGGTTTTATGAAACATAAAACCACATTTTCTTTTATAATGGAACATACTGCTGAGTGAAACAGGATATTCAACCAGATAACATTTTTTTTTAGGATGAGTCTTAATTTTATCTACTGGAATTTACAACTTCGAAACGATACCTTGAAAAATATCGATTTTTCGATACCACAGGGAAAACTGCCATATATACTGCCATGCAGATATTTGTTATTGTCTCATAATCTTGATACTTTGGGTAATTTTGTTGCAACACACAGCTTACACCCATTACAGGGGTGCTTTTATTTGAATCATTGAACTAAATTGACAAAAAAGACAAGTAAACAGATGGTAATAAAATTTAAAAAATCAACAAATCGCAAATAATAGCACAAATAAATACAGTAGAATCAAGAGACAAATGAAATAAACACATCTTTAAGTTTTTCAAGTGAGTCTAACAGTAGTATTCATGTAAGAACTACTACAGAAATTAAAGTAATCAAATGTGAAATAACACTGGATAGTCTTCATTGTAAAAATTAAATACAGATTAATGCTTACAATTAAATTACAAAAGTTATTCAGTCAAGAGCAAAGAGTGACTTTCTCTTTGTATTTTGTTCTCTGATTAACAGGACAGACAGCAGCAGGATTATTAGGCTGCTGTCACTTTAAGAGCTTAAGCACGGCTCCAATGTAATGTTACACAGAACATGCGTTTTCTTTCTCTACTAAGCTACAAACCGATTGTATTTACCTGAATACTCGGCAAGACGGGCATTTTGACTTAATGAATGTATTTTAAGCGCATTAAGCCATGAAAAAGAAGTCAATTTGATGCTCGTGAGCTGTTTGAGAGGCAGCTGTATGTGAGCGCCACTAATATAGTTAATTGGTGTGCTTGTTTTTGGTGTGAGCACGAAACCTGAGGGAATTATTTAATCGGAGCGTATTTTGGATAAGATTGTGTTATTATAAGAATACAATGTAATGTGTTTGTGTTTATGTCAGTGTTCAGTCAGGGGGACAAAGGGACTTCCTGGTACATCATCTGGAGAGGCTCTGTTAATGTCATCACACATGGCAAGGTAGAACCATTTAACTTCAGCTGAGTGACCTTAAGAAGTCACTGAGTTTAAATATAGATACTTACATTGTTTGAAGGTTATTCATACTGTTCCTCTTAAGGAAAGATGATCTTGTGTATGTGTGTCACACAGGGCTTGGTGACCACGCTCCATGAGGGAGAAGACTTTGGGCAGTTGGCCTTAGTGAACGACGCCCCTCGTTCTGCCACCATCATCCTAAGAGAGGACAACTGCCACTTCCTGCGGGTGGACAAGCAGGACTTTATACGTATCCTTAAGGTAGGTTTTGTGTGCATAGGCTAGCATCTGCATGTGCGGATGTGTATCTATGGTAATCTATAACCTGAATGTAACTGCAGGATGTCGAGGCCAACACCGTCCGCCTGGAGGAACATGGCAAAGTGGTTCTGGTCCTTGAGAAGAGCTCGGCGCAGGAGTCCACCTATCAG
Source organism: Squalius cephalus (assembly GCF_949319135.1). Classification (NCBI taxonomy): domain Eukaryota; kingdom Metazoa; phylum Chordata; class Actinopteri; order Cypriniformes; family Leuciscidae; genus Squalius; species Squalius cephalus. Next base: position 26,349,454 of record NC_137139.1, read on the forward strand.
GGAGGATCAGCAAGCAGCAACAAGTAAATGATTCTGTTAAATTATGTACTAAATTGCACATCTCAATGATTTAATTGAAGCCAAAGTGTGTAATTTCGGCACCAAATTTAATTTAATGTAAAATTTAATGTAAAAACTATTTGAGCATAAAAAATTATACACTTATTATTACAGCATACACTACCATTCAAAAGTTTGGTGTTGGTATGATTTTTAAAATGTTTTTCAACTTTAAGAAGTTTCTTATGCTCACCAAGGCTGCATTGATTTGATCAAAATACAGTAAAAAAAATATATTTTTTTAATATTCATTTTAAACAAGTTTTAAAATGTCATTTATTCCTGTGATGGCAAAGCTGTCACATGATCCTTCAGAAATCATTCTAATATGCTGATTTGCTGTTCAAGAAATATTTCTTATTATTATCATTATCAATATCAATGTTAAAAACAGTTGTATTGATTCATATTTTTGTTTCAGGATTTTTTGATGAATAAAGTCCAAAAGAACAGTATTTATTAGAAATATATATTTTGTAACATTATACGATAAGTGTCTTTACTGTCACTTTTGGTCATTGAATAAAAGTATTAATTTCTTTCTTTCTATTTTTTAATCTTACTTACCCCAAACTTTTTAACGATAGTTCATAAAACTGTGTGTCCATGTTTTAGCCCAAACCAGAGGCCCTTTCAACTTAAAAAAATAACAGATTTTAGCTTGCACAGATGATTTAATAAAAACAATTACTTACTAATTTGAACTGCATTTATTTAATTTATGATAATATCTACTCACAGCGTTAAGCCCATTTAGCATGCATGTGAGTAAATTAAATCAGCCAATTCAAATGCATCTTCATAAACCATTTATATAAAATCAGCAAGTCAAACGAGCCCTGAATAATAAATATCCAGATTAGGTGAAGCAGTTCATTTTTAAAAACGTCTGCAGTGAAAGTGCAACCACTGTAGGTGATTCATGCAAATACTTCACATACAGAAGTGCTATTGTACAATGAAATGCTAGATAAATCATTAGTCATCACTATTATTTGATTTCAAGTGCATTAAACCAATTATGAATGATGGAAATGGAGGACACCTAATCATCGATTTGAATTATCCACCTCTCGCAGGTACACAGTAATGTCAGGAACGCCAGAGAAGATCCTCGAACACATGCTGGAGACGATTAAACTGGAAACCAGTGATTTTATAGGTATGGCAGATCCATGGTTTGTAACTTGTGTAACATTTAAGCTAAACTTAACAAAAAATACTTTAGAAATCTAGTATTTGTTTGTTTGAGTTCAGTTGAGTACCCCAGGCGCATTGCAGAAGAACGGACTGAGGGAGAGACCAAAACATTCCTGTTGGTGTTTACGCATCCATTTAAAACCAGCAGTCAGATGATTCAGAATGTTCTGGGTTTCTCAGCACAGCTCTGCCAAGTAAACAAGTCCTTGTTAATGAAGTTTATGAGTCTGTTTTGTGCCTCTTACAGATCCCAGTGTAAGTGACTTCCTCCTAACGCATCCAGTCTTCATGCCCTACAGTCAGCTCTGTGCGGCCCTCCAGCATCAATATCCTTCTGCTACAGGAAACACTGATAATCTGCTGCATTTTGATATTTCTGTGTTGTTATTGTTATATTTATTATTATTTTTTGGTCAAATTTCACTCCTTAACCTGCATTTGCACCTACCAAGCGGAGCCATCAGAAGGCTCAGACCTGGAGAAGGCAGCGTATGCTCTCAACACCAAGCAAAAGGTTGTGAAACTGGTGGGTCATTGGGTGGCTCTGTATGGTTTCTTACTGAGGGACAATCCTGTGGCCTTTGAATTCCTAGAGGTAAAAATGGGTTAAATGCTGTAGTACAATTTTTCATGTCTTTTACGTTTCACAAGTTTAGATTTTGATAGCATGGTACTTCATTCATTTTTTGCCTCTGAAATGGTTTTTCTGGTAACATAATGCTGGAAAAATATTAGTCAACAATGTCATAACCTAAAATGTTGATCCTGAAGTGAAATAGCTCCATCTTTATGACTTTATGATAGAAATTCAGGGAGGGGGTGATGGCTGACTCAAGACTTTCCAGCATGCTCAAAGAACAGCTGAGGGACAGGAGGAAGACAAAAATGTAAGTAAAACATTTGCCAAATTTGTACACCTGCACATATACAGTTCTGTCATGAAACTCTAGATGGTGCAGGCTGCTTGCAATCACATCAATCTCTATAGGGCACAGCTGTATCAGTAGCCATCCTTCTCCTGCTCAACCTTCAAATGCTTAGGCTGCGTTTACACGGGCACAAAAAATCCGATCTTTTACTCGCATCTGACACAGATCGGAAATTGTTGCACACGTGTAAACACAAAAATCCGCTCGAGATCCGATTTTTCCGCATCTGATCTGAGCCACTTCCTAATGTGGTTTTAAATCAGATACATATCCGATATCTGTACATCCGACCTACGTTTAAACACGCATATCCAATTCCCCTTTGAATTCCAATTCCACAAGGTGAGGACGACACGTTTATTCACAAAGAAAAGAAATTGCGTGAACAGAAACATTCAGGTGTTGGTTTTCAACCTCTGCCTGTGACTTAAAATAAAACAGCTTCACTACTGAAATAAAACAGCTTCACTACTGAAATAAAACAGCTTCACTACTGAAATAAAACAGCTTCACTACTGAAAGCTACATTATATTTCTCAGCAATGACCAACAAGCTTCACTATTACTGTAGGTTTCTCACTCGCGCACTCTCTCTCTCTCGCTCTCTGGTTAATTCATTTGAATCCCTAAAAAAAAAAAAAATTACAGGGCTACTTTATTTCACTTCAGAATTCTGAGCTGTAGATAAATGAAAAATCTGTTCCGTCAGATTTTGCGCTGCAAAACATTCATGAGTCATGACAGCTGTTATCTTGTCCATGCTGGAAAATAATCATGACCACCCGACATGAATTATATAAATAATTTTAGTTTCACGGCCATTCAAAACCAGGAATGTAACTCTGTGGAGAGTAAAACGATCACCGAAAATCAAATTGGGGGGGAATTAATGTAAACACAGCTATCGGTTACAAGTCCTGTCTAAAGTGAGTGTAAACAGGCGGGCCAAAAATCAGATATGGTCAAAAGATCGGATCAGTGCAATAAGACTTGCAGTGTAAATGCAGCCTTGGTGAGCATTTGCTGTAGCAGTGCAGCACGCTTTCAGAAACCCTCCACCTTCCCCAGCTCCACCTGTATATACTGTGGGTAATTCATGTTTGCTATTTTGTACAGCATCAGCGCCTCTTACTTGCTCACAGCGGCGTGTCATGTATGTATTGCAAGTAGCAAGTCCCATATTGGCTCTGCAGCAGCAATAACCAGCAGCAGCAGATCTATTCCACCAAGACCAAACATATCAACATTGTCATATCCATTACCATGCCAAACACTCCAAGAGTTGTCATGACAGAAATACATTTAGTCAAAGTTACCACAATCAGGTCTCTTACATTATGATTTGACCTCTGACAGACGATTATGGTTCGACTGTGCTTCAAAGTCAAGTAATTCAAGTAAAAAGTTATTTTTCCAGTGTTTGAATAATTACTGCACTTCACAGTTTGAAGTTGATGTCATTAAATAATAAAATAAATACCATACTTAATCTTTATTTGACCTGCTTTTTTAAAGTCCACACCTTTACTCTTGAGTCTTCTACTGTATGTCATCAAACCTCTACTTAATCCTACATTTATAGCTACTCCCTGTTATACTCCTTACAGAACCGAGAATGGATGTCACACTCTGACGAAGGTAAGAGGCACTGGTTTCTTAGTCTAATGTGAAACTTGCAGCAATAAGAGACCAACCAATAGATCCTACTTACTTTATGACACAGCATAATAAACAGACTCTCCAGTGGAAAAGTCAACATCTCTGTGGCCAGAGGTCTTTAGACAAATTCAGAGAACTAAACAAAAGTAAATCCCTTTCTGACAGAGCATTGAATTGTACACTAAAAGTAGGTCAGCTGTATCCATGGTCACATAAAACCCAGCCATCCGTTATATAGTTTGCACTGTATTTGGGAACAGGTGTTTAAATAACAATTACATATATGTACAACAGTACATATAGTGCAACACTGTTTCCTGCACCGCTTTTCCCCACTGCTTACACTTTAAAAAAAAAACAGCATTAAGAAAAATAAAATCGCATATTACCTTAGTTGTGAATGTGAGTTGCAGTGTTATGCAAAGGAAAGCATTTAAAAATTCTAAGTTTAAGAGAAGTAATTAAAAAAAGTTTAAGTTTAAGTAAGCTGAACTTGTACATTTTAATTGCTCTTAACATGAAATATTTGAGTAAGCTAATTCATTTAATTTAAAATGATATAATCTCAATTTATTTTTAGTAGAGGAAACTTGGCTATGTTTAACTAGCTAATTCAGTAAATGCTAAAATCCCAGCCCAGTTTCAGTTAACTTTAAGTTTGTCTTAATTAAAAGAAACAAGTTCATAATACTCAAAACAATTAAACAATTCAGATTACTTGAAATGTGTCAGTTTTGTGAACTAAAAAAAAAACAAGTTCTCATAAATGTTCATTTGTTTGAACTAATTTGTTTAATTTAAGTTTACCCTACTCAAACCAAGCGTTGAGCGTTAGGGTTTACAGCATTTTTTGTTCCTGAACGAATAAGTACTTTGGGAAAAAAATCTCTTTTGAGCGAATTATTGATTAAATCACTTACTTGTTCCGTTGCTAAATGAATCATGGTTTTTAAACACATCAGTTTCATCATTAAGACTTACTTGCCACCACCTGTGTGATGTGGTATTGTGTTTATATATAGTGCGTGTATGTAAAACAATTCTGTAGGAAACACTGTAGAGCAGTACTGTGAAACATACTTGTAGAAAGGCATCCTAACAAATAGTTTTAAAATGCCATATTGACCATCCTTCACTGATACCTGATGTTGTGTCTGATTCCTCACATTCTTGGAATAAGAACCGCACTTATTTTCTCCGGCACATAAAAATCCATCATACCCGAGATCATCAATGCTGTCCATGTACTTCAGACAGTCTTTCTACACATGTTGAAAACTCTAATATCCAATATCATCATCTGTTTGTTTCAGCTAAACCAAAAGTTTGATTGGTTTTCTGCTTACGAAGAGCCAGTGGGAAAATTGAGGTCGATTAAAGCTCAAGATAAAGGTTTGTAAAAGTACAAACCCATGATACAAATAAAATAAGGATAACATCCATGTGAAATTGCTCGCATTAATCAAAAGGGAATTTACCTAATGAAATTTGTCCAATTGTCCGTTTGCAGTCTTGTATGAGATCTTTAAACCGAATCATCAGGCTGTCACTGTGATGCTGCCAGTCGATGCTTCAGTGAATGACATCTTGACTACATTAGTGGATCCTGAGAGAAACTATGTGCTGGTCAAGATGAATTCCTCGGGAGGTAAGCTATGAGATTCAGATGATTTGGCTTCAGAGTTTCCTCTGACCGTGCCAGAACTGTTACAGTTTCAGATTGAAGTCAATATTAGTTTTTGTCCTACCTACTGTAAGAGATCAGAATTTTCATGTGATCAAAGTTTCTTCTGCTTTGCTTCTTGCAGACAGAGTCCAGCTCAAGCTGGAGACCACGGCAGTGTCTGCCTCTTTAGGAGTGAACGAGAGGCTTTTCCTCTGCTCTGCCAGCCAAGTGGAACAACTGGTGAGAGATGCCAGCAGAATTACTGCTGATTCACAGTAAAAGATCCTCACTCTAGTCATACAAGTCAGCTGTAAATATACATAAACTGCGACAAATTTATTGTTCTGGACACATTTACATGGTTTGAAACTTTGCAAAACTAGTTATAAAATGTTTTTGATTTTTTTTTTTTTATATAGATTTAAATAATTAGTTCATCCAAAGGAACTTTTTTTTCATGTAATATTTGTTTATGACCTTTTTGTTTAAACCTTTTAAAATAGACTTTTATTCCCTATTGTGGCATATATCCAAGTGAAACTGCTTCGTAAACAAGAAAAAATGTAGGGCAGGACTTGATTTGGTCCACTGGGCATTGATAAAATAGTTGGATTGTTGTGATTTGCTATTGGTCGATCTCATGTCATGGTCTTGCCCTCACCCCAGTAAACCTCATCAGAGAAGAGATGTTGCTGCAATAGCGAGGGGAAGTTATTTTGATTTAAAGATTATGAGGGCACATGAATAAAAAAACAAACAAAATGATGTGCACAGATAAATCTTTACTTGACTTCAAGCTTCAAAAATGACACAAAAGCACCATAAATAACAAAAATATTATAAAAGTGGTCTATACTCCATACCATAATATATTGACTTCTAAAAATAGTGTTCCATTAAATCATTTTTCCATAATAATGTTATGTCTTCAAATTATATTTTTTTTTTGGGGGGGAGGGGGGATGCTTTTGTCAGCTAATTTTGATTTATGCAATTTGACTTGATTAATTCATCAATATATTATGTAATTACTGCACAAGACAAAATTCTAAAACACAAAATAATCAGTTTTAGATTTTTAAAGTTCCAAAATGTGAAATGTTTGTGTTTGTGTGTGTGTATGAGTGCGTGTGTGTGTGTGTGGCCTAGTAAGCCCTACATTATGGGGACAATATGTCCCCACAAAGATGGCAATATCCAAAATCCTTGTCCTTGTGAGTACATTTTTTGATCCCCATGAGGAAAACAGCTTATAAATCATACTAAGTGATGTTTTTTGAAAATATAAAAGTGCAGAAAGTTTTCTGTGATGGGTAGGTTTAGTGTAAGGGGATAGAATATACAGTTTGTACAGTATAAAAATCATTAAATCTATGGAAAGTCCCCATAAAACATGAAAACACAACGTAAGTATGTGTGTGTGTTTTACCCCTGACAGACCCCCGTGAGCGAGCAGCTGGTGCAAGAGAAGAGCACCATGGACACTCTGGAGCAGATGTGCTCCAAGGACATGGCCAGTCAGCACACCAGCTACGACTGGGAGCTCTTCATGGCCATGCATGAGGTAACAGCCAAACCAACACACAAATTCGTCACTGGCACAACAAAATTCATCACATTCTTTCATGACAGTTACCAGATAAAGAAGGAACATTGGACGACATGACTAAATACTAATACTAAAATCTAATCAGCAGCATTGCTAATCACAGTTAGAGCATCACATCAGTGTGATGCTTCTATGACATAATGCTGTAAAAATCAGTGTGTACATGGCATCTCACACAGACACAAATGTCCACGGTATCTGTTCGAGAATCAAACATGTCCGAGAGAACGAGTCATTGAAACATTTTACAGCCGAGCCGTCTGAATCACACGCCTGACTTACACCTGCTGGGTAAACAAATATCTCACGGCTGCATAAGTGCACATCAGATGAATGCAAGAAGGAAGTGAAGTGGCATTTCAATGACTATTTGTTTTACATTCAGAACAATTAAAAACATCCAAAGTTCACCTGAAACAAGTACAGAGCAGATAAAAGCAACTCTCATCTTGTAGAGTTATACTAATAGTTTATTTAAAGAACAAATAGTTTATGAATGGGGAAAAAGACAATTATTAATCTGTTTTGTTTACATTTCTTGTTAAATATATTACTAGCGTTCAAAAGGTTGGGGTCAGTAAGATTTTATTTACGTTTTTGAAAAAAGTATCTAATGCTTATCAAGGCTGCATTTATTTGATCAAAAATACAGTAAAAACAATACTATTGTGTAATATTATTACACTTAATCTTTTTTTTATTATGTTTTTTAAAATGTAATTTATTCCTGTGATGGAAAAGCTGATTTTTCAGCATCAATACTCCAGTCTTCAGTGTCACATGATCATTCAGAAAACTTTCTATATGCTGACTTGGTGCTCAAGAAATATTTCTTATTATTATGAATATCAGTTTTGAAAACAGTTGTGCTGCTTAATATTTTTGTGGAAACCGTGACAATTTTTTTCAGGATTCATTGATGAATAGAAAGAACAGCATTTATTTGAAATTTAATTTTTTGTAACAATTTAAAATTGCTGTCACTTTTGATCAATGTAATGCATCCTTGCTGAATAAATAGATTAACATAATATATATTATTATTATATAATTATAGATTTATTCGTAATGTATTTACATATGATATTATAAAACTAGGCACAACGCAAAGTGGAAAAATTGGTTGGAACAGTAATAAAAAGTTATTTAAAAAGTTATCAGTTAAATGAAAATATATATTTTTATACATTTTAATAATATGAATAAACAGTGGTTGCCAAGCGAAGTCTCAACTTGCCACATACAAATATAGAATGTTTATGTTTATCGACATGCTATGTACTCTAAATAAAAATAAATAAAAATCATTAAATTGGACATTTTAATTTGCTGTACTACAGGTGGAGCTGGTCTACTACGTTTTCGGACGGGAGAAGTTCCCAGGAGCCACTACGGCTAACCTTGAGCGGTTTGTCCGTCGCTTCAACGAGGTTCAGTACTGGGTGGTGACTGAGCTGTGTCTCTGTGAGGATCTGCTCAAGAGAGCCATACTACTGAAGAAGTTCATCAAGATGGCTGTTGTGTGAGTACAATAGCAATTCACAGGACGGTCAACTGCCATACAGTACAGCATACACACTAGTGGAGGATATTCCACATCTGTCAGTGGTTTAATCATTAATGCTATTACAATAGTCTCTTTACGTCATAGTCATACTATTGCATAAGTTCAGCTTCACGACATCAATTTGACTCACTCTATCCACTGTATCCATTAATTCACATAATCTTTAAACAAACTTTTTGTGTTCATTTTGTGTTTTGCAGCTCTACAGCTAAAGCACTTGTAGAAGAGAATGTACAAATTACACCAATATATGTTAGTAATAAATGCTACAAAAAATGAGTATACAATATATGCTATTTACAGCATAAATTAAGGTTTTTTTTGTTTTGTTTTTTTTACAACGATTGGTTATGTTAAAAAGCCTAAAAAATGACTCCAAATTCTGAATACATTATATTTATTTGTAAAAACAAAAACAAAAAAAACTAGTGTTAAAGTCAGCATGAAACTGAAGTTGCAATAGACTTTCCTTCCATATTGTTATGAATATCCGAGAATATTCTGCTTCTAGAACAAGAAAAAAAATGTAGGGCTGGACTTGATTTGATGGTTGTGGTTTGCTATTTCTGTGATGTCATGTGAGTGACAGAGGGAGTATGAGCTCATGGCCATCTGATTTGATCTATTTCAGTTTAAAAGAGCAGAAGAACCTGAACTCATTTTTTGCAGTGATGTTCGGCCTCAGTAACAGTGCAGTACAGAGGCTCAATAAGACATGGGAGGTAAGGACAAGTATGTTCTCTTAGTCTAGATAAATAATCTTGTTATTTTATCAACATTTTTTCATCACTAACACATATCATTTAAAAGACTTTGCATTCACAAATGTAACTATACTATATTATCACCCAGCTCTTGAATATGTTTGTCCAACTTTATCCACATACATACAGTGTACTCGCTTACACCAATATAGCAAATCTCAACCTGATTGTATCATTGCAAAATGTAAACTATAAAATCAACCAGCTCTAATCTGCTAAATGTGGCTAGAAGATTGACATGAAGAGTTATGAGCATTCACGGTTTTCCATAAAGCTGCTTTGAAACAGTGTGTAAAGCTCTATGCAAATCAATGACTTGACTTAAAATATTGCTGTTTATTTTATCTTAATGATCAGAGACTCCCAAACAAAACCAAGAGGGTCTACTGTGCATATGAAAGACTGATGGTAAGAGCAAATGTTTACATGGTTTTGTCAAGATATGTCTATGTACTATTTGAAAAGTAATCATCTATGTGTTGTAGGATCCATCTCGTAACCACAGGGCCTACAGGCTGGCTGTAGCCAAACTCAGCCCTCCATACATTCCCTTCATGCCTCTGCTGCTTAAAGGTACTGAATCTCATTCACATTACTTACTATGTATGTCATGACTATTTGGTGGATAGCAGTCAACTTAATCATCAACTTAATCTACCTCCCTGCACAGATATGACGTTTATCCATGAGGGAAACCAGAACTACACTGATAAACTGGTCAATTTTGAGAAAATGGTGAGTTTGTGGTGAGAGTATTGCATTTAATTGAAATGATGCTTTAAATTTAAATTCCATTCCTTAAAGAAAAACTTTTAACATGTGCTTTCTACCTTATTTTCAGCGCATGATAGCCAGGACATTGAAGATGATTCGAGAGTGTCGAAGCCAGCCTTACGGTACGGCTCCCCCTAGTGGAGTGGATCACAGTACGCCACAGTTTAAAGAGATTTTTTTTGTCATGATTTACTCAGCCTCAAGTTGCTTCAAACCTGTACGCGTTTCTTCTGTTGAACACAAAAGAAGATACTTTGAAGAGTGCCGGTAATCAAATAGTTGACGGTAGCCATTGGAAAAGTCAATGGCTACTGTCAGCTGTCTGGTTATTAACATTTTTTAAATATCTACTTTTGTGTTCAACAGATCTCATACAGGTTTGGAACAACATGATGTAAATGATGACAGAATTTTAATTTTTGGGTCTTTAACTCCCTCATGTCGTTTAAAAAATAATTCTTCTCTGAACTCTGCAACTAAGAGATATTGTCATTTTTGTGCTTTTGCAGTGCCTTCATCTCCACAGAAAGGCTTGACCGAGAGAATGTTCTTGGATGCCCAAGCTATACGAATATCAACATGTATGTTGTTTATTTTTCCTCAAAAATGATTTCAAAAACAGAGTGGAATAAATCAGCATTAATCTGATTTCCCCCTCTCATATTTTATAGATTCAGAGCAGTCCTTGACCCTGCGCAATGCAACCAATGTAAGACTGTACATCCAGAACCTTAAAGTGATCGACAATCAGAAGAAGCTAACTCAGCTCTCCAGAGCCATAGAGCGCTGACACACCGCAAAGACTGCTTTTCTTCAGTCCGTCCTGCTCCATATTGGAGAAAAAATGACTGAGGGAATCCATGATCACTTTATGTGTGGTTAATTGGTGGAAATTATCACACACTTTGTCAAGTCAGTGCTGTGTGGACCGTGATAAGCCGTACATTGGCTGGGAAAACGCTGACATTTCCTTTTGATGCCTTATCAGAAGTGTTCTGATCTGACTGCTGTGACCGTTTGGACCCTATCTGACACATTATACTGCTGGCATTAACTGTTATTTATTAATATATATATGACCATGTTGATTCTGACTACTTCACTTCGCCACATTCTTTCCAAACTAGCAGCATTGGCTTAGGCTGTGTTGTAGATGCATAAAGTGGTGTAAATAAGTTGTTTTAGGGACTAAACCCTGAAAAATGTCTTGTAAATAATCATTATATAGACATTTATATGCGCTAACTATGGTGTAAGCTGTTTAATAGACTAAATCACTGGATCATAGAAAATTAATGCACATAAATGCATTGATTTTCAATAAATCTGTGGTCTGTCAGCACTCATTCCCTATTAACAGTATTATGGCCTGTTTTGAATATTAACCTTTGAATTTCATAGCAAGCAAGCACTGGCGGACAGAATGTACAGATTATCACTAGCTGCTGTATATAAAAGCCAAATAACACCAAAATACTATGAAGAGAGCACAAGCAGTTTTGTAGACATTATATATGAAAATATATATCTTATGCATTTTTTCTAATGAAGTGTTTATTTTTTATAAATAAATTATTGAACATTTGTGTTGCTATTTCTTTTTTTGGTTTAAAATATTTTGTGCATTTATGCACCAAGTATCCACTATCAAAACCCACATACAAATTATTTTCCCCATCATGCCAAATCATCAAGTCAATCAGAAGTTGTAAAAAAAAACAAAAAAAACTGAAAGATTTATTTAAAATGCAAACTGTAAATACAAATAATTACTTGAACATCCCTCTGATTCTCCCCAATATGGGGCGATGAAATACGTCAAATCAGTATCAGCTGAAAATTAAAATAATCTCCTCACCAAACATATTTACAACTCAAAAAAACACAAACGGGGTTTGGGGCAGTTTTTTTAAAAATAGAAAACAAAAAATGAAGACATACCCAGTGTTTCCTCCCGCCTAAAATACAAAAATCTCAAGGCTAAAACTTTTGGAGGAATAAATAATTTTTGAAAATGTACAAAAAAACATTACGAAGGATTCAAGTGGTGTCTGTGTCAGTTTTTGGTTGTGTACCAATTCAAACAACTATATTTGCTTGCTAAATCCTGCATATACAATAAATGCAGTTTAGATTTGACAAAAGACTGAAATATTAAACATTTTACTAATAAAATCTAGACTTTTTTGGCAATTAAGTCATGTTTCTGTATCTTTAGACTACAGCATTACACTGCTTTTTAAACATCTGGGCTAATTTCAACCCTCGAACTGGGTGTTGTCTTCAAATAACCTTATTTCTGAGAACTTTACTAAAATAAAGTATTAACATACACGACAAAACAATTTGAAATGAACTTGAAAAATTTTTTAAAAATACAACAATATTGCACTTCCATACAGATTTCCTACGCATCCCACAGTTCCAGCTGCTTTCCCTTTCTAGGTGGCTCGCTGAAACAGGAGATTCACGATGGGTGATTGCAGTTACTTCCTGTCCGATTCCGCCACTTCAGCACCATGATGTACAGAGGCATTTCTACACTGACTGTGGCGCTCCACAAAAAAATCTCTCATATCCTCACATCCATACGCGCACAAAACGGACAAAACAAAAAAGGTATACAGGTGTATTTCAACATTCAGTCCCTGGATGAGGCCTGCTGCCTTGGAAGAGGTTTGCTTTCAGTTCGTTTTGCACCAACATTTGCGGAAATCTCCGTTCAAGTCCACAGTGGTTCTCCGTTCACCCACAGAAGTTTGGAGGGACGACCCTTCCGCTCTTTGGCCCAAGAGTCTGTTCGAGTAATGGCAAAGCACAGCTCTGCTTCAAGGCATTGGTGAGGTTTCACAGGCTCGGTGCGGATCCAGTTGTGTCCCAGATGACTTTTAAGGCGACGTTGCCACTCGCTGCCACCGAGATAACGGGACAGAAACGGCTGACATTCAGTAGGGAAGAACGGACGCCTTCCGCGATGGATCCTGACGATATTTTCCGCGGAAATGCGTCACTCGATCACCATCACCTGAGAGTGAAACCAGCTTGGCTTGTTTTCTTTGGAAGATACAGAGGTGACTGAGCTGAAAACATCTCATTCGAAGTGAAAACCCATTCCAATAGAAATCACATGACAAAACATTTAAAATGTCTTCATAAAAAAAAAAAAAAGAAGAAATAAAAGACAGCAGGTAAATGGAGATGAGGGTTCATTCTCACTTTCAAAACACAATAAATGAACAAAACCTGTATCAGTATCTTTGGTTGATTGTGAAATACTGCATAGACCTTTTTTTGGTTTAAACATGTGTGTGTGTTTAGTGAAATAACACGCTAAAATGAAAAATGCTACACTGCAGATTTAAAACTAAGTGAAATTGTTAAAAACTGAAACATACTCGTAATGTTAGTGCAGGTTGTGTCTGTCTTGAGCATTTGCTGCCGGGCAAGGCAAGTGAACCTGAGCTTTGGTTAAGATCAACCCAAACTGTTTGTAAGTGGTTGGCTATAAGTGGTGGTAAAAAATCGAAACCCACATCAAGGAAATTCAATAAGATAAAATAAACTATGTCAACATTCATTTGGCTTTAAGTCCTCAGGGTCTCGTCATCTAGTGCAGTACAGTGAAGATCCAGTGATCTTTCCTCCATATTCCTCTACTGCAGTCTAGTCTTTGTCTTTGTGTAATCTTCTCTTTGGATGAGCTCTGGTTAAGAACATTCTTTTGGGACGTGTTCTCCGAATGCTCTTGGGTGGTTTAGGCCTCGGACGCAGCCTGAGGTTTGAGCTGGGCTTTTTCCATGGCGGTGCCGTACGGAGTTCTCTTGAAGAAGCCGAGCTACAGGAATCAAGAAGAGGAGAAAATTATTTACGATTGGCTACATTGAGTGCTGTCAAATCAATTAATCATGATTAATCACATCTAACATAAAATTTGTATGTATATATATATATATAGGTAAATTATATTCCTATTGCAAAGAATAACAAAATAACTTACGTCTAGTAACTATCTGGCCCAACAAAGCAGCATTATTTTAATATAATTGAGATACTATTGTAGTTGTTATTAATATTTTGAATCCGGTTTTATTTTTATATTTTCCATTTTCATTTAATTTTAGATAGATTTTGTTGTGTATTTTTGTCATTTTTAAAAGTTTTTGTTTTTTTAAATGTCTATATAGTTTTTTATAAATTTTTATTTTAGTTTTAGTTATTTTAGTAAAATTATTTTTTTTTATATTTTATTTTATTTCACATTTACACAGTTAACTATAATAACCCTGCAAAGAAGGATAAGAAGTTTTTCACATTTATTCACAAATTAGCCCTACTATAACTGATAAGAATGTGTTTATGCTTAGTTATAATAGTCTAAGAATAAGATTTACGATTAGTTACAAAATAGCCCGACTACAAAAGATAAATAGTCTGACTACAATAGATTAGTTCACAAGCTAGTTTAGCTATGGTTGATACAATTTAGTTTATGGTTAGCCACAAGTTATTTCCATTATGAAAGATAGGGATTTATTTACAATTAGTCAATTCGACTGTGAAGAATAGGTTCACGATTAGATAGTCGGACTATCAAGTGTTTCTTAATGTATAGGATAATATTTAACTTATAATTAGTGCCTAACTTGCCTAACTACAAAGATTAAGATTTGTTCATGATTGTCAACTAGTCTGGCAACAATGGATACAAATTATTTTACAATTAGTAACAATCTACTTCTAGGATGAAGGATAAGATTTATTTTAGAATTAGCTACAAGTTAGTCCCTTTATAAAAGTTACATGTTCATTTATGATTAGTTGTAAGTTTTAAAATGACTTTACTATTGGTTGCAAACCTGTCTGACTGCAAAGGAAAATCATTTGTTTATGATTAGCCATCTTGAACTAGAAATCAAAATGGCGGACACTGACCTTGTAGAGGACGTAGATCAGCAGTGCGAGCAGCAGAAGGCCGGCTAGAATAGCCAGAATGATGATCCACAGAGGAACAGCGTATGTACTGTCCGGCTTATTCCAGACCACAGGAGTCACCAACTAGTTAACAGAGAAAAGATGACCATCACTGGATGAGAACTACATATGTCTGGTGATGAACATGAATGAGATTAGATGGGAAAGTTTACCTTTTTAGCACCGCTAGGAGTCACCTTGGGCAAAATGGCATATGGCATCTTTTCCACTTTGTAACTAGCAAGGCACTCCAGAATAACGTTTTTATAAGGATTCTGCAAATAAAAGCACAAAAACTACATTTGTAACCTCAATATGCGAAAGAAATCGAAAATTAAAGTCTAGGTTTTACAGAAAATAAATAACATTATGGATAATATCAGTAATCTCTATGTTTTGAAATAAGACAAGAAAATAATGATGATATTAATAATAACAATATTTTGTTTTGTACATTGTATAACTGTAATTTACTATTTTTACTGGTTTTTTTTATATATACATTTTTTTAATTCTCAATAGTTTTTAAAAATAAATATGTAAACATTATGATTTAAGTATATAATATATATATATATGCAAAGACGCACACACACAAACTACATTTGTAACACTAATATGGGAAAGAAATAAAAAAAAGCCATTTTGGATAATATCAGTAATCTTAATTATGTTTTGAAATAATAAGATAATAATAATAATAATAATAATAATAATGTTTTATTTTGTATATTGTAAAACTATAATTGCGTATTTTTTACTATAATATAATATTTTTATTTAAATTTAATTCACTACAGTTATTAAAAGCAAATATGTAAACATTACAATTTAAGAGAAAATACAACTTCAAATTACACACACACAAAAAAAATTGGTAACCATGTAAAACTGTCTGTGCATTAATTTGAATGTGCCTAGCATAGACTGTAAAAAAATAGGTGCCTAGTTGCATTTATGTAACAATCCCACTTGCATCCAGATGGGGGCGGTATTGCTTCACTGAATCCCAGTGTTTCTGGCTTTGGTTCTCACAAAACCCCTCTGACATTCCAATCCGCTGAGCTCTCAGGATTTCTCCTAATGTATTTTCAATGCACTCACTTATAAGCTTTGTATTGGCTAGAACTGCAGAGAGCATGTAAGGCGTCTCTCAAAAGAGCTCCTGTTTGGAGACATCATCTGACTCTCTTTAACATACATGAACAGACACTCGCACAGGAAGCAGTCACACTTTAGATTAAAAACTATAAAGTATAATCAATTTAACCGGTATAATCATGGGACAGACTTTGAGAGGTATATTTGAGTCGAAAATAAGACTAATAAGCTTGTACATGCTTTTATTGCAGTATTAGTAATAATCTAGAGAGACGACAGCTTTGGACTGCTTGCACCAAGGTTTTCCGCTCACCTCCATAAATGTTTCTGCCCAGATTCGCGAGCGAACATGCAGTATGGCACTCGTCCCTCGCTCCAACAGGCCAACGTTACACGTAAGAGTCCAGCAATCCACACTGGAGCAAGACTAGCACATCAGAAAAACAGAGAGATAATAATCAGTTTATGGAAGTTTACAGAACTATTTCATCACAGTGCATTTTAGCTCATGTCATAACTCATTACAAACCCTTCATAACTGCAGATATTCAAATAAACATTTGGCACTGAATTGTAATGATGCTATAAAAGACGTGCCCTTTAAACAAACACAGATCATGCAAGTTAAATTTCCTGCCAGAAATAAATAAAATCACCATAAAAGCATGCCTGGCTGTCATTTGAGAGCATTAATTAAAAACCCAACAATAATTATGAATGTGAAGATCCGGACCATGGGAAAGACATTAGCGTCACGAGCCAACGGCAGTGACAAAGGACCTAATGTTAGCGTCTTGTGCATCGACTGCTTTAAATTAGTGGGAAATCACTAGAAGAGTCACAGGACTGTAAAATCCTGCCTACAGTTGCCTGAAGTCAAATTCCAACCCACAGATGCAATAACATGTAACTCAATGGTTTTTACGAGCTGTGCATTACCACGTTCATCAACGGATCCTTGTAACATCAAATTTGTTTCATTAGGAGGGTGGGGGAAAAAATTATCACAGAACATACATCTTTTCCTATAGTGGTACCACCTTTACATGGGGCCCCCCAGCTCTTGTACTGCATGTAATATTTATACTATATATCTATATATATTACAAATAGTTAAGAAAAATAAACTTGATTTTTTTTTTAATTGATTTTTTTTTATTGATTTTTTATAAAAATAAATAAATAAATAAACACACACACACACACACACACACACACACACATACATATATATATACAAATATATTCACATATAATTTTTATATATTTGTAATTTTTATGTACATTCATTATTTAAGTTAATGGTTAAAACAAGAAAAACTATTTTTTAAAAGACAATAAGACAATAAGAAAAATATAATATAATATAATATAATACTGTATAATATATGCAAAAAGGTCAAGTACATTTATCTTTTTCAATATTTTTATGTCTATTTGGTAACACTTTACAATAAGTTTTCATAAGTTAACATTAGTTAATGCATTAACTAATATTAACTAACAATAAGCAATTCATGTTTCAGTATTTATTCATCTTTGTAAGTAAAAGTATAACTATTCATTGTTAGTTCATAAGTTCAGGTCCATTACATGATATGAACAGGTACAACTTTTGATTTTAATAACGTATAAGTAAATGTTTAAATTAAGTAAGATTAATAAATGCTTTTTTTCATTGATAGTTCATGTTAACTAATGTTAACAACTGAAGCCTTATTGTAAAGTGTTGCCGTCTATTAACACCTCATCCTAGTCGAGAGATGTCCAACCTAGGTTGGACCTTTTGAGTCCTGTAACACATCTCCACTGTTCACTAACAGAACATGTCAACAGAGACTCCTGCTCTCCCTCAACAAAATTAGCACAAGGGAACAGGCGAAGAAATAAATAGCCCTCTAGGAACACTTCATCAAGCAAGAGATGATAAATGTGGGCGATTGAGCGCAACAGGCGACAAAGCCCCCTTTCATTTGGTCAGGTACAGCTACCTACAGCTGGACTACACAACCAGCTGCTGTCTGAGAGAGCTGGTAGCTGGAGCGGTTAATGACGCAGAGAACAACGGGGAATTAGAGGGTAGAGCGAGGACATTTCGGCAGACCCATCACTCTGGAGAGTAATGAGGTCATTAATGGTCACGCACATACGCAAGCACACAAATACGCACACATGCACCTAGACCGACCAAGCAAAACATCTTTAATGGCAGCCAATCAGTCAGAGTAGATCTTTGACCTTGTATGACTTGACCTTCTTCTGAGTTACTACACTAGTGAACGAAAGGTCTCGCTGTATTCTCATGACCTCAGACGCCATATTGGATGTGTTTGTTCAACATTTGCATTTCTCAATGAAGATAATCCCGAATGTATGCATTCAAAATGGTGGTAAAATATTGAGATAAATTGAGAAAACGCTAAAGTTTTGTGAGTGAACGCGAAAGCATTGAAACAATTTTTCCTCCCATTTAATTTTTTTCATCACTATGTCACTTTGGGATCTCCGTACATTTAATACTGAATTAAAATAGTTAATTTTAATGTAAAAATTGACCGTTTTACCCAATATATGTGTGGGTTATGTATTTTATTCCCAAATTAGAGTATAATCCCAGCTGAAATGTTCGGCGGAGACCATTGCCACCGATGTTCTCTACCATCAACTTAGCTCACGATGCTTTTGGGAAATGCAGCCCTGGTTTGTTGTTCTTAGCTGCTGTAACCCTTAAATGCATGAATGTTTCGCCAATCGTTTTGACATATTCGGGTCTTTAGCGACCCGGATCTATATCTCACATGGATGGATCTCAACCTGTCGCGATAATATAAAACTTTTCTGATATTATTTATATAAGCATATTTTGTTACCTTTTGGAGCTCGGAAGGGTTCAGTTTGAGCAGATGTTTTATACCATCATCACTGTCCTCATAAGAGCTCATTTCCCAGTACATTCAGCATCTGGCTCATATTCTCAAAACTATCATTTTCAACATCTTCAAAATCAATATTGTGAGCTTCTTCACCAGATCCACCATCAAGTGACAGTAACACTAACATTTGTTTGCGTTCAGTACTTGCTCTGCAGTAAATCACTGAGCCATTTAAAGTTTTGCTGATGATATTTCCTACTCTTTTGTTTTCTGCCTGCGATAACTATAAGTGAAATGTCACTTCATCATTGTGTATCAGACATTGCAACCTTGTGGAATAAAGGTGAATTGCTCTTATTCAGTCATCAAAGATTAAATTATTGTTGAGCAGAAAAAATATATTTACACTGTTACACACCTCGGGTCGTTAGCGACCCAATAAAAATTTATTTTTTTATTTTTTGACAAACATTGTTTATAATAAATTGATTGAGGAATACTAAGAAGGTTGCAGTCTAACTTTAAACTAACTTTTTTTTTCTTAATTCTTTTTAAATGAATGAGGAGGAGGGTAGTGAATGACATCCCGGGTCACTAAAGACCCGAGGTATGCGTTTAAGGGTTAAGAAGTTCTCTCAGCATGGCCGAGCTGGTGTTTAGTTAGTCTCCCAGCCTGACCAGCTGAAAAGTTTCCAAAACCCACTCCAAAATCAGCCAACAGACCAGCCTGACAAGGCTAGGAGACCAACTAAGACCAGCAAGCCAGTTCATGACAGTATAAGATGTCGGGAAGTCATTAGCTTACTAACTACTGGAATCAATTTCAAGAAGTGCTAATTGGGTTATTTGAGTTGCTGACTATGCAGAGTGTTTCAAATGACTCACTTATGAGGTTCTGGTTCAGTTAGGATGTTGTCTCCCTATTTAGGCAGCTCTCTAGGTTTCTGAACAGAGCTAATGTTTCACTCACTTTCTCTGTGTTTTGCCTTTTTTATAAACTTTTTTCCCTCTTCACATTGAAGAAATCTCACCAGATTGGTCAGCTGAGACAGCTCGCCCTTGTGCGTTTCCCTCTTCTCGATGTGGTGTTCCCGTGCCGCGTCTCGCAAAGGAGGCTGCTCGGTAGAAGACTGCTGGAGCTAAAGACAGAGTGAGAAAAAGGGAACAGAACATTGAATGGAAACTCGCCACCCTTTTGGACATTGTGGACTCTGACATCACGGTTCAATCTGTACTGACGCCCTCTGACTCAACACTGACATTCAGCCGTGAGCTCAACGGGAGGGACACAACGTGCAGGACACAAGGGGTATTTTGCAACAGATGTCTGAATTTTACTCAACTTCTCCATTGTGTAGACTCATACTCTCCTCAAAACCAAGAAAACACCCTAAAACAGCATGAGAAACTGAACAAACAACCACTTCGGAGAGGAGTTCTGCACAATCCCAGATGTAACAGCAGTTTTGTGTTACGAATCATCCATACGCCCATCAGATGGGACAGAATAGAGAGACGGGTGTAGAAACGTATAACTTGTAGAAAATAGAAATATGTCCCCAACTTGTTGGGAAATAATCATTACATTTATGGAGATTCAAATAAAAAAATTTAACGTGAGATCCCTTATTTGTTCAGATCATTTGTGAGCTCTTGGAGAGGGAAGTGTTGTTGAGCGGTCTCTCATAAGAAGCTCTGATTAAGCTGATGGCTGTGTTTATATAGATAGCAGTGGGACGTGAAGACCGAAGGGAAGCAGATTGAGATGAGAGTATGGCAGGAGGATCAAAGGCTGGTTTAATGCCCTTGGGTGGGGCTGTTCGAGGGACAGGGTGGACATATTAGGAAATATGGATGGATGAGTGGCGTGTTCATGTGTTTGGTATATGCATTTGAGACAGTATTGGGACATACTGGGTGTTACTGACAGCGGATGTCCCTTGAGTTTAAATTTAGCTTGTCATCAAGCTCTGTCCCCTTTAAAGGGTTAGTTCTCCCAAGAATGAAAATTCTGTCAGTAATTACTCACCCTTATGTCGTTCCAACCCCGTAAGACTTTCGTTCATCTTCGAAACACATATTAAGATATTTTTGATGAAATCTGAAACTTAGGCTCACTATTGGCCGATGCTGGTCATGTGCATGATGCTGGCCAATAGTGAGCCTACGTTCTGTTACACTGTTACACTACGTGAACTCACTCAGAGGCCCACACAGAAGAAAATGAATAGTTGAATAAAGTTATTTTTGTGTTTTTTTGCGCACAAAAAGTATTCTCGTCGCTTGATAAACTTAAGGTTGAGCCACTGTAGTCACTTGGACTATTTTAATGATGTCTTTACTAACTTGTCTGGGATGGCAGATATCGATTACGTAGAAGCATATGAAGGAGTGAGACAGCTCTCAGATTTCATCAAAAATATCTTAATTTGTTTTCAGAAGATGAACGAAAGTCTTACGGGGTTGGAACAACATTAGGGTGAGTAATTACTGACAGAATTTTCATTTTTTGGTGAACTATCCCTTTAAGAGCTTCTGTTCTCTCCTCACATGACTGCATGTGAGTCTCCTGTCTAATATCTTTACAGCATAAGTTGCTACAGATTAACATCTTAAGAAAATCTCAAAAAAAAAAAAAAAAAAAACTATAATGTTTTTTCCATGAGGAAAATTAAACATTTTATTTCAACTAAGGCTTTTTACATGACTATTTTCATTACAATTTTGCACAAACATTTTTTTTTTCTTCATATTATAATAATGAGAATGACATTTTTCCATTGCGTTAATGAGAATTCTCATGAAAATAATGTATTCAAGCCTAAGGGTCTACAAATAGGCTTCATTTTTCATTTTGGGTGATATATGACCCAGACACGTTCCTGATAAGTTTCATTTGATTCACATGTACTGTAAACAGTGCTTTAAAAGAAAAGCCTGATAGATCAAAGTCATGCATATAATGACAGACAGCGCTCCAGTATTATTTACTTCATCAGGTGAACCCTGATCAAATCTCTGCCCTGCAGTTAACCCTGGGCGTCTTACCTTGAGGTTCAAAGGGTTGACTATGTTGTGGGTGGTGCAGTTAACAGGCCCCTCCGTCGTGACCTCCAGTGGGTAAATGAACCTGTTACTTTGAACCTGAAGTTTCATGGGGCATCTAAGTTGAAGTTGAGTGTGACTGATGCGGCTCGGCCCGTTGTTCACCAACTGAGAGAGAGAGAGAGAGAGAGAGAGAGAAAGAAGAGAGAGAGAGAGAGAGAGAGAGAGAGAGAGAGAGAGAGAGAGCGAGAGAGAGAGAGAGAGAGAGAGAGAGAGAAAGAGAGAGAGAGAGAAAGAGAGCGAGAGAGAGAGAGCGAGAGAAAGAGAGAGAGAGAGAGAGATGAGTCAAGTGTTGTCATAATAAACCCTCTCAAACGCATTGGTTTAACATCAAGGTTGCGGCTTTGTTATTTTCATGATTACACGTACGCCATCACAACCACAGATTAAAGTCGTGCTCCACAGGTGTTTCTGTACTCTCTGGTCATCATAAAAGGATGACTTGATTCCCTTTGCTATTTCAGGACCTATGTGTAACTGTTGGAGATTCTCCATGACAACTTCTCCATGTACAAGTTGTTTGCATGACTCATCTGCAGAATCCTGGCAGAAAGTATGTATAAGGAAACCAAACTGCAAGCAGCAATTACAGCGGCACTCACTGACGTTAAAAAAAATGATATATGAAATGGACTTAAAATTAAATCCAATAAAAAAAATATAAGTTAAATTTATATTATTTTTTAATATTAAATAAAATAACCTAAAATAAAAAATACAATTATGTGTATATGAATATATATATATTCGGTTCATGAAAAGAAATGATGAAATAAAATGATGAAATGATTTGAAGTCTTAAGGTAAAAAAAGTAGAAGGGCAGACATTTTAAATCCTGCAAATGTAACTGCTAGTTGCTAGGCAGCCATACATCCCAAAATTGTACCATAGTGATTTATTGCCATTACTCTGGATTCCTATCAATGACAGGCCACTCTGGCTTCAAGTCCAACTGAAGGACTCAGACAAGGTCTTTACCTCGTAAGTGTGCTGGATGGAGGGTCCAACATCCTGTTCAACCATTACATTCTTGGTCAACTTCCAGTTCGGTGGGGGAAAGAAGACCTTGTCTGGTCTGGAAACACTGTAAAACGAGAGATAAAGAGAAAATGAGAAGGTGAGGGAACAGGGAGAGCTTCCTAGTGAGAGTTCCAGAAGAGCTATGGTCTTGTGAAGCACTTCTAAATGGGTTCTGCATGTGAACTCACCCCTGCAGAATAACATCAGACTGGACCACCACCTCCAGCTTGTAGGGGACGACTTCACTCTGGGAGTTATTCTCATTCTTACTGCAGATGGACAGATGGAGAGCTTAATAAAGAGCATATTTAAGGGCATGTGCAACTAACCTGACCGTATATTACAGATGCATGATATATCAGTGACCATAACAGTGACAATAGTAAAAAATATTAATTGTATTTTTAAATAAATCATTACATTTTTTTATTTATTTAATGTTGTCAATCACATATTTTTAAAATATTAATAAAAATGTGCATTTATTTTATTCCTTAAATATATACATGCATGTGTGTGTGGATTCATATATACAAAATAATTATACACAGTCCACACAAACTTTTATTTTGGATGCTATTAATCGTTTCACAGCCCTAATATGAAGAGTTCAGATGCAAAAGCCTCTATGTGCCATCTGAAATTTTCTTCTAGAATGATCATTTTTATCAAGCTCGTATATATAAGTTCAGTAATTTCACTTAAATGGCAATGAAAATTATTGCCATTTAAGTGAAATTACTGAACTTGATAAAAATGATCTGAACTCTCAGATGCTGAACTGCATCTGAACTCTTTATATATATATATATATATATATATATATAGACAGACATATGTACATTATATATATATATATATATATATATATATATATATATATTATCCATCCGTGCTACTGTATAGATTTTATTTACTGTACAGTATAATGTGAATGTTTATTTTCGAAAACAAATAAATAAATAAAAATAAGTTGTGTTTATTTGTGTATATTTTCAAGTTTCATACCTACGGATCTGTAGGTCAAACTGCACAAATTTGTGTGTGTCCTTGAGACGTGGTACTGTGAATCGCAGTCCGGCCCATAGCTGCAAAAATGTAAACAAAATACATTTCTAAATCATATTTTCCCATAAGGTAATGTGAACTTTATTCCTCCATTTTTATATATACATATATACACACACACACACACACACACACACACACACACACGTACATGTACATTTCATTCATCAGAAAATTTGAGCTAAAACGACCAAAAAATTGGAGCAAACACAAGCAATTTATCATAAAGGAGCCAACAATATTTGCAATGTCACAATACTGAATTGCAGCTGTCCACGGATTACCCCAGAGAATTCTCTACAGCACACAGAACATACAAATCACCCATAATGCACTGTCTACCATAGCAACAGAATGGATGTTGATGTTGGTGGAATGTTTCTTTCCTGTACTCCATCCAAAAAACACAAGTGGAAACACTAAAATGTATCCTCTCTCATTCATCTTAGTGATGTCATGTTTAGCTGCACTGTCAAAAGCACTCCAGTTAGTTACTACCCTCATCCCTAAAGTGCTGAAGTCACCTACACAACCCCAGACTGCATGGGAGTTCCAGCCTCCCTTTTATTATTGTGGTTTTATGCTCCCACCGCACGCACACAAACTCTGGCAATAAGACCCTATACGAGCGGCTCTTGTTTTCACTCATCTCCATGCGTGAGAGTTTGCGTGTGGGTGTCCGTGCGCGTGGGGGTAGGTGTGATTTCTGAATATCTCATTAAATAAGATACGATTACAGATACAGGCCAGTTGTTGCGAGGAACCGCTTTGGTGGTCCTGGAATCTAAAAATAATGACCTAAAATAACGTTAATAATAAAATTGCTGAATAAACCACCCAGATAACCTGCCTTGAACTAATGAGAGCAGTGTTGCTGCGCTGACTGAAACATACAGAGGTGTCTGGATACACATATTGACATGGAGCAGTTTGAACAATCATTTTGGAAAGGGAAACTCCACTCTCTAAGAGGGTAGGGCCTAAATGACTGTCACTTCCTGCATCGCTGGTGGGAACTTCCTGCCTGTCCAAACATGATCTAACACAGCCCTTAACAAGACCCCCGGACAGCACTACGAGTTGACTAACAGGTTAGGTGACTAATAAAGGTTACATGACTAACAGGACACACAATTATGGTTGCTGGAGGTCTGGATTTTATTTGGTAGAATGCTAGTTGTCAGAATTTCCACTTTTCCAGATGTTTTTGATTACTGGATAAGGATAACTGGATTGTTAAAAAATAATTTTATAGAATATATATATATATATATATATATATATATATATATATATATATATATAGTACTGTGCAAAAGTCTTAGGCATGTTAATATCGTTAATATTCTATATATATATATAGAGAGAGAGAGAGAGATAGAGAGAGAGAGAGAGAGGAGAGAGAGAGAGAGAGAGAGAGAGAGAGAGAGACAGAGAGAGACAGATAGACAGACAGATAGATAGATAATATATTTTATATAATATATATTCTATTCTATCTATCTATCCATCCATCCATCCATCCATCCATCCATCCATCCATCCATCCATCCATCCATCCATCCATCCATCCATCCATCCATCCATCCATCCATCCATCCATCCATCCATCCATCCATCATAAGATTCTACACATTTCCATGACTGTCAAAATAACAATTTTACAATTTTCAGACACACTGGGAAATCAGTAAGATTCAATCGCATTTGATAAAAGGTTCTTTTTCAATAACAGTGTGAAACCTCAAGTCACTCTAGTGAAAGAAGAACAGAAAGAAGAGTGTAAGTGTGCTTACGCTGGTGCCTGATTTCATGGGGTTCCCCAGGTCACAGCTGAGGTAACGGGTCTGATTCTCCGTCTCATAACTGCAGGTCAGCTGGGTCAGACTCTGTCCAGAGAAATAGAGAAAAAGACCAGTCATTTCGGAAAACACACACACACACCCCATACACCTGACTCATGTCTTGACTGTTTAGACCAGTTCTGATACTACTGTTGAATGTTACATGTTTGCTCTAAATTATCCTTAGGGATGAAAATATGTTCAAGTAATTCATTAAAACTGGTGTTAGCCCTTTTTGATGCCCATGATCCTCTTGAGAGACACTCCTTCCTTGAATAGTCATTATATATATTCATGTATAAAGACCCATTTATACTGTGTAAGAAAATAATAGTGTTATATTAGAAAGACGTGTCGTTTACCAAATCAAATAATTGATAAAATAATTTTTCAAAGTGTTAAAATATTTTATTTGAATATTTGAATTTATTACATTTTATCATTTCCCTAACCATCAGTTTGAAAACCGCCACATTAAAACTCCGACCGCTGTCAAGTTTTGCCTCACTACGGGATTTCTCATCACATGTCTCCATTAATAAAAAACACATCTTTTCTTGAGTATCAAAGTAACAGAACAAAGGTCTTTCTCAGCTGAAATGCTGAACACGTGTAGGAGTTAATGGATGGGATCTGGCACACGTCCGTGTAATAGGCAGCACCTGGAGGGAGGGTCTCCATATCTCACCTCATTATTGCGGGCTATTCCGCTGTAGTCGGCCTCTGGTGGCAAGACCACATACAGCTCGGCTTCATAAGCTCCGCCTCCATCGTTCTTCGCGTTGAAAGTCAGGGTCAGAGAGTTGTCATCGCCCATGTACACTTCCTTCCTGTCCCTGCAGTACCCAAAACACGAACAAAACATTAAACTCTTGCCTTGGCAGCTAATTTACCTTCTATGGGACTGGGTCTTCAATAGAGTTTATCAAGCGCTGATTTAATCTTAGAGCAATGGTACAAACGTTGTGAGAGGAGTTATTGGCCAATGTTTATTTATACAGGTAGACGTTTGTTCAAATCTCTAACCCAGATTATAAGCAATAGCTTTAGTATGTTAACAAGCACCACTAATTAATCAATTAAAAAGTAGATAGATATACACCTCCATTTTGAAATTTTGTTGTAAAGTATAAACCATGGAGGAAATTACCATTCAAAAGTTTGGGGTCGGTATGATAAAAAAAAAAAAGTTTCTTATGCTCGCATTTATTTGATAAAAAATATATTATTGCATCTAAAATAACTGTTTTCTATTTGAATATATTTTAAAATGCAATTTATTCATGTGATGGCAAAGCTGAATTTTCAGCATCATTACTCCAGTCTTCAGAGTCACATGATCCTTCAGAAATCATTCTAATATGCTGATTTGGTGCACAAAAAACATGTCTTATTAAAAACAGTTGTGCTGCATAAATATTTTGTGAAACCATGATACATTTTCTTCAGGATTTTTTAATGAACAAAGTTCATAATAGAAATCTCCTGTAACATAATAAATGTGTTATTTTTGATCAATCCGTCCTGAATAAAAGCATTAATTTCTTTCAAAAAAGAAAGTGTAATTCTGCTGATCTAGTGGTGAAAAATCACCCAGATCTTTCCAACAGGAAGCCCTTCCTCTTGCATTACACACACATTTCCTATTAAAAACCCCTAATTTCCATTGTAGCAATAAAGTTCAACATGCAACGACAAAGACTGTGAAACATTCCGCAAAGTTCCCTTTTTCTATTCCTACATGTTCCCTCCCCCCCCCCCCCTTTCTTTTCTCTCTACATCTCAGACACAATGAGAAATTCCATGCGAGGGCCACACAGACGCTTCCAATTACCGCCTGGCCTCGTAAAGCCATGCTGGGGAAGCGTACTGAATTCAAGCACTGGCACTCGGCTGGTGGGAGACTCCAACCTACATGGAAGCCGTCGCTTGCTGCACTTTCATAACAAACCCCTTCACATGGCACATATGAGGTTGGGGTCATGTCACAAGAAGGTCAAGATTTTACATTCAATTGCTAATCAAAATAAATATCACGATCCTCACAACAAATTAACACCAGTGAGCTCTAATAATCACATGGAAGTGATTCAGTACAAAAAGTTAATTTGAGTGAAACAGAGAACTTGGCTGGGTTTCCTCAACATGGACCTGGGAAGCAGATGCTGACAGTGGTACCAAAGATAAGCCATGTTGTCCCAGGCATTCTCTGGGAAGCTGTCTAGATGTAGTTTCACATTTTCTCCTAAAGAATAACCCCCTCCAGTGAATTTCCAAGTCGTGATATTCCCTCTGCTTGTTGAATGTCAAGATAATCCAAATCACTCTGTGGAGAGAATTAATGCCCTATGCAGTTTCGTAAATATGTGACCTAAGACAAATGCAACAAATCTGTGATGTTTTTGGTGAGGCGCATTTTTGCGGTCAAAGAATAACAGCAAATGCAAACAAATCGATGTATAAAACACCCACAGATTTCACAAATCAACTGCAGGGAACTGCCATCGTAACTGAAGGGAAAAGGGGGCCGTGGAGATTTCCAAGCCCCAAATTTTCCAAACTTATCCGTTTCATCTATCCAGTTTTTCTTTTTAAAAGCCAAGTCAGCCAATCACAGCACCTGTTGCTTAGTCCTCCTTCCTGTTTTTTGTTTTGTTTTTCTGAAGTCAGTGTGTATCTGTGCATGTGTGTGTCACTATTCTCACCTGGGAAAACTCTATCCATTACTGAGACTTTCTAAAAGCTGTGACTCATCACATATATTTATCTAAATATCTCATCTAAACAGTAGCTGGAATAGCAATTACTCATTTCTCGAGCCTAACATTGTTCTACTTTATATGCGTTTCTGCAAACTTTGCAACAAGCAAACTAAACCCCAGGCCTTTATTGATTTCTTTTGCATTTCTTGCTAATCATCTTACCCGTGCACGGAGAGTTTCAGGTCAGGGACGCAAATGTTGTCCTCTCCACAGTCCAATAAAATCTGGGCCTAGAGCAGAAGCCAGAAAAAAGTTAAGGTCAGTCACTCAATGTCAGAGAGAGATTACTGTATTGTCAATTTGCAACCCATTTTACTTTTGTAATGCGACTTATTTCTGAGTGAAACAGGGTATTACATGAGAAAAAGGACCTGATTTGGTCTTTCAGAAATTGGATAATGAATATTGGGCAACCAGAATGAATCCAGGCAGCAGGGTTGGTTTGCGTAACAAAACTAGCCCAAAGTTGCCCAATGACCCTTCCCCAAATATCAAAACTCAAAATATGCCACTCCCATACCTAGAATGCATATTTTACAGACACTGTATGCGTTATACACAATTCAACTTGAAAATCACTATATAGCAGTAATCAAACGCTTTTTTAAAAGTCTGTTTTAATAAAGGAGCTCCCGATCAGTGCCCTTCCTCACAAAACTCATCATCTAGCACAGTTGTATCATTGTTAGAATGTAAAATGGGTAAAATATCTCAATACAAGCATTTCAGTCAAATAAACCTTTAAAAAAAAAAAATCATCAACCCGCGGCAAGTTTAAAAGTAGCCTAATTCATATTTATTTATATATCTGAATTAAAAATGTATTTTGTTTATTATTATTATTATTATTTTAGAAAAAAATAAAAAATAATCAATAAAGAAGGTAAATTTATTAAAGGAGAAGTTCACTTTTAAAATGAAAATTCTGTCATCATATACTCACCCTCATGTTGTTTCAAAGCTGTATGAATTTCTTTCTTATGCTGAACAGAAAGGAAGATATTTAGAAGAATATCAGTAACCAGACAGTTTTTGGGTCCCAATGACTTCCATAGTAGGAAAAAAATATACTATGGAAGTCATTGGGACCCAAAAACTGTCTGGTTACTGATATTCTTCTAAATATCTTCCTTTCTGTTCAGCATAAGAAAGAAATTCATACAGGTTTGAAACAACATGAGGGTGAGTATATGATGACAGAATTTTCATTTTAAAAGTGAACTTCTCCTTTAAGATTGTGATCCAAAAATAAAAAAATAAAAAAAAGATTCTCAAGCTCGATTTCTTCCCTCATCGGACACAGAATGACTCCAATGTCATTCAAACAGGCATATAATACAATTCATATAACCAATAATGCAATTAAACATCTTTGGGCTCTTTACACAGAAAAAAAATCCAATAAACCTTTACAAACTCCTATTAAACAACTGCAGCTATTTTCAAAAGTCCAAGCAAAGTACTCATGGGATATTTGTAAACAACAGCCCGCAGCACCGAGCTTCATCATAAACAGTCCGTTCAGTTGGGTCAAGTATTAGCGCACGACCACGTAATCGTCAGAGGATAGTGTCGCCTAATATGCAATATGACTATAAACATTACCATTTGCATTGGTAAACATCACTTCTCAGCCGCCTGAAATAACAAGTTTTAGAATGGTAAACAACGCTGAATGAATTCTGGGCTGAAAAGCAGATGTGTATTGGCTTCGAAAATGTATAGAGCTTATTTAAAGGAATAAAGAGCTATGGCTGTTCTATCCGCCACCAACATCCACATCAGAGGCTGCCACCCCTAAACCGCATGCTAGCTGCACGCGACACCACCCAACTCTCACCACACACACAAATATATCCCAAAGCACACACACACACATTAATGAGAGAGAATCCATATCCATATCCAATTTATGAATGAATCTAAAACATCAAGAAAAGGGGAAAGTCGTGCCACGGCTAATTGCTACCACCTGATGCCGTATTTCCAACATGTGCGAGGATGACGCAACATGACGATGAGGATAAAAAAATAGAATGGGAGATTAGAAAGGGCGAAGTGGCTTCCCTGTAATCAGCAATCGCTGAGCTCTAATTACAACCCACCCCTTTCCACAACTCTGAACCTCCTGGAGAGGGTTGTTTGGGTTCACTGCAGCAACCAAACAATTCGAAGACCAAGAGGAGATACAAGAGAAGGTCACATGTGCATATGTCCAAGCCGACCCTCAGCCAAAACCACCATCAAGTGTTTACGGAAGTGTCAGGGTCTGCAAACAGCATGACTGGGTCAGCAAACTGGAGGGCGCCAAGCGAGATCACTCACAACATTTATCAAAGGAGGTCCAAAACATCTCTCATCAAAAGGCAAGATGAATATGGAGCCTCACATTAATGGTCCCATGCAAATAAAAACCACATACAAGCTTTTAGTCAGATCTATTCATTTATTCCATTAATTCTTGAAAAGAAAAGCCTTAGAAGTTCGGCATAATCTCTTATTTTTTATTAGGAAAATATATTATTTAATAAAGAAGTATTTTATTATGCTGTATAAATGTAATTACTCTATTATATAAATATCCATAAGGTTTTAGAGTAATTCATATTAATAATTCATATTAATAATATTGTTGTTACCACAATATATTTTTATAGAATATAAATATTGTAAATAGGTTACCAACAATATTTGTATTAATACTCTATAAAAAATATATTGTGGTTACAACAACAACAACCAACAATATTTTTAAGTTAACTACTCTAAAACACTGTTGACATTTATATAATGTTTATACTCTATAAAAATGATTGCGGTAACAACAACAACAATAATAATAATAATAATAATAATGATAATTATATGTTTTACTATATAATTATATCCACATTATTTTAAAGTAAATAAAAATAAAATTAGTAGTAGTAGTAATAGTATTACCCTTTATTATTAATATTGCATATATTTTACACACACGTACATATGCAATATTCATAATAATAGTGTAATATTATTAATAGTACTCCTAATAATAATTATTATAAATAATAATAAATGATTACAAAATGATATTTTTAGTGTAATCAAATCTTAAATTGAAAATAGTTTAACAGTTTATTTTTATTTTTTTAATCATATGAAACCAACATGAACAAGAATTTTCCTTTTGATTATCATGGATACACTCGTTTATCATGAATGAAAGAGCTTCCACTTGGCCCGAATAAGCGAAAGTTTTAGAAGATCGCTCCATCTGCAATGTTTCCAAGATCTCTGATTAGAATGACCATATGCAGAAACACAGCGGCCCATGTGTTCGGCACAGTCTCAATGACTACTGAGAGAAAACTGCCACCCAAAACGTTCAACCTAAACAGACAGCATATGGCCTGTGAGGGCCCGCCCGGAAAAAAACACAAATCTATTAACCCTTTATACACACAAACACCTCTACGGTGGAGTTTCCACGATGCCCAGAGAGCTTCTCCTGGTGGGACAGTGAAAAGTTATCCGCTGTACACGCTACACATTTCCTCCGGCTCTCAAACGGCTTTCCAGACAATCTGGAGAACATCCCAGATGTATGTTTTGATAATCTCATCATGAAGGGAGAGAAGAACACACCGCACCATGCAATACTCCTGCAAAGCATTGTGGGATATCTGCAGCAGCAAATATACGTACTTTCTGTTCGATGAGCTCCGCCGTCTGGTAGTTGAGGATGGGCCGCAGGCCGTGTCTGTCTGCCGCGGATTGAGGGTTCAGGCTGAAGTTGAGCGCAACGAAGATGGGAGACAACTTATCCCTGAAGTCCTTCTCATCCTACACTCCGAGGAAAACAGAGTGGGAGTTTGTGAGAAAGGTCAGAAAGCAGGAAGAAATTACACTCTTAATCCCTCACTGCATTTATTTGTGTGTTACCACACTTAACTTCACTTATCTTGTGCTAATAAATGGGGGGGGGGGGGATCACTTCAACAGTGTAGGTCATTTTTCCACAACAAATTTCCATTGGTTAACCCCGCCTACTCTTAATTCTCATTGGCTCTCAATCTCCTTGCTTGTAAAATGTACATTAAACAACAAATATCTTCTGAATGCCACATTAGGACATGATTACATGCCTAAATTTAATAGATTAGCAATAGTAGGAGTGTCACAATACATCGCAAAAGCAAAAATGCAACAAAATATATCGTGGATGAAAACAATATGCATCATGTATAGAAATTAAAGATTTAATTTAGCATCAAATATGGCAATGCCGCATCAAATATGGTAATCCCAGAAGAAAAAGAAAAAAGTGGTAATCAATGGGGGGCGAGATCTGCTTGCCATTCTTCCAAATATCTTCCACTGTGTTCAGCAAAACAAAGAAATTCATACAGTATACTTTGGAACAACTTGAGGGTGAGTAAATGATGACAGAATTTTAATTTTTGGGTGAACTATCCCTTTAAGTTGTTAAAGTTGTTGAGAGTATTGTATTGTGGGATCAGTATTGTGTATCGAACATGACATAAGTGTATTGTTGTATTTCTAGTAATCCCAGTTTACAAAGTTTTGTAGGTAAAACTCACCCGCAAGTAGATCTTAGTCTCGCTGCAGACTCTGCTTCCATTTGGCACAGTCATAGTCCTCTTCTGTGTGGGAAGATGGGTGTCTAAAAACAAAGCTCTCCGTATGGACCCCTTCTGCTGCTGCTTCAGACGGTCCAGCTGAACTTCAACGTTAAACTCTACAACACAGGCCCATTAACAGATATATTTAGTCTTTTGGGCACAGTGCTTTTAAGTATTGGCTCCACACACAGGTGCAGGACGGCGCCATGCTGACACGGCACTAAATCTCAAAGCCAGTTGGTCAGATCAGAACTTCTTGCTTTGGCAAGAGTGGAAAGTTCTCCCAAACATTTAGGTTTTATCATCATCCAAAACCTGAAGAGAAAGACTCTAAGAAAAGCCATAATGCTTTTGATGGGCATGAAGGAATGTGCATGCCATTCAGATGTATGTTGGGCACCTGTGCTCAGTTATCTGTGTGTGTGTAGTAGGTGTTATTCTTCACACATAGTCTAGGCCTGTAATGCCAGGGCATATGGTGGTGTCATTAGCCCGGGGGGAATAGAGGTATGAAAGGCATTTTCTGCCAATTTTAAATAAACCAATTGAAACCAAAACTAAAACCAGATTAACTATTTAATTATAGAAAACTGCATGTAAAATATGTGACAAAATTGAAAATTAAATTAAATGATTTTTAAGGAGACAATGCCTCATCCCTGTCAAATTGAAAAATAAAACGCACTTGGTGATTTGACAGGGATGATGCATTGTCACTGAAATGTTCAATTTTGTCACATATTTTGCGTACAGTTTTCTATAACGAAATTGTTAATCTGGTTTAAGTTTTCATTTGTATTATTTAATTGTACTATAGGCATAAAATGCTTTCCATATAGAGGGAAGCAATTACTGAATAAATACATTGTAAAGGTTGCGTATGGGCAAAGATATGCTTATGGATGGGAAGGGAAAAAGCAAAGCTCTGCAAAAAACATTTATTTTAGGTTGTGAAGAAATTAAGCAAAAATTAAACCTAGAATAACTTTCCACTGCAATGCTTGGGTGTTGCAGGTGGTTGCTTATCTAAAAAGGAATATTATTTAAGATCTCTTTGCAAAGGGGATCCTACAGGTATGTAAACGGGAGCAGATGTGGCTTACCGAGATCATTTGGTAGGTGCTTCCCATTGGCTGTTAGGCAAAAGCTCAGGTTGACACTGTAAGAAGCACAGCAGACAAATGATGAGAGATGAAGTGGACTTCTTACAATGAGGCACATTGTTTGCATCGCTTTGGCTATGAAATATTTGCTATTATCGTTTCCTCGGGCCAAATGGCTTGACAGCTTGAAGAAAGGAAGGAAGGAAGGAAGGAAAGGTGATTTAACTGATGTAATGTACCCTTCAAAAGTTTGGAGTCGGTATGATTTTTTCATGTTTTTGAAAAAAGTCACTTTATGCTCACTAAGTATGCATTTAATTGATCAAAAATACAGTAAAAAAAATATATATTGTGAAATATTATTACATTTAAATTATTACAACAGAATTTTACCGCATCATTACTCCAGTCTTCAGTGTCACATGATCCTTCAGAAATAATTTTAATATGCTGATTTGCTGCTCAAGAAACATTTCTATTTATTGAGCTGCTTAATATTTTTGCGGAAACCGTGATACATTTTTGTCAGGATTCTTTGATGAATAGTTATTTGTTATTTAAAAAGTTATTTATTTGAAATAGAAATCTTTTGTAATATTATAAATGTCTTTAGTTTTACTTTTGATAAATTGAATACATCCTTGCTAAATAAAAAAGAATACCCCAAAGGATAGATGATAATCTAATTAAGTTATTAGAAATGTATCCATCTATTTGAGAGTAAAAAATGATGGTGTAACTGAAAGCAAGCAAGAAAGAAAAAAATGATTTTTTTTTTGAACGGCAGTTCAATGAAAGAATGAAAACCTTTTAAAAAAGGATTGAAAAAGTTAAGTTTAAAAAAGGTCTGAAAAAGTTTAAAAGTCAAGTTTCCCCCCAAAAAAGAGAGAAATAGTAACAAAGGAAAGGATACTATAATACTATAACAAAGGAAAGGATGCTATAATAAAGATATAAGAATAAAAAGGATACACAAAACAAAGAACACAAAAGAAACTAGATACAGAAGGGTGAAAAGAGTGAAAGAGTGAAGAAAAAAAGAAAAATCACAATCCAGGCTACCTCTGACCTGTGCAATAAACGCAGTGTGTTCCCATGTGTGTTTCTAAGCCTCAGTGTATGTGTGTGCGCACGTGTGTGTGTGTGTGTGTGTGTGTGTGTGTGTGTGTGTGTGTGCGCAGCTCAGTGCGTCCTGATGTTTCCCAGCTGTTCCACCACTTAACAATATCTCATTCAAAGCCACTGCTAGACCTCTCTCTCTCTCTCTCTTGCTCTCTAAATTCTCCCAAAAGCCTCTGTGTCTAGGCAACGACTTGTAATCATGACATACGTATACAAACTTTCCCTGTATAAAACAGAACAGGCGGAGACACAGACGTTTTACGTCAGATGGAGACCAGCCCCGTGGAGTTTCCTTTCCTTCCACAGATAGGATGCATATTTCAAAAACGCACATAATGGAGGTGGGAAAGGGCCATTTTTTATGCTTCTCGCCACCTTCCTGGCTCGTTCTCAACCAGCATAGCGTGTCCAAACCATTTGGAAAAGCATCTGCCGACAGCATAACTACACCTTTCCATATGCTCGGCCGGTAACACGAAGCCCGACTGTGGACGTAATGAAGTAACCTTCATTTACTAAATTAGATTTGTAAAATTCCTACATAAGTGCACTTCAATGCCGCTTAACTGATGTTAAATGTGAAAGATCATGATGTTATACCATATTATTGCTTGTTGAATGCTCAGAATTTATGAGGCCTGACAATTTAAAGTTAATCCAAATCCTATTTACTGCACTGAACCAGGAATACAACAAATTCTGTCCGAAACAAGATGGCAGACATACCAGGACACATGCAGGGTCTCGTTCCCACGGCTTATGGGGCAAACTTTCTCCTCAGGATTAATCATAGTTGGGTAGACAGTCAAGGTGGCACTGGTGTTCACAATAGGACGAGACCTGGAAATAACATAACATCAGTATTTAGCATTTCAAACAGTTTTATGATTCAAATTTGAATAGCTTTCCATATCTACACTACCCTTCAAAAGTTTATGAAAGTAGTCTCTTCTGCTTACAGATGCTGTATTTATTTAATGATAAATACAATAAAAACAATTAAATTGTGAAATATTATTACAATTTAAAATAACTGCTTTCTATTTCAGTATATTTTAAAATGCTATTTATTCATGTGATGGCAAAGCTGAATTTTCAGCATCATTACTCCAGTGTCACATGATCCTTCAGAAATCATTCTTAAATTCTGATTAGGAGCTCAAGAAACATTCTCACGATTCTCAATGTTGAAAACTGTTGTGCTGCTTAATTTTTGTTGAAACTGACATATATTTTTTAGGATCTTTGATGAATAGAAATAGAACTGAAATTTAAAATATAAAAAATGTCTTTGACTGACCGATAAAGAAAAGCTGTGTCCTGACCAAATGCACCAACAATGAGATCTGCAACAACAAAAACATGATATCAGACTAGATTTCAAAAGTAATGGTGGTGGTTTATGGTCAAGCTTTCTCACCTGGGTAGCCATTGTTATCCAGGTCTTTGCCTCCACGAAGGGCGTAACCAAAGCTGGCAGGTAGAGCTGACGGTGCGGCAGAAGCCCATTGGCCAGCGATCATCTGAGAGGGCTTTTCCCTGAGTCCTCCAGCATGTCCGTTATAGATGAGCACCAATCCTTGTTTGTTTTCTCCACCAAACGGACAGCTGATGGCCACATCTGTTAAGAGCAGATTGCAGAATTGGGGGTGCACTGATGTTACATTTCTGGCTAATAATGTGTGATCATGATAAATGATAAACAACAGATATTAAAGCATCCATAACATCATGACAAACTACAGATATTAAAATTCCATATTATTTTGTCTAAAGAAATTAGTTTTTATTGTTTTATTTTTTGAAAGTAATCATTTTAATTGAACAGATAAATGACAGACATTAAAATTCCATATTATAATATAATATTCTCTAAATAAATGTAAAATAAAACACTAAAAACTAAAAGCAACAAGCGATAAATGACAGATGTTAAAATTCTATATAATTTTGTCTAAAGTTAAAAATGAAACACAAATATTATATATATATATATATATATATATATATATATATATATATATATATATAATATTTGTGTATTCAAAAATATATATGTCAAAAATAAAACACTAAATAAAATTAAATAATTATTTTAAATTAACCAATAAGTGACAGATATTAAATCAAATAACATATCTAAATAATTTCAAAACTAAACACTTAATTAAAATAAATCATTTTAAATGCTTTAAGTAAATTTAGGCATCATAACATTATAATGTAATATATGAATGATATTCATTTTGAGATTTGCTAAATATTACATTTCACAGTGTTCTATTTAAAAAAAAAAAAACCCTTAAATGAGTGTTAGATGACTACAAAGGTAATCTAAGTGTAAACATTAGACAAATAAGCATGTAATAACAACCAAAACTGATAAAGAAACTCCAATATCGGCCGATAACCGATATGGTTATTTAAAGACCGACAGATAAACAAATGCAAAAATCTGGACAAATCTCTCACCGTTGTAACCATCTTGGTTGAGATCTCCAAGAGGGGTAATGGAGCTGCCAAACCGGCCGAACGTCTGTGTGCCGGTGAGGTGAGGTAGCTGAGGTGTGAGATCCAGAGGTCCATTCTGCAAGTACACGTAGACCCGACCCAACTCCTCTAACCTCCCATCAGAGTCACGAACCATGAACATGGGA
Source organism: Squalius cephalus (assembly GCF_949319135.1). NCBI lineage: Eukaryota > Metazoa > Chordata > Actinopteri > Cypriniformes > Leuciscidae > Squalius > Squalius cephalus. The sequence continues at coordinate 26,387,934 of NC_137139.1, forward strand.
GCGCCAACTAGCAGGTCTGTCATTCTGAAGGTGATACGAACCACAAACTTAAACACTGGTAACATTCCTGTGGCACATTCTTGTCTAAACCTGGTTATGATTACCTACCCGTCATTGTTGATGTCAGTAACAGCCACCGAGTAGCCATAGTAGGAGCCCATCTGAAAAATTTGGGAACATCTGGTGAATTAAAATCTAAAAACTGTAATTGATCTGAATCATCACAGATACAAACTACACATTTTTACACTGTACATGCAAACAGCATGTAGGATCTTACGAATGTCACATGAACAATTGCTTTTCGCCTAAAGGCCTTCATTGACATTTACTCCAGTTTGTGGTGCGAGTACATGAAAAGAGCTCTTTGATGATTCAGATGTGGCTCTTTTTCTAGCCCCCCTGAGGTGGGCACACACACAAATGCTTTTTGATTGTATTTACTCAGCTGAGGCAATCAGAGCAGTTAAAGGCCTCCAACAATTTCCATTTGCAAAACTGTGGCGCTAGTTTAAGGAAAATTGCCCGTAAGCTCTCGCCTCACATAATCCGTTCTTTACTGCTTACCACAGAGCACTCTAGCCCAGTTTAAAGAGACTTGTTAAAGGAAATTATTTTTGCTTATATCATCAGTGTGCAACAGTTTGAATATCATGGTGGGATGAAGCTTTGCAAAGCAGTAAGAATGACATAACTTCTGTTTAAATGCCACGTCCAAAAATAGCTGCTATCATATATTATTAGTATTGCACCACAAAAGCCAATACAACTAATTAGAAACTAGATTTGAAAATATAAGTGGTGCATGCCCATACAAAACTTGTTGATGATAAGAGATGCTCTGTATGGTAACTATGCATCCCTATACGGTTGCTAAAATGTTCAAGTTTACTAGGTGGTTTCTTACTGGCCACAGTAATCCATAACTAAGCCTCTCTGATAATTAATCATCAATGCACCAATGCATATTTCACCTTAGACAGTGTGGAATGTGGTATGTACCAAAAGTTTAATACTACTATAATCCGAATGTTGCACTTGTTTAATGTTTGTCATACTAGAAAATAAATAAATGGGATCAAACTTACTTGCTCTCCAGTAAAAGTCTTCAGCAAATCCAGAGAGCCATTGAGAATGGAAACCTGAAGAGAAAAGGCAACACACTATAATTTCCGTTCCATTAAGTACCATCATATCAATCTCTGGGTTACTTTAGGGGATGTGTAAGGGATTTTGTCACATGTATCACACTGAAAAGTTGCTGTAACCTCCAATTTGAGCAAAAAGTTCTCTGGCTAAAAGTCACAGTTGATAACGTTACTGCTTCTTCTCACCTGTCCATGGAGTCTGACTCCCCTGGGAACTCCAGTCACAAAGTCTGAGAGCAGGCAAGCCAAAAAAAAAAGGAGGAAAAAGAGAAAGATTTAGTAGTGGAAACATGGAAATGTGTTGGTTCCTCAGGAACTCGGAGAATTCTGGTGATCAGAGCCACTCCAAGTGCTCTGTTTTCAAGTTTGTTTAAGTGAAATGGATATAATAGGGTATAATCATAACACTTCCTTTGAGAGGTTCTACATACAGTGCTCCGATTTAATGCTTCTGTCTATGGTTATTCAAACAGCAGATGAGGATGTTAAATCATTATCTGTGGTAAAACACTGTCACAGTCATTCTATTTCCATTTTTAATGGGTAAATTAAAAATGACACCAAAATAATCTAGTGAAACTGTAACCTAACTGAGCACTATGATGTAGAGGTTTTATTTTTTAGAGTTACGACACCCACCTTCATTATCATCACCACTGAACTCGCCCACAGCCAATGAGTAACCTGTTAAACAAATGAATGAGGAAAAAAGAAAATGTGGAAGGTGACAAACAGGAAACACCCTGTGATAAGGCAATAATAAAAACTAATAAAAGGGGGATGGAAAGACGTACCCATGTAGTTGTCATCAAATGTGATCTCTTTTTTCTGTTTGGTGTGAATCTGGCCATCCACTGATGTCAAGAAGTATCCCGGGTAATAGGCCTTGACGATTTCTTGTTTAAATGCAGTGATCAATTGGCCTAGAGATCGTAAGGAGAAATTGATCTTTTAATTGCACTTGCATTGAGCTTAAGGTCACAGTCGATGCAAATAATAAATGTAAATATTCACATTTTGAGAACAGAAAATGATTAAAAATTACAACAAACTTGAGAAAAATGCAAGCATTTTTTAAGTAAAGCATAAGAAAAGCATCTGATCATGGCACCATGGATGAGCTCTGCATTTCGGCACTCTAGTAAAGTCACGTCACATTCATTTATTACTCCAGTGTGTTCATGTTTTTACTCAAGGATGTCCGACCTGGACGGACTTAACAAGAGGAAATGAACCAGAAAAGATTTCCAAGTGAAAGAAGGCGGAACATCTGCGCACACATACCGATTACGTAATCGCCACGGACCAATGGTAGTACAAAGGTGTTTACCAGCCATAGCAAACTTTTCCGGAAGGTTCACTTTGGCAAGCTGTTTTGAACTCCCAAAACAAACTCCAAACCAAGCTCATTTTGGCCTGATTTTGTTTCGAAATTACATCAAATCAGTTCATTCTTCTGCCTTTATACATTTCTTTTACTGTCACCTTTGATTTAATGCATCCTTTCCTAGATAAAAATATCCTTTCCATGAGAAGAAAAAAAAGAATCTTACTGACCCCAAATTTTTTAATTAAAGTGGTCATACCATACTTAATATCAATGCCACATACTGATGAGCTTTTAAAAGACTGTATTCCCAAACCACTGTTTAAATGTTGAAAGCCAAACCTTGCCAGAAGTAACTGCCAGGTCCTCCAAGCACTACCTTTCCTTCCTGTAACATAGCAACAGTATCAAGGTGAGATCAGAAGAAGAAAACAGCAGATATGCATTACATTTTGAAATGATATGTTCTATTCAGTTCTAACAATGTCTCACCTGAGTAAAATCAGCACTGAATCCACCTTGACAGTAGCCTTGTCCTTTTCTTCCATCAAATTCTGCAACGGACAGCAAGTGATGTTACTCTCACTTCAAAACGACTTATATTGGACAATGCCTTAACAAATCATCACTGACTTCAAGCCCACCTGTGCGACACGGAGCGTATTCCACAAACTTGGTGAAGTTTTCGACGGCCAGAAAACATGAGCCAGTAGTATCAGCACGAGGTATGTCCGCCATGGTTCTCCATGAGTAAAGGGGGGCACAAGCCTATGGAATGGATAATGCTAGAAGTTAAAGGTCAACTCTATAAACACAAAACCCACATGCTAGCAGAGTGCAGAGAAGACACTAAGAGAGGTCAGCAGTAGTTCTGGAGTAAAGCAACCATGACCATAAATCCAGGTCACTGTTTGATAATCCATGAAGAACAGCACCTGGGCTTTTGATGTTACAGACAGTAATCCTGCATTATCCACAAGCCAAAGTTCGAATTCAGAAAGAAAATGAAGGAATTATAAGGAATAAAAAGAGCTGGATCTGATCGGTTTATAATTTGAAACTTACACAGACAATTTAAGAGCATTTTTAGACTTGAGTCACCAACCATTATTTCTTCAAGAACATGTGTGATTGAAGGCAATGTAATGCGTTCAATCACAATTTTTTTTTTTAATGAGTCCAAAATGAATATTATACTGACTATTTTTCACACAGTCAAAAATAAAAGTAAAAAGATCTTACCAGCACACTATCTTCATGTACTCGTACTGTTGCTCCAAACCACTGATGGGATTTGAACTCTCCTTGATGCATTGTTCCATTTACAGTCACATTTAGATCTCCTACAGCAAAAAATATATAAAAATATACATATTAATATATTATATAATATCAATATACATGATACAAATGAATATGATGATGATAATGATGATGATTATACCACTTATGAACAATAGAATGAAAGGATAAATAAATAAAATAAATGATCAATTAATTTTGTTGCTCAGTTTATTTACAAAAACACAAATGTAATAAATGTGAATGTTGTTATTGTGCACAATCCATCATTAATTGTCATTATAAAGAAAGAATATGTTATAATAATAATAGTAGTAAATGTTTCATCAATTTATAAACCTCCTCTGAAACAGTCATGTGGGCAAGAAAAAATATTAACTATGAATATCAAATCACATTTCACAATTCTGTTGCACTCAGAAATGTCACATCACTGAAGTTAAATGTGTTATGAATGCAGTTCCATGTTGATTTTAAGTGCATTAAGACCCATAATAAATTGAAAAGTCCAAGGTGAAAAAAAAAGAACAGACTGTACAAAGCCGGCTCAGGTGTCCACTGAGGTTAAAGGTCATATCATGAAGAAGGCACAAGAAGGAGAAAAGACAGATGGTCACATATGGGCTGAAATCAAAACAAAGGTGACATGTCCTGACCAATGAGAGCGGTGGGGATTCAACAATAAGATCATTAGACCAAGACAATCAGAGCTCAGGTTCAACTGCCAGAGGAGTCACTAGGCCAGAACATCCAAACGCCTTCAAAACACTCCGTTCCCATCCCTGACTGCCAAACTGAACTGGGCCACAGACATTTCTCCAGTTGCACCATAATTACAAGCATGATGCAACAGGGTTCTGTGGTGTGATGGAGGGGAAAGGGGAACGAGAGATTGAGGAAGAGGAGAAATGAGTGAAAGGTACAACTGGCGGTAACACAATTCTCAGCTGGCTCTGAAGAGGGGCTGGTCTCATTCGGAGAGAAGAAACTCTGCCAGGAACCTTCATCCAAACAAAACAGGAGCTCAAGTTGTGTGGGTTAATATTGTGAAAACTGTCAAGAAATGTCTGGATCATAGTGCAGCCCCAAATCAAAAGAAGAACAGGAAATTATATTTTGCATAAAGAAAACCAAGTCTATAATTAAATTAGCCAAAATATTATTTTCATAATTAGGCATCATCATTAATTTTTTTCAAAATCCAGGTAAACATATGCATAGTTGTCATTAAAATAATGTCATGATAAAAAAACAATGGTACTTAAATAGGCCTAATAAAATCTTTATGCAAAAATAATTTTCAATTCTAGGGTGAAATATAACCCAAACATTGCTTTGCGTGATTCATCCAATTGGTAAGACCCAATTTTACGGTCTAAAGGACTTTGTCTCATTCTGAGTGAGGAAACAGTGCCAGCAATCCTCATCCAAGCAAAACAGGAGCTCAAGCTATCTGTCAGATACACTCCTACAGATACAAACACACACACACTCTCTCAGACTCTCTCTGTCTGTCTTTCAGTTAATAGCACCCCTCACCTTCCTCTTCCCTTTCTCAAAGTCTGTCATCCCTTTCTAGGAATTCTACTTTATTATTTTCTCTGTTTAAGTCACCAACTCCCACTCATTCTTTTACTATCTTGTATGGTTTCTTTATCTCCCTCTACTTGTCATCTCTGTAGACTTGTCCTATTCCTTTCCAAACCACCCCTTAACTCAGATACACACACAGACCTCCTTTTCCCCAGACATCTTTTGTTTCCTTCTCTCAAGGATGTTTGGTACCCCAGTAGCAAAGCAGTGGGGATTAGAGCCCTCTAATAACATTAGAGGATATATGCCTTATGGTCACCTCCAGGGTGATGGTTTTCTCTTTCTTTTCCTCCCCGTCTTTCCCTCTCTCACTGCCAAAGTAAAGAAAACCAGCAGTCCTGCCCCTGTGAGATTCCTTACAACTGAAAACTCAAGTGTGTGTACTGCGCTCCAAGACACGGTATATGGAAGACGCCGTGTCCTCCTGGTGCGCAGTTGGGGAGGACAGTTTGTGGGACGAGAATCAGTCAACGTCAATGGAAGTGGACCGTTAAAACTAACAATTATCTCACTTTCCACATCATGGGTGAGGTGGGAAGATAAAGCTCAGTGGGGAAGGTGGGGAAAATGGTGTTGTTTGGTTACAGTTAGGGGAGAACTACCCAAAACTGGATGAGATTTGTGTCAGAAGGACGACCATGATTATTTAAGTCTTGGATGCAAGATGCCATAGAGTTACAGCAGTTGGGGATTGAATCTAGGCATTTTTCACGTTTTACACACAAAAATTGAATGATGTTTGAAAACTAAAAGTTCTTGTGCAGCAATGAGAGCTTCTGTGAAAGAATTAGTAACTGGATTTGGTTAATGATTCATTGAACTGAATCTTTGACAGATATTCAAGCATTTTAATTGTGGAAATTAAACCAGACATTCTGTTTTGCTCAAGGCTAAATCCAATTTCATCTTAAATGTCACATAAAACGTGAAACTACTTTACATGTCTGAGTGGGTGGTTCTTGGCCAGAATATTCAGCAATTTATACCAGGCTTTAGTCTGGTAACATGAGGCAAATTCTGATGTAACCTAGAGGATTTAAGAGGAAGTATTCCAACAATTAAGGCACCTTAGGAGACACCTCTGCTGTGATATACAGCCATTTTAATCAAAATTCCCCCGATTGCTAATCCTATGAGTGCTCTCAGATCCTGGAGTCAAGCCAAGATGACTTGGTCGACTCTCTCGTGGGATAGTGGAGGTGAGGAGGTCACACACACACACCTCTCTCTTTCAGCTATGAGAGAACCACCCCATTAGTGAAGTATCTAGATCTGTGTAAGAGAAAGGGAGGGTCAGGAAGGGGTAGCGGAAGGCACGAGCCACATGGCTAAATTCAGTCATCACATCAAGCGTCTCTGGGGAGACGCCGAGAGACAGGGAAATGAGAATAGACAAGAGTCAACGCTCTCTCTCCTCCGATTCCCACCCACTCTCTTTTCTCGTTTTCTCATTATTCTCTGTTATTTTCTTATCAGGGAGGAAGAGGAAAGAGGTCAGATCTGAAGACACGATTAGCTAATACTCTCTCTGATTGAGGGATGTTAGGCAAGAGGAAGGACAGCACTATGGCTTTTCTAAGTGGCCCACAAGAGGTTCAACAATGAAGCATCAGTGGCCGCAGGGTCAAGCTCAGATTTAAGTGGTGAGATCTTTATTTGATATACAGTATTTGCAGTGACTAAATGGCTGTAAACTAAATGGGTAAACTGTTAATAGAGTACAACAGTCATTTATTTTCTCCATAACAAAATAGATTTTTAATAATAACATGAGCTCTAAATGACATATGCGTTCAACTGTAAAAAATAAATAAATAAATAAATAAATAAAGGAAAACAAACCAAAACAGGATTTTTTTCAAAATTAACCTAGTCTCTAACTTCTGAGACTAGAAAGACCTAACACAACCTCTTAAGCAATTATATATTTGCTTTCAAACAAAACATAACAACAATAAAATAAAATAAAATAAAATAAAATAAAATAAAATAAAATAAAATAAAATAAAATAAAATAAAATAAAATAAAATAAAATAAAATAAAATAAAATAAAATAAAAAATAAAATAAAATAAAATAAAAAAAGGGGAAATTACTTCCGGAACCAAGGGTGCTCAAAAAGGTGGTTATTGTCATGCTTTATTTCAGGTTATTGCCTGACTGCTGAGACTAAAGGAAATTGCATAAAAACCACTTGTCAAAATATCAACCATTTTGGATCTATCAGGATGTATTGACATCTAATTGAATGATCATTGGATAAGCATTAACCTCCAAGGCTAAACCAGCCCCTGCCATGCATCACACGTCACAGGGTATTAGCGTAACTCAATTATGCTCTTCTGCTAGGCTATTGAGTTAAACCAAAACAAAATTATGTTTTAATTAAAGTCAAACGTAATAAAAAGAAGAGCATGACGTTTAACATGACTCATAAGCACACAGCATACTTGCAGCCCTACAAAGCAAAATCTGTGACGACGTCGCTGACATATGCAGTGCATCATGAGAGAAAAATAATTATAAAAATCAATCTGTAAAAAGTTTTTGCTGGAACATTTCTCCCTGTGTTTGAGTAATATGCAGTAAATCACAGCTTGGATGTTCAGAGGAGACTGATTTCGCAGGAAGGAAGCCAAGAGTCTCTCGCTGAGATTGTGAACATTTCATTGTCCCTTGACATGTGTTCTACATACTCAGCAACTTGGATCAGCTATTAAAACTCTGTCTGATTCAAGCAAGAGACAATTCACAATTGATAGAGTGTTTGTTGTGGTCTCTGCTTATTCTTTTTCCTGGTTGCTACAGTGCACAGAAATCTGAACCCTAATAAAAAGCATTTTTTATGTTTTACGTCACCGCCACAACAGAAATTATTCTGGCATCTTGAGTAGATCAACGACCAACAATGCGAGCAATGTTAACATGCAGGCACTGACAAAACAGCCACAAAACAGACAGTTCATGTCAAGATTGAATATTTACAATTTTAAATTCTTCCTGTGACATTTTTTTCTTCCTGTAGGTAGTTTTTTTTTTTTTCATGGACCAATAACATCAGATTTTTTTCAGTCACGTGATACCATTCCAGATATATTTTTGCTCTAGATGTGAATATATGACTTCCAGAAACAAATTACATAAAACCATCACTATTTACCCATTTAGCAGTTTCTAGCTATCATGTTCTGCCTTCCATGTTGAGAAAAATCTAATATTTTAAGAAAATCTGAGCCTGCAAATACATCAGGAAGTCTGCTCGAGCACTTGTCTGCTTTCTCTTCCTCTTCCATCACCCTCTCAGAGCAAAGTCTACACAAAGAAAGGCAGAGAGCTGTGCACCCAAAAAGTTGCTAGCTTTGAGGAAGCCACATAATGGAAGGAGCAGATATCAATCAACACTGGGATTGTTTTGAGGAGGATGTAGAAACTTAAGTCAAAATACTGGATCCACTTTAAGTTCCGGTAAACAATTAGCAGGGCACATTGTGCGCTAATTTAGCTGCGCAAGCTTGAAAAACTTGATTTGAGGAACGAAACCATAGTATGTATTCTAGTGATGCACCAATATTTCGACAATTTCACAAAAAATTCAATTTGGTGCATCTAATTTAGTCTCAATACATCTTTTAGTGAACCCACATCACATGTGTAATATTGGTGTTTAAAAGGTTTCATTGTTTAAATGGAGCACAGCAACTGGTTAGTGAGACTTACCCTGTCTATCGAAATCTATGCTGCTGCATTGTGATTGGCTGAGGCTCCATGGACAGTAGAAGACTGATCCTCCTTCTCTGATGTTGGGCTGACTGGTGTTGGCTTTGGGTGCTCCAACTATAATACTCACACTGTTCAAGGAGGAAAGAAAGATGAAGGAAGATGTTAGCATACTAATAAGACTGATGAATATTTATAAGAGAGCTGGAAGTACAACAGTGTTCCAATTCACAAAAAGTCTATGGGACAATATGTCAAAAGGTTTGGATTCAAATATCAGAGCTGTAAAGAAACAATCCTTCTATGTTGAAGAAGAAAGTGTTGAGAAGCCATTTTATAACAGTGGCTTCCCAGTAAACAATTACCATCTTTCAACGTTGAAATATGGTTGAAAATAAGTCGGTCCACCTTGGACTGGTTTTCGACGTGATTTCAACTAAGTAGTTTCGGCCGGACTGTTTGACTACGTGTTTTCAACTGATCATCTAAGATACCACATGTTTTCAACTGATAATCTAAGACAGAGTAAGTCTGTTATACACGCTAAAATAACGGAGAAAAACAAACTACCAAACCATGTTCATTATTATCTAAAATAAATTTAAAGAGTTTTACATATTCCATCAAGACATTGAAGATCGACCTGTTTTCAACGTTGAAAAGTCGTAATTAGACGTTGAAGATTTACGTCTATTCAACGTCTAATAGACGACTTTTTGCTAGCTGGGTTGTTTAAGCTACAGTCAAAATTGAAGATCTAAACTGAACCAAACCGAATTCAACAAGTCATTAAAAACATGTTATGCTACATCGCTATGAAAATTTGCTTGTTACTGGAGAAGTTACAATATTATACATTATTAAAAATGTAGTTACATTATTAGAATTATTACTTGTAGTTAGCTTAGTTTGCCTAGAAATAAAAAAAGCTTGATATTACTCACATTTTCAGATTTTATTATAGGGATAGTTCACCCAAAAATTTAAATTCTGTTATCATTTACTCACCCTCAAGTTGTTCCAAACCTGTATGAATTTCTTAGTTCTGGTGATATTCTGAAGAATGTCGGTAACCAAACAGTTGATGGGTATGGAAAGAAATATGAAAGTCAATGGGGTCCATCAACTGTTTGGTTACTGACATTCTTCAAAATATCTTTTGTATTCAGCAGAAGAAAGAAATTCACACAGGTTTGGAAAATGGCAGAGCTTTCATTTTTGGGTGAACTATCCCTTTAAAATTAAAATATAATCTTTGAGGAAATGGACTGTCTCCTACCATACAGAGAGAAATTATGTAACAGCGTGGCCATGTGCAATGGTTAATAACTTGTTTGGCGACATGTGACCACCAACACACAACCACACACACCAGTCCCACTGGGTAACAAGTCAATGAGAAAACAAGAGCCAAGCCTGCTAAAGTCGAGTTAGCTCTGCTCCTACAGCTGTTTTTCCCCCAGGGTTATTATAAACACATGAGCTGCAAATATATGAACACATACAGACAAACACAGCCACACATCTAAAAGCATGTTCTCTAATTAATGTACGTTAAAACTTCACAAACTAAACAAACTTCTAAACAGAGAGAATAAACAATTGTAGTTGGACAGGACGAGGGAAAGGAGGTGGAACAGCTGTTTAAAACTGCATTTTTACATTCTCTGAAGAAAATGTGAGTGCCAGGACATCGCTATGTGGTTTCTAAGGTGTTCTGATTGGTCTTTAGCAGGATGTCATGTGGTTGCAAGGCGGTTGTATGTCTGTATGATATTCTGGTCTCTAAATTTGGCAAAATTCCCTCCTTTTATGTACGCAACCATTAAAAAGTTTGGGGTCAATAAAAACTTTTATTTCAAGGATGCATCAAATTCATCAAAAGTTATGTTAAAGAAATAATGTTTAAAATTTTAAAAGAATGCTGTTCTTTTGAAAGGTCTCTTTAAAGAATTCAGGGGGAAAAAATTATCCCGTTTCCACAAAAATATTAAGCAGCACACAACTGTTTTCGACATCTTGAGCTGAAGGATCATGTGACATTGAAGACTGGAGTAATGATGCTTAAAATTCGGCTTTGCCGTCACAGGAATAAATTACATTTAAAATGTATTAAAATAGAAAACTACAATGTCAACAACATCACTGTTTTTACTGTATTTTTGATCAAATAAATGCAGTCTTGGTGAGCAGTCTTTTGAACGGTAGTGTAAATCTATGGGATTGTTTCCACCCATTCTTATATCTACCGGGTGAAAACTGCAAGAATGATCATTTAGAAAGGTAATAACACATGGCATCTTGAGATTTGACATTTGAAACAAGCTCTCTGAAAAGTACCCAACAGTTAGACAGCCACTCCCACAGTCCCTGCTCTTCTAATCTGTGTCTAATTTTCCAAGAGCCGGCATGGATTGGTGCAGTGCCGCCATGACCTCATTGTCTGTAAACTTACTATCATCTTTCCTGTCATTAAGGCCGGTCCATTGAGAGATGGGGGATGGGGGTGTGGTGGAGGTGTTTGTGAGAGGCCACTGAGGGCATCTCCAGGGGGGGGGTTAAGGTACAGGAAGAGAACACCCTTTCCTGCCCCCTGGGCTGGTCTCAGTGACGCGGAACAGAGGACTTCCTTACAAAGGCTGTATTCAGAAAACCCTCCGGTCAGCCATCGAGACTCAAGCCCACTTTAGATGGACTGTCGAGATAGAGTCATATAGGTAGGACCAGATGACCATTTAGGTCAAAAACAGCAGAGCAAACAAAAGACAGACAATTGACCGCATCCTAAATGAGAGGGCTGGATTTTCTCAGCTGTTATTTACAAAAAAACAATGTGTCTGGAGTCAAAGAGTCGAACAAAGTTGAGTACATCATCATCAAGGTCTATAGCTTCGTGGCCATCCTGTACTATGGAATGACGTTTTGTAGCTCTTAAAAAAAACTCTTAAAAATCATTGTCGTTAATTGAAAGCTGGAAATAAATTTATATTGAAATATTAGATGAAAAAAAAATTAACTAAAAAAAAAACTTGCCAAGTATTTGAAATAAATAGGTTTAAGTTGAACTACAAAAAGCACAACTAAAAAAATAAAATAATAATAATAATAATAAAAAGGACAAGCATTACTAAGAAAATAACACATTTACTAAAAAAATCAATAAAATAAAAATGAAAACTGTACATATAAAAATAAAAGGTAATTAAAAATATATGGAAATTGACTTTATTCGCTTTTTATTTTTGCTATGCCTTTGGAGTCATGGACGGTTTCCAAATTCTGCACTGAGAGGAATACCAGACAAAAAGGAAAAGGCCTGAACAATTGACTGATGGATAAATCGGCAGGACATTAAATGTGGAAATGTTTGTTAGGGTCTGTTTGTTTCAAGGCCACTACAAGTGGAGCACAAACACACACATACAAAAGCAGACGTTCCATTTGTTTTTATAAAGGGGAAACCAAAACAAAGACCTCTTCCGGCTTGGAGAGAGTATCCAGTTTTTCCGCCATATGTGTGTATGGACAGAGGGAGAGTCCCAGAGGTGTTACAGAGCACTAGCTGAGGTGTAATGTCAATCCCAGATTCCCACGATGGCTTTCTCCAGGGAATTTAGAATTAAATGGTACATCTTGCAATATTCCTACTCTAGATATCATCGATAATACCTTAGGGATGTCTAAAACTAAAATGTGAACAGAACAGGCTGGTCCACCACCTCATTTGAACCCAAGCACACTATGAATGAACTCAATTGCACTAGTCTGATGAAATGTTATGTTGCTATGATGCATGTTAAGTGCGTCTAACAGCTGCAAATTCACTAACTTTCCCAAGCACTTTCACTCTTTTCCTCGAGTTCCTGGAATGCTGTACACTTACACTACCGCTTTGGCTGACTGCTCACAAGTGTAAAGTTACAGTAAAGCTACAAACGTTCCACTTTTGTTATGATAAATTACACAAATTCAGTCTCACTATAGTTGAGTTTTATCTTGAATGCCATTGGTAGTTTCCAAGCAATGCAAATCCAGTACAAGTTATGTTTTACATATTCATTCATTAAAAAGAAAACTAGAGACAAGGTTGCCGTTTAAGCATGATAAAACAAGTAACCGCCTTCACATGCAAAACAAAAAGCTAATTACATGGCACACATTATGTTCGGTACATTAAGACCTAAATATACAGTCAAATGTGCCACTTAAATTGATGTAAAATTATAATATACAAAACTCACCATCAAACACATAAAAGGAATTTGAAAAACACAAAATTGCTTTCATCAACAAGTGGATATAACTGTGTCTTCCGCCTAACACTCAAGCTAATGTAGCCTAAACCGCACCATTTTGATAATGATCTGAAAGAACTGTAAATAAGAAACAATTAGCATGTAATGGGGGTTTATCTTATGGGGGGGATCTCATCTCTCCTAAATGTCCTTTTCTCCATGCACTGAATGCTTAAACGTTGGGTTAACATTAGCATAATGATAAGAGCCAGATTGCTCTTGGCTTAGATGCTAGCTTTTTGTAACGGCTCCACATAAAATGAGAAAGACTTCAGGAGGCCTTCCAGCAGAGGGATTGCCAAAGTGAAGCTCACTTTAATTAAAACAATCTGGCCTTGTAAGAGAACAACAGAATGTTGTTTCAATGCAGTTATATGGAGAACAAATTTGGCTTTAACTGTTATTAGCATCTGTAAGTAGTTGGTGATTAGAATTATTTCGTAGGTCAGGTTATTGTCTTTGGAGGCTGTTGTCTTAAAGGGATATTTCAGCCAAAACCGAACCAATTCTGTCATCATTTACTCACACTCATGACATTGCAAACCTGTATGGCTTGCTTTCTTCTGCGGAACACAAAAGACTATATGTCTCCATTTTGTTTCTGTCCATCAATGAAAAAAATAGGGCTTGGTTTTGTTTTGGGCCCATTTCACTTTCATATAGACAAAAAACACTTTGAAACATTCTTCAAAATAGATTTTTTGAAAGGCATTTCAGAAGCGAAACACCAAAGAATCATTCACTCAATGATGCAAGGAACATGCATAAAGTAAATAGAGTTAGTTTGATTTTACATTGATTTTTAAGAGTAAAAACAACATTAACACCCTTTGTGGTATCTCAAAAACAGACAACCGCTGACTCTAACCAAGATGCAAACTCCATTCTCAGTGTGCCTCTAATTAAGCTAATTGAGTTAGTCTGAAAATCAGGCTTGAATGTGTTACCACTAAAATGCTAAGCTTGCCAGATAGTCACCACTGAGGCAAAATACGTCTTAACATTTAACCCATCACTTCTGAGGTTTGGTAATCAGACCAGAATTAAAGCTATAAAAATAAATTGGTGTGCCACATGTCATCTACTTAAGTTGTGGCAAGAAAATACTGGGTGAAAGACGCTGATAGCGCAAAACTAATGGCACGAATGGTTAGAGGCCATTAGATGGCAAATGCCTTAATTTCCAACATCTTCTGCTTAAAACATTCTCCCAGCCATTTCACACTTCATTATCATCCAGCTGTTTAACTTATGTCACTTGAACGCTGGTATAAAAGCTTGAGCTTGCCAAGAAACCACAATGGCTGCTAATGAAGGTGCAAGAAAATCACAATCAGACAAAACACACAAATCTGCCATCTGCCTCCATTATGAATGGCACAGAAATCAGGGAATTTTCTGGGAAACTTTATATACAACATTAGAAGTTACATGCATACAGTTGCAAAAAGTTTGGGGTCAGTAAGATTTTTTTAAAGGTGAACCAAGTAACTTTTTTACCTTAACCGAACAGCTTCGGAGTCATTGGAATAGTTATATGACTTTTTTCGGGTTGAATGGTGGTCGTCTCGCACCCCCCAAGCGCCTGTGAGCCAAAAAACCACCCTTGCAACTTTGGGCCGGCGGGCGTCAAGAAGAATCACGTGATATCAGGTCTCGCGATGTAACGAATTGCTTTACGCCAAAAAAATCTGCTAAAATTCTGTCATTATTGCGCTCCATCACGCTGTTCGAACCTGAATGAAGAAGACGTTTTAAAGAATGTCCCATCTGCTTTGATGTCGTTGATCTACTAGCCTCTGGTATCTGAGAGACGCCAACGAGTTTTTCGACAGTGCTGTCAAATATCTATTCCGAAGCTGTAGGGGGAGCTCTATAGAGAAACCTGCGAGCAAAAGCAAGAACACAGTGAAGAAATTCCCGAAACTGCATAGCCCTGCTTTAATACTTTAAGATTAATACATTTATTCAGCAAGGATGTATTGAATTTGTCAAAAGAAACAGTAACGCCTTTTAAATATAAAACATGCATTTAAAATAAATTTTAAAAACTTTCTTTTCATCAAAACATCAAAAAATATTGACGTTTTCAACATTGACAATAATAAGAAATGTGTCTTGATAAACAAATCAACATATTAGAATGATTTCTGAAGACTGGAGTAATGACGCTGAAAATTCAGCTTTGTCATCACAGACATAAATAAAAATGTATACATATTAAATATATTAAACTACTTTAAGATACTTTAAATGTAATATTTCACAATTTGACTCTTTTTGCTGAATTTCATTCAAATAAATGCAGCCTTGGTGAGCTTAAGAAAGCTTAAAAAAGATTATACAACAAAAACAACTAAATAAATCAAGCTAACTGCAACTCAATGTGTGCGCCAAGAACAATTCATTACCATCAGTCACTTCTGTAAGTAACTTTATTTGTGATTATCCCACTTTTCCCGTGCCAAACAGATGTATATTAACTGATTGCAGTTTGTGGCCTTAGAAACATTTCTGAAAATCTACGCAAACAAAGTCGAACAATTATCCGGCTATTCAGAGGCATGTTGTTATTAGCAAAAAACGGTTACAGTGATAGCATGCCACGTCCTCCCAGAAGATGTGGAATGGATCCAAAACAAAGCATACACTGTTGCAACTCTTGCATCTCAGTGATCTCAATGAACTAACATTCTCAAAATCAAAGAAAAGCCAAAGTGAAATTCAAGGCCCGGACGGTTCGTTTTTGGGTCTTTTGCTCTTTGTGCGACGCCAGCGAGCTTTAACTGGGATGCCAGCCTGTCTCTGGTTCGTTAAGCAGCTAAGCGGTTGCGATGGAAGCAGCTAATAATGAGACGGATAAAAGTGGGCCGAAGAAGCTCTGTCTGCGGCCCCTCGTCTGCTCGGTAGACCTGATCTGCACGTGCTCTATTCTGCTGTCTGGGAGCTGTGGCCCAAAGATGATGAGCAAAGCAGTGACCGCTGGGTCAGCTGGCACTGAGGGACGACAGCTCACTCACACAGCTGCCGCGCCAAGAGCCCTGAGGAGAACTGCATAGTAATGGAGGAAGACAACAGAAAGCAGTCACGAAATCTTATATGAATACAAAAATGAAACCGGCTCACATGATATAATGCAAGAAAATGAAACACACTCAGACTGTTGATGTAAATGAAAACAATTAACTGATTCATTCATAGTCAAACTGATTCATTCATAGTCAAACAACCATCTACAGTTCCAACAGTAAAACATCACGGCCTTGTAAAAAAGTGCACTCGTGCAAAGTCTGCTGAAGTGTTGTGCTGGTCTGGAATAAACGTTAAATCTGTGCACATGCCCTCGACTGTTGATCTGATAAACACCCCACCCCGTTTTACACAGGCAGATTTTAAATGTCACCACAAAAACATTTCCTCTCAAAGGATATGGTTCAAATTAACATAGTATACCATGTGCTGAGATGTCAGCCAGATATAGAGCACTTGGCTTGATTCGCAAAGAGCCAACTCTGCATTACCTGCTATTAGGCCTGGGCGATATGGCAAAAAAATTACAATTATTATCTTTCAAAAAAGGATATTCCAAGTGCACCACACCTGAAGTGATTGACATTGTGTACATGTAAAAAAAAAAAACTTTGTTAAATTTAGTAAAATATCTTTGCAGAAAATGTGCATGAAATATGAAGACAAATATTGTGCAAACTTATCTTAAACATATCCTATACATACCTATATTTCTTAGCCAAAAATTATTAGCACCAGTAAGAGGCTATTATTAAAAGCAAATGCTTTGTAAAAACAGAAAATAACAGCACCTTTTAGCCTGTCACCATCATGCAAACATGAAATATTAAACATACAGTAGTAGGCCTAGTTCTTTACAGGTTTTTGTATTCCATTGTGCTATTTTTCCCTATTGTTTTTATGTTTGGCGGACGTGTTTGGCTGTTGCACTCATGTCTCGCGTCTTTTGCACCGTCTCACCCATGAAACGGCATTCTAAAAACGTGGTGTTCAAGTTAAAATAAGTTCAAGTCACGTCTAATAACTTTGCTTTTTTTTCCCATTCCACTGCCTGTGTCTCGTTTTTTTCAACGCATCAACGCATCATATGGTCGGATCATTTTCTTGTCTTAACTGTTATCATTGGTGAATTGTCAACATGTCAAATTGTAACATTTGCTAACATTTTTATTAAAAACGTGATTTCTTGATTAAAACATAATAAAATCATGAAAAATCACCCTACCAGCCCTACCTGCTATGCTAATTAATGTACTAGCTATGAAACCAGAAAGTTATCTGGACGTACTACATTCACCATGTTATCATTGTCATGTGACCTACATCGTCAGTTGAGTCGCTTCACTGCCATTCACAAATCCCCTAATAGGATTGTAAAATATCCATCGGATACACAGGTCAGAATCTTGGCGAAAGTGTCATCCAGGTACTTTTCGTCTACTGTTTTATGAATACTGTAAATTCAGACATACTACTCTTTTTTTTAACAATGTTTTTCACCTTTTTAATAGGGATGTATGTGACTTCAGGATGCAGGCATTAAGCAGATTCTAAGTAGGGATTTGATGTCCCCACATTAACAATGGACAAAAGTTCTCACTTTAAAGAACAACCTACACCTCTTTTAGGAGAAAACAGTCTGTAAAATGCATCTAAGAAAGCACAAGCCTTGTCATTCAACGGCACGCCACATTTTGTATGTGACACGACAACATTTAAAGCACCCATGACATTTACATAAACACAGAGTGTGGTTTTACCTCTTAAATCTCTCGATACCAAATTGTAACCCCAGCCCCCAAAGAGCTATAATTCACACATTCACACAGACCAAAAAACATCCCATAGCGAGTTGCAACTGTTGGCCGTCGACACCTCCAAGGGAGCTTTCTCAGCATGGAGTCCCATCTTCACACTTGAAAAGAGTAAAAGGGGCCATCATCAGGTCCAAACAATTAGCATCAATCGCTCACCTTTGCATGCTATGCCTCACGTCCTTTGTTTGTAATCCTGCAGGCAATAAACAGGCCATCTAAATGCCGGATGATTGGACATTCATTGTCGTTGCCAGCCCAGCAGGGGCCTGGTAAACCAGAACAGAACAGATCAAGATGATAATGATCTACCCAAAATGTACATCAGGAACAATGGAGATCTGCAGTGCTCCAGGCGGCAACCCCAGGCAATTGTGGAGCCCAATGGCTAAATGTCTGCAAAGTTGACTGGGGCATTTGTTCTACCGTGATCGAACACATGTCTGTTTTTCCACCAGAGCACACGTACACCATTCCACACAAGAGCCTATTATACGAGCCTGCCAGGTCCCATGAGGTCATAAAAAGCAGAAAACTTGTCAATGGTAAAGACAACCTAACCCACAGTCCCAATCAGCTAAGGTTGCACCCATTAACCTGCAAAATAGAGGACTATAATTTTACAACAGGCCAATCTGATTGACACCACCATCAGAGCCAAATGTCATGAAGCCAAAAGAGCTAAACAAGGCTTTATCATGAAGCAAACGAGCCCAAAACATGAATAAATAAATAGAGATTTAAGTCACATGGAAAAGTTTTGCTACTGAAAACAGCAAACCTTTCAACCAATGCACAAAGGCCTCTATTGTACCGACTCCATGGAAAACACTAGTCGTCGTAGGGAGAACCTGGGTGAAGAATAGCTTGGCAGCCAATGTACACACACCCATATCCAGCTGGATGCAAGACTATGGACAACAGACAGCCTAATCCAAGGAGGAAGAGTAGAAATGATAAACAGCAGACGAAACCCTGGTTTAGCTAAAGTGGGTCCTCTGTATTTAGCAAAGGCAAACTGAGCTCAAGGTCTGAGGTAAATATTGATCTATCAATGACCTTCTTAGAGAGGGTAAACTTCGTGAGAATGATGACCACAGCTGAGGATGACCTACAGTACTCTATATCACGGCCAAACCATCTTGCAATTCCAATATGCCATTCTATATATACAAGACCAGGGACAGATTCATGAAACATTCTTAAGAACAAGATTCTTCTTTAACTATTTTTTAACACAAAAAAAAGTGTATTCCCCAAAATACTACTTAAAGGATTAGTTCACTTTAAAATGAAAATTAGCCCATGATTTACTCACCCTCAAGCCATCCTATGTGTATATGACTTTCTTCTTTCAGACGAACACAATCGGAGTTATATTAAAAAAATATATTCTGGCTCTTCCAAGTTTTATAATGGCAGTGGATTGCGACCAACAGATTGAAGCTCAAAAACGTGCATCCATCCATCGTAAACAAACTCCAAACAGCTTATGTGGGTTAATAAAGGCCTTCTGAAGCAAAACGATGAGTTTGTGTAAGAAAAATATTCATATTTAACATGTTACAAAGTAAAATTCTAGATTCAGGGCAAACAGTCATATGCAGTCTACTTGCCCCTAATGCGCAACTTATGAAATTTATGACATCAGAAGTAGCGTAGTGCGTCATGGTGTAGCGTAAATATCAGAAATACGTTGCATTACTCGCATACGTAACGCTTTACACTTTAAGTTATTTATTTCCTTTATAAAGTTTTAAATATTAACATTTTTCTTACAGAAACTCATTGTTTTTCTCCAGAAGGCCTTTATTAACCCCCCGGAGCCGTTTGGAGTTTGTTGACGATGGATGGATGCACAAGCTTTAATCTGTTGGTTTCAATCCACCGCCATTATAAAACTAGGAAGAGCCAGGACATTTTTTAATGTAACTCCGATTGTATTCGCCTTAAAGAATAAAGTCATATAGACCTAGGATGGCTTGAGGGTGAGTGAATCATGGGCTAATTTTCATTTGAAAGTGAACTAATCCTTTAAGAATGTTCTTATCTTTCTCCTTAAGTTTGTTCTTAAGACTAAATTTCAGAAGAATTCAAATTCTTGAAAGGAATGCTCTTAAAATAATCGTAAATAACTTTAGGTTCGGATAACCTTCAACATGTCTTAAATCCTCAAAGGCAAGATGTTTAATTAATTCATTGGGTTGTTTCAAATATTAAGAATGTCAGCATAACACTAGCTACATATAAAACACATTACTACTTCAAAATTAAAAAGAAACAAAAGATTGTGAGGTGATTGCTACTTAAAGGTTAATAGATAGACAAATATATTGTTAAAACTTACCAGTGTAAAGTTTCGAATTTGTTGTATTGTATTAGACAAGGCAACCTCACAAATAAGATGGTATACAATCAGGACTTTAGAATTTTTTTCAAGAATTGCACTTAGGGATATTCTTAATTTTTTTTTTTTTATAATTTATCTAAAGAACTTACTTTCCCTTTTTTTTTCCTCACTATCAGAGAAAACCCTGTGGTTTTGATAGCCAACGCAACTTGGTAAACCTCAACTTTGTGAATCTTCGGGTAATAAAATACACTGAGGCAGGTGAGAAAGTTTTTTATGTTTTTACAGTAATATTCCTGCCATTGTGGCTGTAAATTTGTTGCCTTTGGCTGCTAATGCAGACAGTCCAGCTCCTTGGATTCAACCACAAGCTTCAAATGCTCGCCAACAATCATCAAACACCAAAAACATCTTTTTGAACATCATAAACACAAAAGGAATTTATGCATAGTCACACATTATTCTCTGAAAACAACACTCATCATCCGGAGCCACGCAAATCCCAGCAGGAACAGAGAGGGTGGTATTCGGTTTCTATTGTTTCTGCAATATAAACATTTCAAATAAAGCTATTTAGTTTTCTGACATTCAACCCTACATCCAGACCCTGATCTTTGCCCTTTCACAGTACAGAGGATCATCTTCTTATCCAAAGGTAAAGAATACAGAGACTGAGGAATGTGGTGCACATCACCATTTGTGGTGGTAGAAGAGTTTTAACTTCACTGACATAGAAACTGTTGGATCTCTGATGAGAACATATACAAGGAGACACTTGTTGCAATAATCAACTAGAAGACATTTCAATTCAGCTCAAATCTAGTGAACAAGTGGGACTTTTAACATCGAGTCACAACTCTTCAGGACAAATTAGGTTTATATACCAGACCATCCGGAGGAGGCCCCAACATAGGACTTGTGCTGTTCTTCTCTCAACGTTCAAGAACCATAAATTTCTCTTCCATGTATATAGCTGTAGAGCCCCCTGACACCAAGATCGTGAACCCTGTCCTCGGGCAGTTCTCTGTGGTGGTCTGCACACTAGCTAATTCTATTAGTGCGTGCCAAGGAGTGCTATTCTCCTCAGACCTATACATGCCCCTTTGAGGCCAGACTATCAGGGAGTCTGTGAACAAAGTGAGGAGTGAATGTTTTGTCAGAAAGGAAGATATAGAGAGCAAGAGAATGAAAGAGAACATGCAAGACAGAGAGTTTATTCATGACACCAGATTCTTTTTTTTTTTTGACAAAGCTGTAGACAAGCTTTTTTTTGCCCCAATTTGACAATGATTTTACCAAAATACATGTTAATCAAACCACTACTTTTTGAAACACACAATAATATGGATGCACTTCAGGACTGCGTTTCCCAAAAACATTGTTAGTCTAAATAGATTGTAGAAACCATGCATTTGGCACCAATCTGTTTAAGCTAACAATGCTTTTGAGAAACGCAGCTAGGAAACAGGTTCCAATGAGGTTTTCCAGGACATGTTCTTATGTTCACAACTAGCTGGAAGACAAAAGGATGGAATCATGGGTCAAAGATGATCGTCTACATGTTTACATACACTAACATTTAAAACAAATAATAAAATCAATAAATGCATAGCCATTAAATAGGCTGGCTAACTGTTGTAAATTCAACAAATAAATAAACCAAATACCTCAAATAGAATGCAATGAAATAATTCTTACTGCATAGACGATCTGAAGTCTTGTAGACTAATTGTCTTGTATTAGTGAATTTGGTGAAATTGTTACAAAAGATGCATTTGATAGCAGTGGTGCTTTAAATTGGATAAAATAATATGACTCACTTATTATTTTTAATTAAATAAAAAATTGGTAAAAATTTAAGCTAAAAATAAAAATAAAAATCTGGATCAGTTAGTCATTTTCAATAGCCCATAGACAGCTATTGGGCAGAATGGCCGACTAGTCAACCATCTATCACATACAGCACCGGAAAACTTAGAAATACACATTCTATCAAACGCCTGGGAAGAAAACTCTTGATATTGTGCATTCTTTCACCCCTTCACTCAGCCTCCACTTTGAGGCCCATCCATCCTCCTCCACAACGACATCTCGGGAGTGAAAAGTTCAGATGAAGTCATTGCTGAGAGAGCTGCCTCTTGCCATGACTTCACAGTTCATAAGAATGAGGCCAATATACTGCGTATAGGAGTGGGTGGTGGTGGGGGGGGGGGGGGGGGGTGTACAGTCTAGAGTATTAGACTGGAATAGAGGGTGAGGAGTTTAAATATCATGCCGAATTACATCATCAGAGACCCACACGCTTATAGCTGCACACACACTCCTCTGACTCATCCAACCATCCGTCATGCTCTAAATCATCCGCTGCTTCTGAAATTCATCTATGCCAGACAGACACCCTATGGCAGACTCAAACAAAAGCTGGAGGGTCTGCTTTAGAGAAGGTGAGCAATGTTAGAGGAAAGGAAAGGGCTCCCTGAAAACAACACCCCCGAGAAACCAGAGCCAGCGTGAGCCCACTCTGACTAAAGCCCCTTACAGCTGTGCACGGCCAGACACAGTCCAGCAGACAAACACAGATGGAGATGGCTGATTGTGGCGTGTTCTAGTCAGGGCATGAGTGAGTTGATTATTACTGCAATCATACCTCGGAGTCCGAACAGTGCTGCGCAGCTGTCTACAGCTTGAAAAGAGAGTAATGCAGCCAAAGGGCAGGGAAACCCAACAGATCAGCAGTGTGATTGAATGGCATGCCTCATACTCTGTGATTTCCCCTTGGATTTATCACCTCATATGCCAAGATAATATCTATGGGCTGAAGGTAATCATATGGTCTTTCAATCACAGCTAGATTATATTTACGATTACTGTTGCTCCATTCAAAACTGTGCCGAAGGCAGACTGCCGGTATTTGGGGGGTACATATAAAAGCACCTTATACCTCATACTCACTTCTAGGGTAATATTACTAATCAGTAAGCACTTAAGGGATAGTTCTGATGAATCTGTCATTTACTCATGGCACTTCATTTCCTCTGTGGATAACAAAAAAAGATATTATGAAAAATGTGTGTGTACTTTCCATATATTAAAAGTTAATGGGGCCCAATGTTATTTTTGGATGCCTTCAGGTTTTATCATATAGACAGTTAAAACATTCTTCGAAATATCTTATTTTGTGTTCTACTGAAGAAATAAAGTCATACATATTTTTGCCAACATGAGTAAATTACAGAATTTTAAAAACTATTCCTTTAACATGAAAGATATCACCCAGAATCAGCAGTTAATCAGGATATTAGCTGAGAAATGAAGCATCACTTTAAATTTGTCTTTGAAACTCTAAAAGTGAGTTGTGTGACTTAAAACAAAAAAGTTTAAAACGAACACATAGCAGATAACTACAGATCAGAGATATTTAACTTTTGGCTTTTCCCCCCACATAATCTAGCAAAGGTCATCTTTGAATGGTTGGAGATTCTCATGCTAGATTATGCAGAAGACATTAAGTGACCATAACACGTGCAATCAGAGATAATTATGGGGGGCAATCTTTGCATTCCTTTTGAGAAGAGCCGGTACCTTACTGTGACTTCATCATAATAACCACTAGTGACGACCTATAAATGGAAAAACCACCAGCGATGCCACTGACAGGTACATGTGTTGTCATCCGCTCACATGTAAACATGCACAAACCCTTCAGGCATGCACTACACAAACACTAAACCACACTTTTAGGACCGTCGCTCCCCAACTGTGGTGATGTGCTTTGATGTAGCCTAAATGGCAGTGCACAGACTGGGTTGGGATTGTAAACAACAGTTGGGGGATACCCCTGGTTTCATTGCCCCTTGGACTGGTCAGTGTTAACAGTGAGCTCTAGGAGACTGTACATGATGTAAGAGAAACACACTGAATCAATGAATGAAGTAGGTTAAATTTAGGACAATGGTTTTCAACCTTTACAGACCCAGACCACCAACCCAAACTCTCTGCCAACCCAGGGACCAAATGAATTTATTCTTCTTCTTATGGACATTAGCTAACATTACTATAATACATATATCAAAAAACATTGGTTAGAAAGTTATAAATCAATTAACTGTTAAAAATGTCCATCTATGACATACTATATCTTCTCTATGGACCCATGGAGTAAGCTACATTCAGAGACCATTGGTTGAAAGCCTAGTCTTTTTCATCACATTGATAAATAAGACAGTATAGGCTACATTTCTTGGATTTGAATGACAATAACCCTTCATACTATGGTATTGTACTTCATACTGTGGTAAAACACTCTGTTCTGAGGACACAAAGGTGTCAATACATTTTAATTTCTAATTCCCATTCTAATTCTTTAAGATAAAAGTGCATATGAGTCAAAAATTACATACATACAGTAATATCAGGATGAACAGCATATCAGGGAGGACAAAACACCTATCAACAGTGATGTTTGGCATTTAAAGTTATTAAATAGAATTTAAATGGTAATACATTTCGTATATTAAACAGCTCTATGGTGGGTAATGATCAGTGAACTTGGTCTAGTTGTAATTTTCTTTGAATGCACGCCAAACCTCTTCAAATTCAATATGTGAAATCAAAGAAGGAAACCTACCTTGACCCAGTCATATAAAAGTCCACCGAGTACCCGAAGTAACTACCGTTGGGTCCGTTATACACCGCTGGGTTCTCCACATCCAAGTTGAAGGCAACAGACAAAGGTAGAAGAATCAAGAGTGAAAGTCCCATTGGAGAGCATTTCGGGTTGTGTGAAGACGCTGAAATCTTTGAACGGTGCCTTTTGGAACCCATTGTAATCGTTATGTCACAATCCACTTCTTTATTAAACTTCTTTCAGAACAAAAGGGGGCACTTGAACGGAATCCTCCTGAAGATGCTGCCTCACGCAAATCTCATGCCTCGGATGAAGTGTATCAGCTTGATCCTTATTTTTCCAAGCGCTCTATACGCGCCTCCGTCTATCTGTCCCCTTCTCTCCTTTCTGCGTCCTCCCTCAAGCTTAATTGAAGGGGTATTAGGAGGAGGAGGTTCAGTTCTTCCACTCGTGACAAACTCCCATAGAGGTGGAGCTAAGCACAATTCACAAAGTGGGGAAATAGAGCGGTACAATATTGAGACTGATAACTTCATCAAATGAAGGGAAATACATTGCAAAAGCAGCAGGATAAAATGGCTATAAAAGGCTGTACAGCAAAGAGACAAATAGTGAACTATACAAACACATTAGCCTACACATTTTTTTTTTAAATTTAGGGTATTTATGGTTTTGTAAAAAAAAAAAATATATATATATATATATATATATATATATATTTACTTGTGTAGCCTACTTTTTTATACTGATACAATATCATGTTCACTAAAATAAAATCAAAAATAAATAAAATCAAAAATATTTTACAAATAAAATAAAAAAGAATACTAAACAAGAAACGGAGAAAAGTGAGACTTGTGACATGTTCAACAGTTCATCTGTCCACTTGAAGGACTATTTGCATAGTTGTCAAAGATAGCTAAATAAATGATTAACCTTTTAAACAACGAAAGACCTGTTTGCAAAGTCCGTTATCCTCCAAAAAACGATTTCCAAACTTGTTGCCTTCAACATGAACCTTCTCGGCATCGAGTTTATAGACGCTATATTCTGATAAAGCTTGTCAATCCATCACAGAAGTATTGAAGCAATAGCCTACTAGAAATTCCGCACGTGAGTCTGTGTTTTAATTTGGAGAAATGATGTTTAATATAGCCTACAAGCGTGTACACTGAGCAATCTCCATTTATAGATCTGACACCGTCAGGACACACGGAGCTGGGAAATTTCGCGAGCTGTAAAAAGCCACTCCAGACTGGAATTAGAATGTTGTTTTAGTTGATTCAGCCTCTGCCCAAGGGATTGAAATGGGGAGCCAAATTTGGCTGTATGGCTACAGGGAACTCGCCAGAAGCTTTCTATTTGGGAAAGTAGGGTGTGAAGGGGGAGCTCACAGCTGTCGGACCACAGCAACACTTTCAAACAATTTCTTCCTCTTTCTCAAACTCAGTTGCTGCAATAATCTGTATTTCAAGAAATAATTGTCCATTTCTTTAAACGATGCCCGATTTGAGAACTCAAAGAACTTTTAAATAACCAGTTCACTAAACGAATCTCAACAATTCGTTCACGAGAGCGATGCTCGAGTCAACTCACTGAATCAATGAGTCACTTTCAAACCTATCCGATTATGCACAAAACCTTGAGTTATCAACATGCATACGAAACAGATGTGGTTTCAATAAATAATATTTTATTAAAAACTTGAAAAGGTTGTTTTTTTTTTTGTTTTTTTTTAAATCCCTTTATGCTTTATGTTTAGATCGCTGATAGCGACCACGTAATTGGGTCATGGCCTTGTTTTATACAGTCTATGGTCATGGCCCAAACAACAACTGAATCTTCTTTTTTTTCTATTAGTTGTAGGCCTAGTCTATATTTGTTTAATATTTTTACACTATATGTTGGATTATTGTCATGTTTATTATTTGTATGTGACTGACATTCAATAGAATAAAATAAAATAAACACTGAATCATTATATGAAACGGTTCTTTCTGAAGAACTGATTCGTGGAAATTATTCCCATCCCATCCCATCACCGATTTGAGTGGTTCTCAAACTACACTGCGCAATGCTGTAACAACCTTCACCACACAATGTAGTTAAAGCAACTCATGTTGTAAAACGTTGTTAGAATGTTGGGTAAGTTGTGCCACCATTCTGTGTTTGCTGGGAGTAATAGTTAATTAGATTTTAAAGTCCCCATGAAATCAAAATTGAAGTTTTTTTGGCTTTTAGTATGTTAGCGTTACTTTTATCTATAGTGTGCTCCAAAACAATGAAAAAAATTGCATAAAATATGAGCATTCAAAACTTAGTCTCTCACTTCTGTCAATATGGATCAACAATTTTGATCATGCTGCACTTCAGCTTCTCATCAGATTTTCTGTCCAATCAAATGCTCTCTAGAATCTAAAGCGCCCCCTACATTATAAACAGACGCTGAACTTGCGGATAAAATCGGTCACTTGTTCAAACAATTACTATTTTCTACATGGTGAATGGCAGATAGTGCACTATTTAGGGGATAGGGAACGATTCAGACAGTGTAATGATTTCCATTGGGGCGAATTAAGTCTGATTTCACCTTAGTGTCACCCAAACTGCCGCAGTGCTCACACAGTCTGCTCCGGTCCAGAGACATAATAGCACAGAGCGGATTATATGCGAGAGTCGGCGCAGACCAGAAAACGTATCAGACCCATTGAATTCTGCACAGAATGCTATATTTTAAAGCGATGGAGGACATTAGGAGGAGAAACGATTAGAGATTAGGAGGAAACTGCGGCTTTACCGAGCTCAATGGCTCTGGCCGAGCTGTGATATAAACTAAACGCTACTGGCTATTTTTAAAAAGGGGAGGAGCTGATCGATATGTCCCGCCCTGTCTTCCTGTTTTAGTGGAAATTACGTCAACACATTGAATAATGCTGTGTGTTTCAAGGCACAAATGCTAAACGTGACCATTTTCATGCTAAATTTACATTTTTTTATTGTAGTTAATTGGTGTTGTAACTATTATATTATTCTTATAAATAAGGGTAGCGTCAAGCACATAAACTCACAATTCTTGTGGTAGTTGTACTTCTTATGACTGGGCGGGGCCAGTGAAGTTGCTGTTTTCATAGTACAATTAACTTATTTTCTCATGAAATAACCTCTAAAGTTACACCACCTGCAATTTGGTTTTATTTTGTCCTGCCCTTTTTTTACACCTACTTGATTTCTGTCATATGTAGATACTGATTCAGAGTGATGCTTACATATACTATGGATCCTGCTGACACTACAAGGGTCAAAAGTTTGAGGACCTCAGAGAGACTTTAACATATACAGTTTAGAGAGAGATAAATGGTTACATGATCTGTAAGTCATGCTGTGAGTCGGCCCTCCACGCCTGACGGTTATCCTCCCTATTACCTGAGAGACTCTAAATTCTTGACACTAAACAGTAACACATTAAATCAGCTGTGCACCTGAACATCTGGCAACATAAAGAGAATGGATGGTGTACATTTCACAAATCACACCACAAATCAAAGCATCCAGAGAAATGCAAAAGGAAAGTCTTATTGGTAATGTAAAGGAGTCATTTTAAATCCATGGTATGAGAGGCCTTTGTCCAGAATAACAGGAAAAGATTAGGTAATGGGACTGGATGTGGGTCAGCTTTTCTTTTCATGGGCTCTGCAAAGGGGTATGTCTGTAGGATATTGCTTGGATGTTGTCATACATGAAGGGGCATTAACAAGAGGCGGAGGTAGCCAAAAAATGTCTTAACTAGCGGTGCAACATATGCAAGGTTGGTATGCTGCCTTTTTTTCCAAAACCCTCCAGCAATAGCTAAAGAGAACACAAATAGGCTACTTTGAACATATGTGCTCTTTTTCCACAGGGTTTGATGGCTTAAAGGGATAGGATTCACCCAAAAATGAAAATTTTTGCAATCTACGATGGCTTTCTTTCTTTTGTGGAACACAAAATGAGATATTTATAGCAGAATGTCCAAGCTCAATACAATGAAAGTCAATGGGGACCACAGGATTTAACACAAACTTAAATTTCAGTCTGTTCCTCAAACAGAGGTACCATATGGCTTCAGAAGACTTTTAATATTGAGTCGTATGATTTGCTTTTTGTTGTTTTAAGAGCTTGTCAGTCCCCATGCACTTTCATTATATAGAAGATGCAAATTTCCATGGATCAAAGAAAGTCGTACATGTTTCAAAAAGAATTTCTTTTGAGTGAACTATGCCTTTAAGTTTTCCCAATGCCATGGGTATATTTAAAGAGCTGGGAGTATGTGTCTATACAGAAAGTGATGGATCACTATTTGGTAGCTAAGTGACTTGTGGAAATTTGCTGTCCTAGTTGGTTCTTCTGAGTCAAGAGGTTTGTCATGCATGACTGGAGTCTAGACAACATTCAAGGAGTCTTTGAGTTTAGACACTGCAAAATCTGTGTCTCACTAGACCATCTCTTGAGGTTTGTCACACTACAGAAAAAAAAGCACTTCTTATAAAAACTTTATCTGACAGGATATCACACACGGTTTTTTTTTCATCACATGAATTGAACTGAGCACAAAAAAAAAAATAGCCTAAGACTAAAGTTTCCAGTGAAACAACAACATTAGGTTAAGATTTCTTGTGAGGTTTTAAACAGAAAAAGGACTAATTGATTCCACTTCAAAATCAAGTACTTTTTTCCATTTTTCCAATTTCTAGGTGGGGGACATTCATACTTACATTGTGACATTGTGAAATGCTGCCATGGCAACCAATAGTGAGCACAACAAAAATAGTGTGAGTGGCGCATGCTGTACTCCAAACAGCTGGGGAGCTGTTTTAAGACAGAGCATATAAATATTATACTCATACTCATTTGCATTTATGGATATATACACACAGGTGTGACATTCACAATCACATGGTGCCAAAATCATGTGTGGTTAATTTCAAGACTTTAATGTATAACCGCTTGCAAGGTCATTTAACATTGTGATGTTTAGTTTCAATTGTTGATCTTAGCATGTATGTTACATAGATTAAATATATGCAGGAATTTTCTAAGTTAAATGAATAAATTAAGCATTATCATGCTACGCTGTCAATAACCACAAACAATCATTTTGATTCATCCCTCAGTAAGTCTGGCTGTTTTATTAAAGCACTTATAGCAAACTTCTGTACAAAAATGTGCTTATGTAAACAGTGAAGTTGTCTCATTTTTTCCTTTAGTCAGAAAATATATATATTTATTTATGTATGAGTGCATTTATATAATTTCCTGCAGTTCAGGTTGTAAAAATGTAGAAAAATAATGTATTAGTAATTCAGTGAGCTATTATATCCCAAAGTAATTTATTGCCCCATAGATTTCCATTATAAATGCATTAGTGTAAATGCAATTTATTTATGTTTTTGACAGCTTCCTCACGACTAATATTAAACCCTGAACATTCCATAAATGTATAATTTAATTATTTATTAGTTTTTAGTAAAGAAAAAAGTGAAAGAGACAGAAAATCCCTTGTGTTCAGATATTATAAACTTCAAAAGCAAGAACAAGAAACTGAGACCCTTTTATACTACCACACTCGATTACTCTTATGTGGTAGTGATTTGATGTTGTAACAAGAAAAGGCTCTTTCTTTTTTTTTTTTCTGAGAGAGTGAAGTTGTTCACATTTGTGTTGGCTGAATGCCTTAATCTCTCAATCTCTTATCAGCATCTAAAAACACAATCAAGTGTGCTTTCTTGTTCCTTCTCCTTCTCTGTCACACAGCCCTTCACCTAACTTCAGAAAACTGATATGCATCACTCGGACAGGAAATGCCTCCAACGTAAAGACCTGCCTTCACTTCCTGCTACTTCAACTTATTGCCTCTCTCACGTATAAAGACTGGAATGTCTTTCCCTCATTCTGTGCTTCTTTAACATTTTTACTATGAAAGGGAGGAAGTTTTGGGACCTGATGTTGCTGATAGCTGCAGACTACCTATTAAATTGTGAGTTAGCAGATGGATGCAAGTTTAAAGTCCGCGAGAACCGGAAGTTGCAAACAACTTTTCTCCAGTGTTGTGACGTATTTCCCAGTGAAAAGGAGGGCAGGGTTTTACTCTAGCGCTCCTCCTCTCCATCTCTGCTCATAACAGACTAACGGTTTGAGGGGAGTGGTTAAGCGTTTCCCAACCCAAGCCGTCAAACCTACATCATCAGAGAAGGAACGCCATTCCAGACCGGAAGTAACTTTTCAGACTTTGATTAAAGATTACCACGGCAAACAATTTTTTTCTGTGTATTAACTTTTGTGGATAAATTTTTCACCACAAGACTAGTAATATGCGCTAACAAAGTAAATAGGGTCAATTTTGATTTCAGTTGCGGAATGGGATTTTGGCTAGTGGGACAGATGTGTTTTTGTGATGCTAAGAAAAGGATCAATATCTCAACAAACCCCAAATCAGAATTATTAAACTTTAAAGCATAAATCATTTCTGCTAGCTACATGAATGATATCTCAAATCACACGGTTTGTTGAGAAGAGGTGTTCTATTACTTAAAGTGATCTGATGTACAGTCTGGCTGACGATAAAATAAAGACTGCCTGACCCGAGCCATATTTAAAGTGCCCCTATTGTGCTAGTTCAGATGCAAAAGCCTCTAAGTGCCATCTGAAATTTTCTTCTAGAATGATCATTTTTATCACGCTTGTACATTTAAGTTCAGTAATTTCACTTAAATGACAATAATAGGTCATTTTCATTGCCATTTAAGTGAAATTACTGAATTTAAATATACGAGCTTGATAAAAATGATCAATCTAGAAGAAAATTTCAAATGGCACTTAGAGGCTTTTGCATCTGAACTCTTCAAATATTACTTTTCATGCAGTGTGTAATATAGCTGTTTGTGAATATAAAAGGTTTAAAGATCAAAGTACACAACAAATACAGTTACAAGTACTTAACAATGTAACAAATTTGCACATAAAGCCAGCCTATGGTCTTCATTGGCTGCCCGCGAACAACGTCTTCTTTGAACCGCCCTCAAAAACTGTAGTTGTAGCTGAAGTGGAGGAGTGGAAGAGTTTGGTTCGTGTAATCAACATGTTGAGAAGACGCTGTTTTCAGAGCTGCAAATCCACTTTGATGCGCAAATGAATGAGGACTTGTGATGGAATTTATACGGGGGAAAAAAAGAAGGCATCGTTCCTGTTCGTATTACTGTATCAAGCACTGAGAAAAACTCTTGTGCTGAAATTCAGATATAGTAATAGGCGTTTCGTTTCCAACACGCGCTGTAAGCAGTTGACCAATCGCAACAGACTGGGCCGTCTGACCAATCAGGGCAGAGCAGGCTTACGGAAATGAGTAGTTTAGAGAGACCAAAACTGTGCAGTCACGGTATATTAAAAAAATAGTTTTTTGACTTTGGATGCATGACCTCCAAAGCAAAAATATGTTTTGACTTGGCCCAGTAAGCAACCACCTGGAAACCACCCAGGACGCCCTAGCAACTGCATAGCAACACCCTGACTTTTGAGTTTTCTTCAAAACATCTTAAAAGTATCTCAATTTTATGAATGTGAATCTCGTTTTGTGAACGAGAAACAATTTTTCAGTCCTTTTACTTGTTCGTGATAAAGTTTAGCATATGTTGCAGATGGTGCTCTGATCTCTGTTTTTTGATGTTTAGTTTGTGTTGCTTGGACCTCTTTCAGATTCCCTGAGTAACTTGCTCCAGAACTACATTGCTCTTCAAAGGCTCATTAGAATTATGTCCTCCTGGAGAAACATTACAGACCTCATAAATTCTCACACTGTGTAATTTCATTACTCTGGTCTAAAAGTACAGAAGGTCACCGAAATCACTGTTGTTTTTTTACTGGTGATAGGTATGATATTAACACGGCCTTGTAATGTTTCTTTGGTACTCGGAGAACATAAGTCACGAAAGGTAATTTGAGAAACCAAGATATGGAGAAATTCAGAGCTGGCTTCTTAAGTCATATTTTCATTTCTAACAAAATATTTCCCTGCCAAGTGTTATTATTGCATTACCTCATTACATTACAGGCTAGGGCAGTGGCTCTCAACTGGCTTTGCTTTAGGATTTACATTTTAAATTGGACAGAATTGATGAATGCAGCATCAAAATTGCATCTCATGCAAAAGAAAACCAAAATATGTCCTTTAAATGTAACTACCCCACAATTTGCAAAATTACTAACAACGTTTACTAGCCTAAATCTGGAACAAACACTGGGCCAATGTTGGTAACCAGACAGTTGATGGTAGCCATTGACTTTTTTTTTTTCCTACTATGGAAGTCAATGACTGTCATCAACTGTCTGGTTATCAACATTCTTTATCGTTTGAGTTCAACAGAAGAAAGAAACTTATACAGGTTTACAACAACTTGAGGGTGAGTAAGTGATGACAACACTTTTTTAGTGACACTTAGTTTTTGGGTGAACTATCCCATTAAATCCATCAATCAATAAATAAATGGATAGGCCTTTTTATTTATTTTTATTAAATGGTTAGTTGCATTTTATGGCTTGCGAGCTTGAAAAACCAAACTCTAGTCAGGCCAATCACGTCGTGTACAGAGTCGGTGGGCGGGCTTAACATAATGACGGCAGAGTTGTGACGGTTCCGCGTGAATTCCCTGCTACTTGAAAACAAAGATGGCTGCTGCTGCTGCTGGCGAACAGAGGATTGGCTTTGGCCGCATCTCTGGAAGACTTGGAGTTAAGCTTTTCTTTGAGAAAAGAACAAAGAACGGCACTAAAGTCATTCTTAAAAAAGGAAGATGTGTTCGGAGTTTTGCCGACCGGATACGGCAAAAGTTAGCTAGCTCCGCTGGTGGGAAAACACTCTGGTTGGTTGTAGTGCTTTCCTATTGCGTGCAGAGGGAATTTGAAATACAATCGTTTATCCCACCCCTCGGATTGAGCCCTGGACAATGGTGTGTTCCCAGACCTAACATCTTGATGTGTGTCTGGCTTGTCAGGGTAGGGGTCAAGTTCAGAAGTTGTAAATTTAGAAAACAGAAAATACAGTGTTTACATGCAGTTGACCCCTTGTCTTAAAGTATTCTAACTCTCATCTGTTGTGTCTAAAGTTTCACTGTGCTATTTTCTTTTCCAAACACAGGCTGGCACCACAGGAAACCGCTCAAAGACGACACCTAAGATTGTATTGTTCCCAAACCTTCTTTAAAGAGCCACAAAATGGTTCACGACGCGTGCTTGTGTTTAATGCACATCCGCTAGGATCCCACACTGAGACATGAGGCGTAGTATTCTGCACTGAACTCCAGCTCAGAGTTCGCCAGACAACTAATGAGTCACATAAACATCCCACCATGCATTTACAACGCACTTATGTTGCCTTAGCATAGGATCAGTTGTCATTCATGCAAATACTGTTCATATATTCTTTTCAATTTCAAGTTAGGTGATGAAAATGGCTACATTTTAGATGCAACTTCATGATAGTATGATTAAGATTTTACCATCATTTTGAGCAGGTCACCCATTTTACATGCATGTTTAGGGATCACATAAAATGTGTGACATCACTTCACAGAAGGAGGTTGGAGTGGGTATGTTGACAGAAAGTGTAAAAAGATCTACGTGAAGGCCTTCAGGGTCACCTTAAATCCACAAGACAGCAGAGGTGAGAGGGTGAGCATGTTTAGAGCAAACATTTAAGTTAACGTCAGTTTAACATAAACTGTTCCCAAACTTAACGATCTGCCTTCATAGACATTATCATGAGTGCTTTCCTGATGCAAAGTCTTTTCCAAAACGTAGTAAGTTGACTTAGCTTGTGCAATGCATTCTGGGATTGTCTTCCATCACAAAGGATAAATACTATGCTGACATAAACTTACATGTATCTTGGAAGGCAGCATATGTATCTTAAATTCCCCCAGTGGTGAAAATCCAGCTTTTAAGGTGATGATACACAGGGCAACTTTTTGAGCAATGTTGCTGGGCAATCTTGCCGAGCGATTGTTGCTTGGGCACTTTCCCATTGAAAATGGGCAATACATTTATATCTGGATAATTTAGATCGGTCGTGGGCCCCGTGTCTCATCTGGTTGCCCGTTGACGACAACATTGCCCAGCAACATTGCTCAAAAAGTTGACCTGTGTGTATCATCACCTTTAATGTTGTTTATATGTCCTATATGGTGTTTTTAATGTGCTTTAAGACAAACCATGTGCAAATTCATAAGTCAACACCATTGCTGAGTATTTTCTCCTTAAAACTGCAGTGAACCAAAGACAGACTAAAAAACGCGCCTTGAAATCGCTGGTGTTTCTGACGTCACAAACTACCTTGTAACCAATCAGGTCAACGTGTGATCATCACCGAGTGGATCTCTGAGCTGGTGTGAGTGAGTGGAGGCGGGGCTAATTTGTGTATTCATAGAACCACGTATACTAAATGAGGCAAGGGTGTAGAGTTACATTCAATCTATTTTAAGGCATGAAGAAATATTTTTCAAGGAAAAAACATTTAAATATGTCATTTTAGTGATCAAATATGAGTTTTAAGGGATAAAATTATTGACTACAGGGGGACTTTAAGTAATGAAGGCAAGAATGCATTGTGCAATTCAAGATGGAGTACGAAGTGAGAGAAATATAACAGTTCAAAGGTATGTTTTTTATATACTTCTATTCAGCAAGGAGGATACATTCAGATGATCAAAAGTGACAGTATAGACATTTACAATGTTACCAAAGTTATTTGTTTTATATACAGAAGTTTATAAAATGTTATTCTTTTAAACTTTCTATTCATCAAATAATCCTAAAAAAATAATAATCAAGGTTTCCATAACTATTAAGCAGCACAACTGTTTTCAACATTGATAGCAATAAAACAAATTTCTTGAGCAGCAAATCAGCATAATAAAATGATTTCTGAAGGATCATGTGACACTGAAGACCAGAGTAACGGTGCTGAAAACTCAGCTTTGGAATAAATTCAATCTTAAAATATGTTAAAATAGAAAAAAAAAAATTGTAATAATATTCCACAGTACTGCTGCTTTTACTGTGTTTTGGTCAAAAAATGCAGCCTCAGTGAGAATTAATTTATAAACATTAAAAAATCTTAGAGACCCCAAACTTTTAAGCAGTAATAGCATTTACTTTATTCATATTTATTTAATAAAAAAATACTCAATTCTGAAGGTAGTTAAGTATATTTAAAAATAGACTGTTTACCCAATATTTGTTCTGTTTTTAATGTAAAAAGTGTGTAGTTAGATTAACATGTTAATGGCAAAATCCATTAGAATAACTTTTTTAGTTGTTGAGTCTCCTGAAAGGAAGCACGCTAGGTTTTGGAACAGAGCTTTTTTTTTTCTCTCATTTTAGTGTTTACTTTTCTCTTTAAGCTAAAGATGAGAACATTTTGTCCTGTAAAGTTTCTGTTAATCTTATAATGATCTCTGGTCACTTGCTAATGAGCTCCTTTGAATTTGTGCAATTGAGTCAAACACTTAATGACATAGTTGGCATTTTCCAAATTCTTACTTTAAACAGGGTTCGTTTGACTGAAACAAAATTCTCTTAAACCTTTTTTGTGATATTTACATTTATTCATTTTGCAAACGGTATTTTTATGCACTGACAGAGAACAATACAGAAGCAGCTTCCATTCATGGGCTCCACTGACGTTCTTCTACCAAGCGTGCAATTTAGTATTTACTTATACTCTGTCCATTGGTCTCTTAGAGTAACGGTGACCCTCTGACCCCCTCCTGTGTTTTCTCATTGGGTTAAACCAAGTCGGGGGCAGGCATGAGGCCCAACGGGGAAAAAATATAGAGTATGGGTGAATGTGTGTGCGTCCAGGGCTCTTGAGCACAGCCCAGACAGGCAGTAAATCAGGCTTTTAGGGGGATGCCACAGGGGAACTCTGTTCCCTCTATCTTGAACCCCCGACACACATACTCATGCACACATACTGTAAATAAACAGATCACAAGTGCAGTTATTCCACATTCATGGGTTTCTAAACATAGAAGCATTATGCTCAAAAGTATTGCTTGCTGTAGTCCATACATCTCTCCACACTCAATGAATTGCCATTCAGAGTCCTCAGTATGAAAACGCCAATTATGGAGGCATCTTAATACGATTAGGTCAAACTAAATGATTTTTAACACATAAAGATACTCAAAATACTATGAAAGATTGCCATGAGTCATTTTCACAACATGATATGAATGGAAATGACAATGGCGGAAATGGCTTTTTAAGCATTTTTGGAATGAAATGGCTGACTTCTGCATATTAAAGGGATAATTCACCCAAAAATGAACATTCTGTCATCATTTACTCACCCTCAAGTTGTTCCAAACCTGTATGAAAAACAGTTGATGGGCTTCATTTACTTCTATAGTATGGAAACAAAAATACTATGGAAGTCAATGGGGCCCCTCAACTGTTTGGTTACCCATATTCTTCAAATTAACATATTTTGAGTTCAGCAGAAGAAAGAAATTCATACAGGTTTGGAACAACTTGAGGGTGAGTAAATGATGACAGAATTTTCATTTTTGGGTGAGGCAATATCAAAAATTTTGCATAAGAAATTACAATTGGAATGATTGGAAATTATGCACAGTATAAATATTCTGTTCACAAGTGATTTGTGTCTTTGTTTTCTTCACACATGACATCTCAAATTTCATCTCAAGCTCTCCACTGATCCTGTTGCCTTGAATCATATACTAGAATAAAACTTTATTAGTGGCAAAATTGTTTGTTGTGGTGGAAACTGGGATAATCATATTTGTGTAAAAATGTATATAAATAATTTTCAAACAGTATCATGAACATGAAACCATGAACTAAGCTTCTTTTTTATATTTATAACTCATATTTTTAAAATTATCTTCATAATTTAAGATTGAAACAAAACAAAAAATCAGTGATATTTCAATTTTAAACTGAATACTATATAAACCGAAGGCCGCTGTTAGGTCACACAGCCTCTGTGTGTTGCGTTTGGCTCTGAAGCATTCTTTAATGCTCTGTATTTGATCTCATACTATACTTGTTCCTTGGATCCTCTGCAGTCATGGTTCTGCCATTTTTGGTGAGCTAGATTGTTGGCACTCACATAAAAATGTCCATAGTCTGGAGCATCATAACAGCCCAATGAAACACAGTGTTCTCTGGAGTGACTCACTGCATTTTCTAATAGTCCTGTAACACGCTCTCTGACATCCAGAATATGACAGGATCTTCCTTATAAGACTATGCTCACAATAAAACTCTCCAGGGAAAATAAGGTGACATACAGAAGAGTACCTTATATAGATGGTATAAAGGTTGTGAATGTGATTACAATATTTGCATATCTGTAGGGTGGACTGTTTATTCAGTTAGACAGTTAAACTGAGTCACTTTGGAGTGGCTCTTAAATGCAGGACTGATGAAGCATGGTTTACACTTCTTTTCTTTCGCAGGGTCGGGTTTCTGTGAAAATAAACCACAGTTGTCTTCACAAACAACCTTGTGGCAGGGGTAAGATGTTACTTTTAATGGAGAAGTCCAAGGCATGCTGACCGTTGGAATTGAGCTGGTAATTTGAGATATTCTGACCCTTAATATTGCCAGTTCATTTTCCATTTGTCGTGGCATCTCCACCTGTTGAGAAGTTCCCATATTCATGCTTGCAATTTATAGGATAATTGTCAACATAATTGCCTGATAATTGTTGATTATTACTACAAGGACAAACCTACAATTATTTTGATTATTTACACAACACAAAAATTTTGATAATTAAACAAATCATTACATTTTGAAAGAAGTTCAAAAAGTTTTGCTAGTGAAAGAAGATACTTATGTTCACCAAGGCTGCATTTTTTAAATAAAAAATATAGTAAAAACAGTAATATTGAGAAATATTATTAAAATACCTGTTTTCTATTTGAATATATTTTAAAATTGAATTTATTCCTGTGATGGCAAAGCTGTTATCCATAACAGCTTCTTGTCTGTATAGAACATACAAAAACATTGGATTTGAAGGGCCTTTTACATGCTGGTCCAAACTGGTTTATGCTAGTAAGCATTGGTTTAGTGCCGATCAAGCTGGTGGACCAGCATTATCAACCAACAAATTCTTTCTGGTAAGGCTGGTTGACCAAGAAAGATTTGCGGAATACGGGGCCATTTACGCGACACCGTTTTCAACAAAAAAGGAAAAAAAATATGTGTTTTGGCCGTTCATTTACACGACAACGGTGTTTTGGGGGCCTGAAAACTCAAACTTTTGAAAACAGGTTTCAAAGTACAAAGTTTTTGAAAACGGTACCGTTATCGCTTCTGTGTAGACTACAAAAACGCGAATTTGTGAAAACGGTGACGTCATGTGCATGCATTTTACGTGTTTAGTCTATAGGCGGGTAGTTTCTCTTTACAAAGTGACATTGCCAACTACTGGCCTGGCATGAATAATAAAACTTTTTAGTCGTTTTAGCGGATCCGTGTGAACAGGGATTGTTTTGACAATGGAGTTGGATGTACGCAAAATTTTCCGTTTTTAGTACATCGTTGTCGTGTAAACGCACCCTTAGTTTCCCGTTGGGACACTGTGTGTGCACCATTTATGGCGTTCAATCCGGACTATATGTGTTGTTACAGGAACATCACTTCCTGCTATTGTGGAAAGGAATGTTGCTGTGTTTTTGTTTTTTGTGGAGAGTGTGTTGTATCACCAGTGCTTACAATGAAAGGCATATTTTATAAGGTGCCCTGTTGAAAATTATGGTACATGATGTACAGATCTGAGCAGCATGGGGTGAAGCTTGTTTATCGCTGCCTGTCTATAAACTAATGTGTTTCAATCATTTGAAAGCTTCTCAAATATTATATTTAAATAATCACCCTCTTTAAGGCATATTTCCTCTCCACAATGTTTGCTGACCATTTCTCATGACACACGGCTTTGGTTTACAGCTCACTGGATTGCCGCAGGGAGTCTGACACCACACGGGATTCTAAGATGCATGCAAACATCTGCTACTATGAGAATCTCCTCTGCTCATCTTCACGTTTCCCAGAAGAAGGACTGACTGAGAAAAGTTTGTGTTTGTGGCATATCGGAGAGAGGAATGTCACGTAAAAACAAAACAAACATTCTGATGAATGTGTTTAGCCACTGACAGGCAGCTGGAAAATGATGAGACAGTTGCTTTTCCTGCTGAGAGATAGACTATAGTGAACCCAATGTGTGTTGTTTCTTTAACACTGTGGCATGTGCTGCTCTACTCTACTAATTTTGTCTTTTAGTGTTTTCTGCTGCACTAAAACACCCAAGAAGACCAAGAGACCAACCAACAGATCTACACAGGTTAACTTGTTTGCTATGTTAATTCACAATGTTGGCACAATTTATTATATAACATTTTCTGCAGACACCAGTTAAAAAAACCCTGGTAAATTCTAAACCTGCTGAAATCATCAAGGCTTTCAAAGAGGACCGGTTCACCTTAGATGCTCTCTTTATGTTTATTTGACTTTAGAGATTTAGAATAAACAAGACCAGCTGGTAGCCAGTGAGAATACACCACAGTTACTTTAGAGATAATGACACCTTAATAGAAGACAAATAAACCTGAAGACATCCACCAGTACACAAAATCATAGCAGAAAAGATGACAACTTCTCAAATCTTTGTACCTTAATTCCTTGTGTGGAGAATTGTAACAGCACAAGCCATGAACAAAGAACAAGAAGTAGACTTTCTCAGTATATTAACGCCTAACAAAGGCCTATGTGTAACAGGGGTTCCATTGGCAGCTAATGTAAACTGAGTAAGAACAAGAGCACTTTTTAACGCAGTACGAAAAATATTTTAAGATTATTTGCTTAGGTGAGAGAGCTGTTTTTGTATTAGATATTGCATTTTTCCTTTAGCATGTAAACCTTGAGAGACTATAAAAGAGGTCTGTATGCTTTACGACTGTTTACATGCGCAGTTTTGTGAGTGTTTGTTTTTAAATTATTGTAAACTCACTGAATGCTGTATGTGTAATCCATTTGAAGGATCATTTTTGTATCATTTTATTGCCAAACATAACCTTTATGTGAAAAGTCTCATGCAAACAGAAAAGCTCTTCGCTTTTGAGCACAGGATGTGAGACATCTATTCTTACGAGTGAATCAGCTCGTCGTCCTTCATCAGGGAAACACACTAACATCTGACGGTTTACACTAGACCGACCAAGAAAACACCTTGTATGGCCATCTGTGTTCTCACAAACACTGGACTGAATATTACCCAGAGGCCTGTGGCTATTAAGACTGCTGATTCAAGTGCACTTAATGATGACCGCAATGAGTGTGAGGTTCAAACAGAACACAGACATGGTTCTCAGCTTATCTATATAATTCCTGACCGCTAGTATCAAGTGATCCTGTGGTAGCATCATCCCCCCCATCAACACAAAAGAGCTAATATAAAAGTTACCAGAGAAGTTGATGTGGGGTCTGTTCTGACATGATCTCAATAGCAGAAAAGGAAAGCAATCCCAGATCTGCT
Organism: Squalius cephalus; assembly: GCF_949319135.1. Classification (NCBI taxonomy): domain Eukaryota; kingdom Metazoa; phylum Chordata; class Actinopteri; order Cypriniformes; family Leuciscidae; genus Squalius; species Squalius cephalus. Next base: position 26,429,731 of record NC_137139.1, read on the forward strand.
GATAACAGGCCTGGGTAACTGGAGCCATTCAGACAGGATCACATGAAGTTGTTTGGAAGTTGAATGCTGTGCTTTATCTGGTATGACAGCTGACTATAATAGTTCAGGGTAGTTCAGAGAGAGAGGGGGTTCTATCCCCTGAAACGTCTTGGGAAATATGAGTCACAAACAAATGATTATGAATCATATGATTTACGGCTTGAAATATTTACACACTCACTGCTTGCCTCTCACATACTATGTCTTTCCGTTCCTTGCCCTGAGTATGACTACTTTCGGCCAGTATACTATGAACCCACTTCCCTTCATTTCAACTTCCACACAGTCACCTTGGCATGTTGGCAGATAAGATTTAAATAGCTCTCAAACTGGGTGTCTAAAGTACTAGCCAACGTCTGAGCCTGACAGCATAACATCATGTAAGGTCCCACTTCATGAGAGAGCGGACTTGGCTGCCATCCTATCTACATCCCACCAACCTCATATTTCCCTTCCAAAGGTTCAACTGTTCCAGCCATGAAAGAGTAGGCAAGCTGTGACATTGTCTGGAAAAACTTTGGATTAGGTAGAGAAATAAACTTTAGGGTAAAGATCTCTTGCCACATGACCTTTTAGAGCATGTGATTTCCACTCAGAAATGGCAAACAGCAAGCAAGAGGAACCCCATATTACTATTCCTCTCTCCTCTATGTATATCCTTCATTTCTTTTCCTCTGCTGTGAAAAGTCATGCTCCCCCATTTGCCAGAGGTCTGGCTTACATTAATGATTTGGCATAGCGCCCCTTGGGGCGGTTCACATTGCCACGAGATCCGTCATTGCTTAGACCCCGCCTGTTTCTGTCTCATCCACCAATTGAAGCCTCCCAGCCCCCTACAGTTACACACACCACCCTCCCTTTTTCCCAACAGAATATTTAGACTCTTGGCCGGAGCACGGAACGTGTGAGTGAGCTGGAAGTTTGGTGTGTAAGCAAGCTGGTTGCTAAGCTGGAATCTGTGAGGTGTGAGTACACGTTCACACACTCTTGGCTAACCCATCCTGTCCATGTTCTGGCTGTAGACCCTGAGCTGAGGCTGGGGATTTTGGGAAGGCCCAGAGTACTCATTTATGACGTGAACAGTATTGGAAACTGTAAAAGATAGGGCCAACTCAGGGAAGAATTTTACAGAGAGAGATATGATGCATGATGTAAAGCTCATTGCAACAATAACTCAGGGACTTGGGGAGATCTGAATCAGGGAGTTTATAAACCTGGTGGCCAGCCAGGTTTACTCATGTCACTACGGGCAACCACAAGAACTAGGTACGCCTTTGTCCTGTTCAGCTCAGTGTAGAGTTTGTCCTCCAATAACATCTACATTAAGTCTTCGAATTCATGTCTTTTAGGTTCTTCCATCATCTGTAATATCATCTGGCATTTATGGTTCCCCACCCAAACAGCAGATCACACCACAGTAAAGCAATCTATCCTCTCATCCATGCTCAAGTTCACATCACCTCCCATCTCACATGTGTCACAGAGTCTCAAACAGTTGATCAATGGTTTGGCAGGCACGAGACGGAGTTGCTTTGATCCCACCGTTTGAGAGCTCAGTCTTTTAAAATGTTCCGTGATTTCCTATGGCCCTAATTGCTTCCATCTCTCTCAGTTGTGGTGCACTCAGTGCTGACTGCTACAGAATTAACGCATGGGAAGGCTGGAGAACGTGACGGTGGGGAGGATTAGGTCACCTAGTTGTTATTTCTTATTATTTGCATTGGATCCTACACCTTTGAATGTAGTCGCTGCCTAGAGGAGCTAAGAAAGTGTATGCAGGACTCGTTCACATATTAAGAACTAAATCTGGGTAGTGTCCCAAAAACTTAAGGAATGCAACATGAGCCAAATCTTAAGATAGGCAAGAAAAAATAAGACAAATTAAACAAAAACCATACAAGACGGAGACAGATTCTCACTTCTACTTCAGCAACTTGCTGAATAGGAGAACGAGAAATAGGAGCTTTTGATTGAAAACACATTGCGCATGGGTTTGCGAAACCACGCACTCAAATATCGAGATGTCCCTACTCGTTTGATAAGAAGCTCTTAGTACTCTAAGCTGAATCTCGTTGAACTTAAGTTGCTGCTTTCATGGAGTTCTACACTTTTTATGTAGTTAGGATCATTGCTATGGAGAATGTTTACATAACAACAACACCCTTAAACCCAGATGATTTCCACCCACACCACCAGCAATATTTCTTTATTATAAACTCTTTTTAAAAAGTCTATCCAGAAAACACACTGAGCTGTATGAATGCTCTCTTTCTTTCTTTTTTGTATCAGGACCGATCGAAAGAAAAGGGAATTGGAAGGTAGCTGCTCCTGAGTCTCTCCCAGCAGGTGAAGATGTTGAATTCCACAGGTGTGCTTTATCTAAGCCCTACTGTTCTCCAGGTGTGTCCTGAACACATGTTTCTTTGATATGAATTAAGGAGGGGTGACATAAGGATAGGTGAGTAGGGGAACAGTGGCTGCATGGCTGAAATAGTCAGATTGCTACATTATCCTTAAATTACCCCATTAGAGGTCCCTGCATGCCATTAAGTTGTTAAAGCTCTGTCCCACTGCTAAACATTGAGCAAGAGCGTGTAAGCAGAACCACTGTTTCACCTCCTTCAGGGAGGGAGCATAACCCTGACCTGACTGGTTAGGGGTGGGTATGTCTTTTCCATTGTGTAAACCTGAGCAAAGTCATTTTGTTCTTGAGTAATTCTTGAGTCTAGTTCTCGAGTTTCCAGCTGAGTTAATGAGACCCTTACCTGGGGAGTCGGCACGAGACCTGATTTAGCTTGCTTTACAATGACCGACTCAACTGTAGGGAAAAAGAAAAAAAGAGTTCCCACAATCTTTCTGGTGAGTGACGTTACAACCCTACTGCCCAAGCCATCACCACCTCCCCATGCTGGAGACAGACTCCTATTGATGGAGGAAACTGGTTAGTTACTCTCTCTCTCTCTCTCTCTCTCTCTCTCTCTCATACACACACACACACACACACACACACACACACGCTCAGAATAATGAAATGTCCATATGTTCATGCTAGTGACGGGTCTCCTACAGAAATGACTGTGAGACATTGCTCCTGGGAATGAGTGTTGAGAAAAACGAGGCTGACAAAGTGTGTATGTGTTTGGAAGAGATAGGATCTGCTTGCTGTCTGTCTGAGTATGTCTGCTGAGGTCATATGATAATGAGGAAGCACTGACCAAATCAATCTGTGCAATGTCTATGTGAATGGGGAAAGAAAAAAAACAATGTTTTCTTACGTGAGAGCATGTGAATGCCACAGTCCGTTTCACAAATTCAGGGAGGGTGTGAATGTCAGCTTAAATGCTCACATCCCTTGGAGGATGTCCAGGTCTAATATAATGAGGCCTTGCATTTCTGTGGGAAATTCTCTTCAGTCATGGCAGTGCCTTGGAAAACTGTTGGAGAACAGACACTTACATTTCATGACAAAGTTTATGTCTGTAAAATTAAGAAATAAGTTATCCTCCCTTGCTATTCTCCCCCGCAAATTTAACTAAATTCCAAACAGACCACCTGTTGAAAGCACAAAAAACCTGAGTTCTTTGACAGTTTTTATACTTATTTCTTTAGTCTAGAAGTAATTAAATTATATAAATTGTACCTCCATTATTCATTATGCAAAGGCATTTAGGCCAGCAGTGATCAGGCTCACATGGAATCTATGTACAAAGAACTCCGCAGAAAGGTTATGGAAGTGATGCCGTCATTCACAAAAGGGGCTTTCGCACCGGGTAGTTCTAGGAACTTAGTTCTAGAAACTAGCCACCACGATGATTCCCCTAAGAACATTTTCCTGGTTGAATTCGCAACCGCCCGTAGGAACTCTGAAGTGATGTAAGCCGAGCTTGTTGTTGTGACTTTAATTTTGACGGCACAGCTGACCTTTATTTTGATGGCGCTGAGATGTTTCGCTTGGTCCGATTAAAGTTGCGTTGGATTTTCTCCTTAGCGTAAAGGTTGAGAGGCCCATCTATCAATGTTTTCCATGTTTGTAGAGTTAGTCTATTGAGTAAATGTATAGGCTATAATCTGTGTGTTTACACTGCGTTTTTAAAAATGGTGGGTGCTAGTGTTTTGCGTGCGTTCGCCCAATCAGTGCATACTAACGTCACTGGTAGTTCCTATAGTGCTGGTTTAGACCCTACTCTGGAACTCTAAATTAGTTCCTCCAAAAGGAGTTCCTAGAACTAAAATCGTTCCTAATTCCTGCAGTGCGAACTTGCCAAAAATGAATGAAAAAAAAATGAAATGAATGCACATTCTGCAAAAATGAAAACCTAACAGTTTTTGTCTGGTCCTTGCAATGACTAATTAGAGTTTTTGAAGAATTAAAAACTAATTAAGAATAAAATCATAGCTTTTAAAGACTAGATCTAATGTTTATTTTGAATGTCAAACGGGGTGACCTGCCTCGTCTCTGTAATGGAAACCAATACTGATCTCTTTTGAACTCTGTGGTAATTTATTGTGTTTTATATGTGTGCAGGTCATGGTGCACCACAACTTGTTTGTGTGCTGAAGACGGCGCAGGGTCAAAGCACTACGTTGGGAATAGGCCTAGATGTTATCTGCATCTGTGCTCTGGTAAGGTCACATGCTTGAGCATGTCACATATATATCTGTCTTCTCACACAAAAACATGCAAACCGACGTACTAGACTTGGATGAAAAAGTGCAGGAGAAGAGGAAATATGTTCTCTCTTACGTCTTTCTCAGTCTCCCCCTCATTTTCTTTCTGTTTTTTCTCTAATGTCTGGTGTCATAGTGGAATGTTTTGGGAAAAACTATTAGATAAACAAAGGTACTAGAGAGTTACAATATCTGTCTTCACCCTCATAGCTTTTGCAAACTAACATCCCATTACAGAGTCTAGACATTAGGCATGATTTATATCCATCAGAGCACCATATGAAACATTAGGACAGGTGATTGACCCAGAAGTCAATTCAACTTTCTTGAGATCTTACATAATAGTCTAAACTTAATCAAGACCATGTCTTAATGCATAAAAATATAAAGCTATAATTATTGCTCAGCTATAATTTATTCTCAGAAATAAAAATTGAATAGTGTCCTTGATATTTCTTGGCATCGGGCCAAAAAGAAACTAAGTGGTATTACCCATCCCTACAGAAAGTGACCTTCACCATAAAAACAAATTTGTTCAGTTTACTTAATTCAATTGAGCAAACTTGTTGTCTTAATTTAATTGCATCAAGTTATTTTTACTTAATCCATTTAAGTTTTGTCAACTTAATTATATCTGTGATCTGAGGAAGTGTACTCCCAGAGTGCATTGCGGCATGAATAAATTAATTGCTTTGTTTTACTATTTTTGACTTTATTTTACCATTACAATTTTATTTGCTATCGTTATTGGGGTTATACTGACAAGAGACAGCAAATAAAAAAAATTGTTGCCATAGTTGTGGTTTACATGCTGAATGTTGAAGTCTGTGTGTGACTCCAGCAAAATTGCAAGATATTATCACAAATATAAACACGCCTGTTTTTTAATTTATTTTTTGCTTTGGCAAAATGGTACTCAAACCTGTCAGGTAATGTTTACTTGGGTTTTCTGAGTAACGAAGGCATAACATAGCCTAGAAATCTAGACGCACCCTAGCGGCAGCAAAATTTATTTTGCAGCCAGGGTAGTCTAGCAACTCTCCGTTGACTTTCGAGCTGGAAAAAACAAAATTAGGTCAGGCCAATCACGTCGTGTATAGAGTAGGCGGGGCGGGCTTAACATAATGAAGACAGAGTTGCGACGGTTCCCTGCTACTTGAAAACAAAGAATGACTGCTGCTGCTGGAGGACAGTCTTTCGAATCGGCTTTGGCCGCGACTCTGGAGGACTTGGAATTAAGTTTTTCTTTGAGAAAAGAGCAAAGAACGGCACTTAAGTCATTCTTAAAAAAGGAAGATGTGTTCGTAGTTTTGCCGGCCAGATATGGCAAAAGTTGAATCTATCAAATAACGTTAGCTCCGCTGTTGGAAAAATGCTCTGGTTGGTTGAAGCGCTGTCCTATTGCGTGCAGAGGGAATTTGAAAGACAGCCGTTTATCCCGCCCCTCGGATTGAGCCGTGTATATGGTGAGTTGCCAGACCTAACATCTTGATGTAGGTCTGGCTTGCCAGGCTAGGCATAACATGCAAATCGTACAGATTACTAAATTGTTTTAAGTTCAACTAATTATTGGACATTAGTGTAAAGAAAAATGTGGCTATATGCAACTTTTTCCCCAAAATAAACGTAACAATAGCCTTTTTATTTGACCATTTATGACTCAAACATCTCCTGATGAGCATACTGACACCTTGTCAGCTCACAGTGGGTGCACCTATAAGCCTGTATCGGATTTTTCGCGCGCTGTCTGCGGATGTGACGTCAAGCGCGTTCATGTTAAACGTTTCAGATCACTCTGCCACCACCGCTAGTCAGCAAACAAACTTATTTTCTCAAACAATATATGTATTTGACTGTTCTTACCTCTGTAAACATAATGTTGACTTCTTTGCAGCGGATGACTTGTGAAGTGTGCATGTACGAGAGCGAGCAGAAAGGAAGAGCAGTTCCGTTTTTTGGCCACGGGTGTCAGTCGCGAGTTTAAATTTGTAGCCTCTTTAAAAAGTCTTAGTAAGAACAACTGTTAGATTTTACAGTGTTCAAGCATAAGTTTTCAACATGGTATTGTGTAATGTCATCAAATCGAGACATGCAAAAATGAGCAGGATGATGACATTTTGACCAGTTTTGACCCTGCAGAGAAGTTCATAAGCCTGATGACCTCAAGAGGACTAAACCACAGTTTGAAAGAGCCTTAAAGAATGTGCTCTAGATTAAGTGAAGTGGACACATAGTCAACGTAGCTGACACTTGCCAAAGATAAATGGCCGAACACATGCTTCTTGGGCTTATCTTATCCTGAAGGGCCATTCAACACATCTGGGTGACCAAGGTTACACAATGGAGACTTCGCAGTTCATTGGAGCTCAGTGGGGAAGTTCTGCTTCCATTTTAATAAAAAGTCAATCAAACAAGTGTTTTTTTTTTTTTTTTTTTTTTTCTTAACGCAAACAGTACTGTTATTAGTTAGGAAACAATAATTAATCTGACAAAACAGAAATCCTGGAAGTCCTTGTTTGGGATTTGTTTTAAATAGTTATAGAGTCATGAACTTAGATATCCCAAGAAGTTTGGAAATCTAAGGTTGCAAAAACTGTTCCACTTAAAACCCAGAATATGCATTCAAAATCTGTTCTTGTTATTCCCAGCGGTATGACTACATTTAGTGCTGTGAACATTTTAATCAACATTCCTCAAATGCCACCATGGACTTTAAAGTCTTTACTTGTGGCTGTTTAGAATTAATATTTAATTACATTTCATTATTGAAATTCCTCATTTTCTTGTTTAAGACATGGGCTCCTCCAGCACCAGTGATTTCCACACATCTAGTTCAGCCAGAGAGCATCCATGCTGAGTAGAGACAGTTAGCCAATCCGCCCTCATTATCCCAGCATGAGTTTGTGGAGCCATTAAAACTCGGTGCCCTCGAGATGGTTAAGGCCAGTCACCTTCTACGTCTAAATGACAATAATGGCTCTTTGTCAATTCATTCACCCTTTTTTTTCACTCTTTCAATTTTAATAAATGCTTAAAAAAGAGAAGTCCTCGAGGACCGGGATAACGAATGGAAGCGTGAGTTGCCTGAATTGGTACTTTTGAATCCAGGTACTAACTTTTTTATCTTCTCAAATGTGAACATTTTTTTTTACCACAGAACATATAAATGAAAAATGGGGGCATTTTTAGCACCGTATTTTAATTGTCTGGGGCATTTCAGTACTTTTAGTGGCAATTTTGCTTTGTATCCCTAATTTATTACCTTGCCTAAATCAAAGTAAATCTATGGTTGTGTTTAAATTTTTTTTTTCACTGCCACATTTCAGACCTTTTACAAAACAGATCTTTGATTTATCTGTTGACAGAAATGAGTGTGACTAGACATTAAAGAGAAACCTATGGCCTCTCACTCCCCAGGAAACCCCTCATCATGAAGGGCAGACACACTGGAAGTAACCCTGAGGGAATGATTAATTAAACGAACCCTGCATGCCTTCATTCAAGCTCTGTAAGACGGAATTAGAGTGCATTTTTTTGGTGAGTGTGTGTGTGCGTGTATGTGTTGTGCTCATCTTACACAGATTTACACTGTGCATATCATCTAGCATTTCATTTCATTTCATCTACAATAACCATAACCAATTATGTTGACCATAGCAAATATCATAAGATGATATTGCATGATATCATAACATGATTTTCTTTACAACTTACCCACTCATTTCCGTCTTCTCACGCAGCTAACAAATTCATACCAGAAATTAATTTGACATAGTTCGGGTGTCCACCTGCCATCACTGGCTGTGTGAGAACAGCGCTTCTCCTATTAAAACTTGTAAATTGAGGATCCATAGATTAGTTGTGGACTATTCAGGCTTTGTGCCACCTCAGCTGTTGATGGAGACGGGTGTGAAGGAAACGAGAAAGACCATCTACTTCCCAGCCACAACACACACCACACGGGTCTTCTATTAACACTTCTGAATTATTAACTGCAGATATGATAATCGGATTTAGTATCTATAGACCTTTTTGATTCGTTTTTTCTACTTTTTAAGCGTCAATTACTTATGAGGAAATTTATATTATGACATTTTATTGTAATCTTTTTTTTTTTAAATAGTAAAAAATCAAGTTAATCTTGGATGTGACTTATCTTTCCTTTTCAGTTTAACATCATGATGACAAGTCTCAAAGTTTTTCTACTTTGATAAGGTATTTCTCTAGAAATCTAAATAGGCTTTGATGCGTGCCAGGAACCCACCCCTTTCCTTTGGAGTTGAGTTTCCTTTATTTAGATGGAGAAGAACATGTGCTTTGGATGGTCTGGATGCATACTGTACTGTACCTGTGGAAGGCCACTAACTAATCAGGAACAAACCCTAGCATCTCAAGTCAGCTCGAATTACCGACTGAGAATTTATGGTGGCTAAAAGCAGTTCCTGTCCATCCCTCTGAGCTGGATCCTGTGTAGGCGAGATTGGGTTGCCATTGAAATTGTTTTATCAGTTCCTCTGGAAGCCAGCCAGCATGGGAGTATAGCGTAAATCTGCAGCGATTCAACCCATTCCTCTGATGTCCTCAGGAATTCGTTTTGTCAGGCCTAGTTTGGGAGAGCGAGATAAATTAGTACCCTGGGTAGCCTAGCACCGTGAAATCCCACTGTTGAGAGGAAGTGCATGGAGAGATACATCTCTCAGAAAGGCATGAGGGTCAACGTTTGACCATCTGGCCAGGTGGGCACAGATGACGGGTGATGCAATGCAAAGGAGAGAAATGAGTTTGGGGGGCTGGTGGTGCTTTATCCTAAATCTCCCCTTCCAAGATGGCAGTAAATCACGGTCACGGTGAGCGGCGGTGCACTGACCCCAAATTCCGGCCGTGCCTGTCGGAGTCTCCTACTCTGTACCCGTCTAAGGTTTACGACTACACCAGGACAGCATTACAAGACAAATAACAGTCCACGATGAAATAAAGAACCGATCCTGATGAGGTCTCACTCATGCAGAACATTTGCTGATATGGGGATTTCTGTGTCCTCTGATTTATGTGCAGAGATGAAGGGAGGTTATCCACGATAATAAAGCGGAGTGGATTCTTCGGTAATTACCAGAGCGTTTTAATTCTAGAGGATTTGAGGAATGTTATTTACAGTAGATTGAAGGATGGATGGCCTCATTGGTTTATAAAAGTTAGCCAAGGACACTGCCGTGCTCTTGCACAAACATACAGTCCACATATATGCTTCGGCTCGGAATAGAGTCCATTTCCATTCCCATGACTACAAACATTCATCATAGTTGTGGTAAAATTATGTTTCACAGCACACTCTCAAGGCATACAGCCCAGATGTCCTTTATTCTCAAAGAACATAACATGATCCCCCTCTGCAAGCCCCCTGTCCCGGGGAGACCCTATAAATAACATTATGAGCTCATCGCAAATGCTAATTAATTACAGGCAGGGGTTCCCTGTAAGTGAAGCTATGGGGTATTATGACACCCCGTCTTCCCTCAGGACCCACGGTCACCTGCCGGGCCCATGCTGGGCTTGTTTTCCCATCGGTAACCTGGTTAGTATCTCCTGCTGGGATGTAACGTCCACTGTGGAACCAGAGAGGTACTGTACAAATCAACACATTAGAGACCGGAAACAGTGGCTGTCCTGCAAGTGTCTTTTTTTTTTCTCTGGATGTTGTACAGACATTAGCAGTAAATCTGTTCACATCTGAATGCGTTTAACACGACACTTCCTCTACTCTGAATTCAATTAAAGATACATAAACTAGGAAAGCATGCTGGTCTTATGGTCGGTGCACTTCTTTCCATTCTGAGATTATTTGCATCACGTTGTAAGTTACATATCATTTTCAACAGCTACAAGCCATTCTGAATTTTCATACGTAGGGGCGAAATATGAAATAGAAAAACACCGCCTGGATGAAAATGACATCTTCCATGATAGTTTTTTTCTTTATGATAGAAGCATTTTTTACTTTGTATGGAAATAAATGTTGTGATGTTATTTCCATCAACAGGTGCATGATTTTTTGGTCAAGATCTTGTATTGACAATAAAAGAGTCCAGCACTCTGTAAAGTCTCCTCCAGCACTTTCAATGAATTTAAAGTCTGGACTCAGAGGTGCAAATTTTTAAAAATGATTCTTCATGCTCCCTGCCAACTATTCTTTCACAATATGAGCCAGATGAATCTTGGCTTTGTCATCATGCAATGTGGCCATGATGCATGTTCCCACAAGGTTGTTTAAGAAATGAAAAGCTACGCACTCCATAAATTAGGGTTAGAAGAACTGTTGCCAAACATAGAATATGCTAGAAACATAATAATCACTGCAATAATGATCCAATCATAGACTCTTACGCATTCGCCTGTTTAAATCTTAACAGTGACTTTTTTCCTTTTTTAATTTAGTAAATATACATGATATAATTGTGTTTTTTAACTGCCAGTTTTATGGTACTAAGCAAACAATTCACAAACTATAACATTCTCAGTTGGAAATATAGTAAACTATACCCACACATTCTCCTAAAGGATTATTAGGAACACCTGTTCAATTTCTTATTAATGCAATTATCTAATCAACCAATCACATGGCAGTTGCTTCAATGCATTTAGGGGTGTGGTCCTGGTCAAGACAATCTCCTGAACTCCAAACTGAATGTCAGAATGGGAAAGAAAGGTGATTTAAGCAATTTTGAGCGTGGCATGGTTGTTGGTGCCAGACGGGCCGGTCTGAGTATTTCACAATCTGCTCAGTTACTGGGATTTTCACGCACAACCATTTCTAGGGTTTACAAAGAATGGTGTGAAAAGGGAAAAACATCCCGTATGCGGCAGTCCTGTGGGCGAAAATGCCTTGTTGATGCTAGAGGTCAGAGGAGAATGGGCCGACTGATTCAAGCTGATAAAAGAGCAACTTTGACTGAAATAACCACTCGTTACAACCAAGATGCTATCCTATCAATATGGGCCAACATTTCTAAAGAATGCTTTCAGCACCTTGTTGAATCAATGCCACGTAGAATTAAGGCAGTTCTGAAGGCGAAAGGGGGTCAAACACAGTATTAGTATGGTGTTCCTAATAATCCTTTAGGTGAGTGTATTTTCTGGCAATAGTATTACAATCACAAACCCCCCTCTGCCAATTAAGCTCCGCCTTTCCCTTCCCAATCCATTCACTCCAAAACAGGAACCCCACAGCAGAATCAACACCCCCGGATAACACTGCCAAACTAAACACAACAGGTGTCCTTGTGAGAAAACCAACAAAGGCCTGTTGTCACCCAGGGTGCTAAATTTACGAGCTTCTTTTTGAGAGTGTGAAAATCAAGTGTGCACTGGCAATGGCACTATAGAGATGAACCATCAAAAATATCTGATAAAAATAAAAGCTATAAGACATCAAAATATGTTTGATGCTTTTTTTGTGCTCAAATTCTTAGCAAGGAGAACAATATATCCAATATATTATGTCCTTTAAATTGGACAATATATCCAATTGTTGGAATTTTTTTCTTTTATTCCAGGAAACAGTTGCCATGAAGAGAAACATTTAAAGAGAGGAAATGTGCATCCTCTGTATCTCCGAGCCTACAGAAACCACTTCCTTATTACCCCCCCAAAAAACGTGTGTTTTCCTTCTCTTACTTGAGCCTCTTGTTTCTCTTGACCCGAGGACTTGATTTCTCTCTCTGAGGCACACAGGAAACAGTCCCTTCACCCTGAATTACCCTTCTATATATCCCATCCCTCAGCATGATGCTGCTCTGTTTCCAATGATTTCATGTGACTTGTGTGAATGGGCCTCTTGAGGAGTCATTTAGTAGTAAATTATTCTTCATCTCTCTCCCAAACCCGTTCTCTATCTCTGCAACTTACACTGTTGATATTTTAGCCAGGGTATAAACATCCGTCACAGGCAATTCGATCAGTAGTTGTCAGGAGAGTCAAATTGCTGTTTACACCTGGTATTAACAGGCATCTTGTGTCTCCTGTGATGACATGATCAGATTTCGTCAAGTGGGAGGCTTCTGAAGCAATAAAAAAAAACTAGAATATATTTGTTCTTTACAAATATGCAATCCAATTTTGAAAAAATTTGACGTTTTGAGTGGAATGCTTTAGTATTATTTTAGTCGACTATCTGTATTAACTTAACTTTGAATGTGCATGCTTCACGTGATTATGTAGGGGTTTTCAATCTGGAGTCTGTTCTGCAGGGCGTTTACTAGGGACTTTTTATTTTTCATAGTATAAATTAGTCTCCATGGTTGAAAATAAAATGCCATCTAAATTAGGAAGGAGACTTTCGCAAGGCGATCTGTGGTATCAAAATGTATTGTGCATGTATATGCACTTTCCACATTTTTCATTTCACATTTTCTTTTAAAGCCGTACTCAACCAGTTTGAAATTTATTTTGGTGGAGTGATGTATGTCTTTCAGGTCATGCATTTCTTACTACCTCCAAATTTTGGTTTGAGTGATCGCATCACGGATATTTTGGATTTTACACCTTTTGCTGTCCACTTGTGATCAGTTCACCCAAGATGTATCTAGTGTAAACATGGTTTTTGTCTATAAAAGTATTTTTTTCTTTTTTCTCTGATCTGCTATCTAGTTTAAAGGAAGCATTTGTGTATTGCATCACTGAGCAGCTCCTGTGTGACTCGGTGGTGACCTCTTGCCCCGTTTGTATCTTTGTCTGTCCATCTTTACCCCCTTTAGATGTTGATTTGAAACCATTAACATCTTAAATCACTCAATAACGGTATCTAGCAACCCTTCAGCGACTTAGAATCCCTCTTCTAATCTAGAATGTATCACATGTCAGATAAACTAGCTCATGTGGTCAGACAAGAAAGTCAGAAATGACAAGCTGCAGTCATCTACCCTTTACACCCAAACTGACCACGCTCACCCTGATGTTGTGAAAGCCTTTAGCAACCCTGAGAAACTAAAATCTGCCCTTATACTTTCTCACGATAACGTCTTCTCATGAACACGTCCTTCCTCCCACAAACTCTCACTCCTAATTTGTCTTCTCCCTTACAGGATGATCAAGGCATGATAGACCGACATCAGCATGATGATAGACGTTTAAAGACGAGATTAACGGATCAACAGGCACCGCAGTCTCCATCCCAGCATTCCCTTTACCCATATCTCTCCCTCCAATGGACAAATTCTCAGCACTCCCTTTCAATGTGACCCCACGATGCAAAGATCTTCATGCACTGAAATGATTTCATGGCCAAAGCATTAATGAGATGATGTCACTTCACCCCCCAAAACCTCCTTTCAGCAACACCACGGTTTTTCCGCTGACATCACCGTGCAAAATTCATGTCGGGTGAGGCCCCTGAGCACAGATGCACTCAGGTCCTGTAAATAGAAGAGTGTTGAGCTAATTTGATGTGTACACTGAAGAGGCAACAGATGTAACTCTCATGACAATGATGCAAAACGTTTCTGCCGAAAACAAGGTCACACCTGCGGCAGAACACGTCTCGGGATAGCAGAGGAACGCTGGGAGATCAGCACAGGAAAAGAGTTCAGTGAGTTTCTTTGACATTGCTGCCAAAAGTTAATCGTAATTCTTTGCCTTTAGCTAATGAGTCGTAACCTTAAATGTTTTTAAAGTCAACAAGAAGTGGCATTCAAAATCCATTTTCCTTAAAGGAGAACTCCGGTCAATTTTAACATTGAGCTCATTTTTTTGTACATTTGGAGTGCTGTCAATACAGAGAACAACGACAAAAATCGGGGTTGCCTACACCGAGTTATTCTATTTTTAAAATTTGCACCCTGTTGACTTCAATGGGGCAAGTACTAAACCTGCTTTTAGCCTCTTAACATCCTTGATGTGTCATTACAAGTGCACAGAAAATGTGAGTGATTCCTTCAGAGTGAACACGACTGAATCTGACTGCAGTAGATGTGAAAGAAATGTATAAAAATGATGTTATTTAAGCCAGCGCAAATACCTGTATTTTCTTCCTGTTTTCGGGTGAAGTCCAAAGTAGTCGATTGCCGAGTTCACGCGCATAGGTTTAGTACCTATGATCACGCGCGTGAACTCGGCAATCGACTACTATGGACTTCAACCGAAAAACAGGATGTAAACACAGGTATTTGCGCTGGCTTAAATAACATCATTTTTATACATTTCTTTCACATCTACTGCAGTCAGATTCACTCGTGTTCACTCTGAAGGAATCACTCACATTTTCTGTGCACTTGTAATGACACATCAAGGATGTTAAGAGGCTAAAAGCAGGTTTAGTACTTGCCCCATTGAAGTCAACAGGGTGCAAATTTTAAAAATAGAATAACTCGGTGTAGGCAACACCGATTTTTGTCGTTGTTCTCTGTATTGACAGCACTCCAAATGTACAAAAAAATGAGCTCAATGTTAAAATTGACCGGAGTTCTCCTTTAATTGACATATTTTTGTATGTAGGAAGGTATTTTATTATATACAGCGGTAATTGATTGGATAATGAAAAGTGGGTGGTACAGACCAGAAAAGTTTCAGACCTCATCTTAGTATTTGTAGGAATTCATTCATTTATTCTTACATATTTGTTGGTAGTATATGGAAGTTTGACAATATCTAAAATGTTTTTTCTTTTTTTTTTTACTTTGGCCATGAAGTAATTTCAGTACATGAAGAGCTTTGCATCGCAGGGTCACCTAGAAAGGGAGCGCTGATAAATTAAAGCAGAAAACATTATATTGTCAAATTCAGATGATTATAGTGTTTAAGATATTATAACACATTATTAATGCGTCACAAATCATTCTAGTAATGCTAAAAAAAAACACTGTAAAAAAATTATATGATCAATAAGTTATGACAATATGTTTTTCAACTTATCAAAATAAGTTAAGCAATTTTTTTATAAGATATACAAGATTAAACTCCTTTTTAAGTCAGTTTAATGTATTTAAAGTTGAAATTACTTAAACAACCAAGTTGATTGTATTACGTAAGAATTTAAGACAGCATCTGTATTTTACAGTGAAGTAAACAAAGATAAGTATTAGCATTAAAAATTATAGCATTTTTTATAAGCATTAAAAGTTTACAAACAAAGAGTGAGTAAACACAACTTGGGAATTTCTAATTATGGCTTCCAAGAATTGTGTGTGGCCTTTACTTGAAAATATTCTGTTAAATCAAAACTGTTTCCTAGCTTCTTCTTTTTTTCACACGTTTCCCCCCAGTGTGAAACATCTCAAACACCCACTTTTGAGGAGGCTTTTCCAACAAATTTTGGTGAAAGATCATCACCCTCAAGACCATCATGACCTTTTTTTTCTAATCCATCGCTATATATTTGATATTATTGCTGTAACATTTCAACTTTATCTGGCACTGATTTACTGTTTTAACTGAAATGCATTATTTCTGGTGAGGTCAGCTCAAGAGATGACAACATGAAGACAAACTGCACATTAAGACAAGGAACTTGCATAAAGAAGTAAATAAGGTAAAGTCTGATTTCAAGTCACAGCTAGGGAGGGTCTGATGGTGTTGTGTTGGTCGTGTCTCCTGAGGTCTCCCTCTAGCACACCATAAAAGGCCGGGGGACATGACTTACACCATACTGCAGCTAATTACATACCTCTCTCATCATTCATCTGCATGATGTCAGCACATCCCTCCTGTGTTTTGGGATCTACAGCAGAGTGAGTTGACCCTGATATGTCTCATGAGAGCCACTTTAAAAGGGGTTTATGTATAAAATAATTCGCTTTTCATGAAAAATGTGTGTAGGCGAGTTAGATTTTACTTTAACATGTAATTTAATGTGCAACCTTCTTTGTTTTCCTTTGGAAGTGAAGATGTCATTTGTTAGGTAATGTAAAAACTATTTGGAAGAGATTACAGCCGTATTGTTTTCAAAAGGCACTCCATCGCCACGAGTGTTTACACATCAGTGTTGTCAGAACAATGGGAGGCACTGAGACTCGTGAAAAACTACAAAGAACGAGATGGCAGGGAATAAAGATGAAAATGGATATGTGAGGCAACATTTTTTTTTTCCTACCAGTGAGAAATGGATCGAAAGAAGGCCTCTTCCCAGCAAGGTACAATTGACACAAGAATTGACACTGCTATTTGGAGCATAGCAGGCAAATCCCTGTGAAAAAAAAAAAGTAAGACTGTAGTTTGCAGCAAGAAATATAAAGAGGGAAGATAAAGATCAATATATGTATCATAAACTATACAATAACTCCTATTTATCTCTTTAAAAACTTCTTTCTCTTTCCTACACCTCTGTTTTCTGACCAATTGCTTGTTATTTTCCTCATTTTAAAGTTGCTTTGGATAAAAGCGGATCAAATACTAAATGAATAGACATAAATGTATCTGAATGTGTTTCATGTTATTTAATGATCATATAGAGTGCAACAGTGCCTGCCCAGTGCCCACTCTTTCAGCGCCGCTGGTTCTGTAATCATTTTTTTTTTTTATAGGGATTTTTAAAAAAGTCTTTAAAAAGTTAAAGCTTTATAAGCCATGAACCAAGCTAATCAGCTAAGAGGTCAATCATAAAGTCACAAACTTTGATTTGAAGCAACAGAAAAAATGGCACAAAAATACAAAAGGTACAATGCCATTGCGTAACGGCTTTAGTGAGGAAAAGAACTAAAATCCCATGAAGCATTGCGAACAGCATAATCTATTCTATAAATTAATAACAATGAAGAAAAATATAATGGGTCTCTTATAATGTTGATTATATGTCAACATTACATTTTTCACAGTGCTTCATGCGAGAAGGCGGAGCTAAAGAGGTCTTTTGACACGTTTAGCTTTTTTCCGACTCTTGATTGGTGTCATTTTTGCACAGCATCATGGGTAATGTAGTTTCTCACCACGAATTACACTGTTCAAAAAAAAATTAAATAAAGTGAGCTGACAGGTTCAACAGAAGCAAATATAATTGATTAATAACCTCGTAGCTCATAACAGGACTGTCTTTAAAGGTTTGTAGCTTATCGTTTTTCTATGGAGAAAATGAATGCAGTTTTTACTTCCGGAACTGTTGCACTCTATTGTCTGCGGAATTTGATGAAACCAGATCACATTTCACCCAAAAAAATGTATTATATTGTGCATTAAGGAATTTATCCCTTTTTTTATGATAAGCAAAATGTTCATTACATTTTTTTTTTATTCTCAATGTAGTACAGTAAAAAAAAATGTAAAAAAATCACCTTTTATTTTTAAATCAGCATAAATGCAGTAAAATAAATAATATAAGGATTAATGTTGTTATTCTTCAAAATTATAATATGCAATTATTTTGCATTACAATCATTTGAATTTGGAAGAAAATGTGCTTCATTTTAAATTAATTTTAAACTTTTTTGTTCAATAATAGATTATGACTCCAATAGACATTTTTCTTTTCAGGAAACTTTTCTTCAGCTGATGTGCAGCTGTTCTCTGGATCCTCTTGGAAAAGCTTGGCTATGTTGTCATGTTCAGCCTTTGTTAAGTTCCTTTCTTATTTTCCTGCACGATGGCCGTGCGCCTGCAAATATATAACGTAATTGATTTCGTATGGTTTTAGTACCTCTGCTGCTGAAACTTACAAACATATCATAGGGCACAGAAAATTTTAATGTATATACTGTAACATCAGTTGTCATCAAACAATTGTTTGTTGGGATTTGATGTGCATATTTTTGTCAATAATATGACAGAAACTCCTTCTGTGACATGGCATTCTGAGGGTTCAGCGCTCCAAGTCAACCATAATTTACATCATATGGGTGGATCGTAATCGTGTGATTCATAGATCTCCCCCTGCCTACAAAATGAGGAAGTACAGCATGACAATATCTGCTGTTGCTCCCACAGAAATAAAATCGTCTTTAGAAAGGGAAATGTGACTTACCACAACTTCCGTTCACAGCTGCCTTAAGTTGCTGAGGCAATATTTCAGTACAAAAATACACTCAGAATTTAGTTAGAAGCTAGGTGTGATTTAATTAAAGTCTATTTAAGAAACTGAGAGGAACTAAGTTCTAACATCCATTCAGCATTTGTTAATTTACTGTTATGTGCTATACAGCAGTTAATATGTTGCTATAACCACATGTATACCGACAATGCAACAAGTGGTTGTTAGCAGCTAAACTGTTTATAAAATGAGTCACTACTAACACAGTTCAGTGCAAAGTACGTACAGCACAAATGTCTCCACTCACCAGTATTTTTCCAGCTGTCATGGTAGCCTTTGTGTTTTTTCCTCTGTTGGTCCTTATGTTACTTAACTGGAACAAGAACATGAAGTTGTTTCCGTTGCCTGTGAATGAAACTTTCTAAGAAGAAAACATTGAATGGAAAAAGGCAATCTTGAGGCTTAAATTCTGTTTATTTAGTAATTTTTAGAAATCTATTTTAGGTTCTATTGTCAGAGATTAAAACAATAGTGTGACATAAGAAGGCGCTTGATGTGACTACAAACTTAAATCATGACGCAGCTAAACTAGATTTGTAAAAAGAGTGATAATGTCTGTGCAAACTCTGGTTATGATGCTAGGCTGTTGTAGGTGGTTTTCAGGGATCTCTATGTGGGTTGATAGCATGTTGCTATGTGGTTGCTAGGGATTTCTGGATGGTTACTAGGTGGTTATTGACTGGTTAAAGAACCAGTACCTAAGTCTATGATATTCTTGTCTCTAAATATGGCTTAAGACCCTCCTTGTCTGGATTTTTTGTCCGCCAGGTAAATAAAAGTTAAAAGTCTGATCACTTCTTCTCAATACGTGGCATGATTTGAGTTATCATTCACATCTGAAGCACTTACAGTACGACACATGATGAAGTTTACTACGGTATTTTTACTATGCAAAGTATGAACAATTGTAACAATGATACTTGCTTTAGCCAGTGTTGCCATTCTTAGTTCACCCAAAACTGAAAATTCTGTCAGTAATTACTCACCCTCATGTTGTTCCAACCCTGTAAGTCTTTCGTTCATCTTCGGAACACAAATTAAGATATTTTTGATGAAATCTGAGAGCTGTCTCACTCCTTCATATGCTTCTATGTAATCGATATCTGCCACCCCAGCAAGTTAGTAAAGACATCGTTAAAATTGTCCAAGTGACAACAGTGGCTCAACCTTAAGTTTATCAAGCGACGAGAATACTTTTTGTGTGCAAAAAACACACAAAAATAAAGACTTTATTCAACTATTCATTTTTTTCTGTGTGGGCCTCTGAGTGAGTTCATGTAGTGTAACAGCACAGTGCTTCTGGGTTGTACATCAGAACGTAGGCTCACTATTGGCTGACGCTGGTCATGTGTGTGATGCTGGCCAATAGTGAGCCTACGTTCTGATGTACAGAACAGTACAGCTCTCAGATTTCATCAAAAATATCTTAATTTGTGTTCCAAAGATGAACGAAAGTCTTGGTTGGAACAACATGAGGGTGAGTAATTACTGACAGAATTTTCATTTTTGGGTGAACTAACCCTTTAACTACAAATAAAAATGAATGAAGCTATTAAAAACCATTTCTCGTAATTGAAATAAGGATAAATTCTTAACACTAGAGAAGTTTAAAACTAAACAGGAAAATCACCAACATTGGCATTCAGTCCACCAAGTTTTTTTCTGCAAGAAACTTTCCATCTGTCAACCAGCCTCTTTCTGCCAAGTTCTTAACTTGCTCATTCATTTTGCAAGTGCATTAAATGCCCAAAAGTACCTTTCCATCATTCTTGAGTCACATTTTTACAGCTTTACTTCTCTCCTCACATGTAAAGTTTTCCTCCATTCACTGTGTTCCAGAGGGAGGTGTTAAATCTATTCTGAATGTGGATGTTGGACTGCACTGACTGGAGTCAATGGGAGATGTTGTATCATTCCCTTTGTAAGTGGTACAGAATTCCCTCAGATTGCTGCAGTTATGAAGGAAATCATTGTGGATCATCAGACTTTCTGAAGCTCTAATGAGAGCTGACTGTGATCAGCAGAGAGCATTGTTTTGAATAATTGGTTGGTCTTTTTTGGATATACATGCATTGCTGTTGCATGGCTGTTCTTAGAAAGCTTTAAAACAGTTGGTTGTCTCTAACCATTTGGACTTGTTCTTTGATGTGTTCAGTGTATATCTGCAATTAGAGTGACCAAAAATGAATTATCGATCACCAAAGTGGTCACCAAAGCGCTATGAGGTGGAAAGGGTTTCATCAGTCTGTGCTTCTTTGACTTGTCATCTGACTTTGTCCTTCTCTGCATTTTGTTGCTATAGGGCCTGGCTTACTCCAAATGTGTGATAAGATTTGCGTGAGGCCACAAGCCGTTCCTATACCAAAAAATGTGCGACCCATTTGAAGTTAATTGAGAATTTGCTACTTTAAAATGCTTTGGAGAAAGTCAAACCTGATCTAAAACAGCCACATAAACTAAAAAGACTGATGAAAAGAAGGGAAAACCTCATCCTGCGCCGCCAACATAAATTAGAACGTTTTTTAAGCTCATGACTATCCTTACTAGAATTTGTCACGTTTTATTATTTATTGTGGTAAATTTTGACTAACTAATTTATAATAGATAATATGTTAAGGGAATAGTAGATTTTTTTTTCTCTAAAGATTTATATTACAACTGTGGCATGTTATTGTTACAGGTCTGCCAGGTTCCTGCACTACATTTCCCATCACTCTCCTCTGTTCCCACCTGCTCGTTGTGGTAGATTTTTCCCCTATCTCGCACCTGACCTAAGACTACCTAGGTCTCGTCTACAATCAACGTCCCCGAACGTCTACAGTCGGTGTTAGTTTCTCTGAGTCTCGTCTACAATCGACGTCCCTGAACGTCTACAGTCAACGTTAGTTTCTCTAGGTCTCGTCTACAATCAACGTCCCCGAACGTCTACAGTCGGTGTTAGTTTCTCTGAGTCTCGTCTACAATCGATGTCCCCGAACGTCTACAGTCGGTGTTAGTTTCTATGGGTCTCGTCTACAGTATACGATATTTATACTCTAGTGCTTCTACAGTCGACGTCGGCCGAGTTAGTAATCCCTAACTTGTTCCCTTAAAGGACAAGTTTGGTATTTTACCCTTAAAGCCCTGTTTACAGATCGTTTCTGATGAAATAGAACGGTTAAGATTAAAATTTGGACACATGCTGCTGTCCCGAGAATTTTAGGTTTCTTTCGCTTCTCCCCCCCACCTACAGAATGGCTGCCTATGGGCACTGGAACAATCCTTCCTAAAAACACATTAAACATTTGTTTACAAAGACGTGAAACTCACCGAGTGGTCAGGGGTGTTCACTGATATGCTCACACAAAAATCGCTGCAAAAGATGCTTTCCAACAGGTTTTATCGTAGTTTTTGTCCAAGTTTTTTTTTTTTGTGTGTGTGTTTGACAAAAACTACGTTAAGAGCTCATTTGATTACTCAATATATCATGACATAATACAGACAGTATATTTTGATTTTGTCATGGTCAGCACTTGGAATTTTTTTTTTTTTTTAGTACGTTCTGTCCAAAGTTGTTAGAATGTTAGACCTAAAGGGGGAAGTAAGGTTTATATGTTAGAATTGTTAGAATCATGGTTAGTATAAAAGACAATTTACTATCTTATCTATTAAAAATCCATCACAACGTCATTCCTAATCACACACACCTGTACCTCATCACCATCATCACCAACTCTATAAAGACTGACTCTTAACTTCTGTTCACTGTCCGGTCTCGTTCGTTGGTTGGAAAGAGGACTACTCACCTTGCCTTCTACGATCTCCCTGTCTCGAGCATTCTCCCTGTCTCCATCGATCCACCACCCCTGTAAGAAGACCACTTTCCAATCCAACATTGCAATTCCCACTCACCTGCTTCCCGTTCACCAGCCCTGTTGTTGTCAAAAAACTTCCTGTATTCCATTCATCCCTGTCTCGTGAGTCTGATTCCGTAACAGTTGTAGCTGTAGTTTCTAAATATGCAGATTGCTATTTTCCATAACAGATGCTATAGATTAGAAAAAAGAAAAAAAGTCAACAGTGACCTAAGCATGATAATGAGGAGCCATCAATGGTCTTACCTGTAATTATATCCTTACTGTCTGTAACAAATGCTAAACAGTTAAAACAGTTCATACAACATAGAATAAAGAGCTTTTGTCTGGATCTTCTTGGAATTATTGACCAGACAATCAGTTTTCACCATGTGTAAAATGTGTTCAGTTCTAATGATGACTGAAAGGAAAAACCCGACCCACATTTATTCCAAAAGATGACATAGCTAAAATCATTAAGAGACTGATGAACTGTTAAGGAATAGAAAATAAACAATTTCAATGTGTTAAAGGTAGGGTAGGTCAGAATTGTCTAAAAAAAACTTTTATTCAAATTTGTTTAAACTGTCTTTATATACCAATACATAATTAAAATGCAAGTACTCTGAAATAGAGAGTATAAAAAATTGAGTGACTCTAGTGTATTTAATCTTCAATAAACACAGCTCATTAATTCCATTCACTCCCACCTAAAAACGGGTGCGCGACTGCGCGCACATGGGCAGAGCCAGTAATAGAGAGCCTAAGTCCCGCCCCTCCGCTTCCGGCTCATGGGACCTTATTTCTGAAAAAATATGTATGGAAGTCAATGGCGAGAGATAACTTATCTTTTTATTCCGTCTGAACTGTGCCCTGAACTACACATATGATGTTTGTCAATTTAAAAGGTAATTATGAAAGTCAAGAAAGTCGCAGTTTGTCATAAAACAGAAGAGTAAAGTTTAGTTTTATGTGAAAATCGCTCAATGAACTACATCTCTCGTCTCGCACTATGTACGTCACAAGATCCGTTGCTCGTATGTGTGTATTCTGGCTCAAAACACTCAGGCATGACGGCGTAACGTTACGATTATAATGTAAGACTATAGAAAAAATGACAGACGTTAGCTTCATAAAGTTAGCTTCATTCATTGAGAGAAAAGGTGTGACGTCGCATGTGCGCCTTCTGGGTTTGTAGTCTTTGTAATTACGTATTTTCACAGTCTTATACCTCAGCAGTTTTACATCAAGCTGCGACTTTCTTGACTTTAAAATGTATCTTTTAAATTGACAAACATCATATGTGTAAATCAGGGCACAATTCAAACGAGATCAAAATATTTGTTGTCTCTCGCCATTGACTACCATACAATATTTTTCCGAAATAAGGTCCCATGGTGGTCGACCGGAAGGGGAGGGACTTAGGCTCTCTATAGCGCGGTAGTCATGGCGACGGAGAGTGACAGTCGCGCAAGCCAATCACTTGTTTCGTCCCGGTAGGAATTAATGAGCTGTGTTTTTTGAAGATTAAATACACTATAGTCACTCAATTTGTATACTCTCTTTTTCAAAGTGCTTACATTTTAATTATGTATTGGTATATAAAGACAGTTTAAGCCAATTTGAAAAAAAGTTCTTTAGACAATTCTTACCTACCCAACCTTTAAGTGAAGAAAATGTTAAGTGAAGTTAATTTGACTTCCCATAAGGCACTTAAGTAGAACGTTCTGTCAAACTAATAAGGTTTCAGGTGCTTAAATAATATAAAATACATCACATATGTAAACAATTAATTGTTAACTAGGTTATTATATAATTGCAGTTATGGTTTGAAACAACTTTGCATGTGTGAATGGTAGCCTCCTGCAAGACCATTTTGCAATATCTGCTAAAATGATTCACACTTCAACCGCCACAATGTTCAAACAAAAACACACTTGCCTGTTTCACAACTCATACAAAAGCAGCACGTAGGCCTATTTATTTTGGCGCCCATAATAACATCATTCACACTGCTCGTGCGTAGTGCCCATTTTGCCGCGCGTAATGCGCTGACCTCTGCAGAAAACGTTGGAAATGCACACTACACCTATTTATCAACATAATATTTAGCAATATAGGCTTTTAAAAAGCAACATAAAATATATCGGCGAACTACTGTTTAAAGGGAAAAGACTGTCTGGCTTGATGCAAGTTCCACGAGCCGCGACCAGCACAAAAACGCGGTCTATTCATATTATTTATACATAGCACTTTGGTGTTTGGCTGCGGTCAGTTACCATTTGGATGTAGCCTAACTGTGGTCCCGCTCTTCATTTTAGATAAGATTTCATGACAAGTTGAAGTCGGTAATCATTTTAGTCAATCAGTTGAATGACAGTGTGTCAGGTGTCAAACACTTTCTCTATGGCGTTGCGCTGGGATGCCCCGCCCACAGTGAAATCTCATAGGTTCAAAATGTTCCACATAACTTAACCACTAAACAAAAATCTTCTGATTTGCGTTTTTGTTTCAGTTTGCATTGTATTTTCTCGTGGATAGACAAATTAACTGTCACTGGAAACTTAAACTTAGTAATCTTTTAACCAAGAAAAATAGAATATGACTCAGTTTAAAAGGCAGAAAAAGACGAACAGTAATGTCACAGACAACAAAACCATAAAAAATCGAATTATAATAATAATAAAAAAATATCAAAAGGAACTTAATTTCAAAATCTTTTTTTTTTTTTCCTGTAAATGTGATCAGACTAGGACTATTATTCAGCAAATACATGTCAACACTTTGGCATTTCCTTACCATTACATTGTATTGCAAAGTCATTTGGTTCTTACACTATCTGCATTCCTTTGGCTCTTCCGGCTTTTGGAAGCACGACACAATGGCGAAGGCGAGACAGGAAGTGATGGATGACTGACAAATCTCCCTTAATGCGTCCAGGTTATTGCTCAGATCCTGTAATGCTGACATGTGTCATGCATGCATTAAAATATGTATATTTTATAACTTAAATTGATAGAAAAAAGCTTCAAAAAGCATGGACAAGAATTTCCTTGTATTCCTTCATGGAATTCCTTCACCCTCAGAATGAAAATCAGCTCACTTCACATTTATTTGTAGGCCTATAGTGCCTTTCACTATATAATTTCAAAGCAGCTTTACAGAAAATGCATGTTTACAATTTAGAGTAATCTATTATCAGAGGTGACTCTGTCAAAGGATTGTCCATATGACATAAATGTAAAGTTCTTCTAAGATAATACAGTACTACCAAATGTCCAGAGTTTTGTAACCTAAAGAGCTTGATGGATTGTAGGGCGATAGAAGATTGGTTAAATACACAGGAGCTGAACCATTTAGGGCCTTATAGGTTAGTAGTGATACTTTATCAATACAGAACGTAATAGGTCACCAGTGTAGAGATGATAAAATTGGGGTTATATGATCTTATTTTCTTGGTTAGAGCAGCAGCATTTTGGACTAATTGTGTATTGATGATGCAGGACAACCACCTAATAATGCATTACAGTAATCCAATCTAGAGGTCATGAATGCATGAACTAGCTTTTCTGCATCAGAAACAGATATCATGTTCCATAGCTTAGCAATGTTTTGGAGGTGGAAGAAGGCTGTTTTTGTAACATATGAAATATAATTTTCGAAAGACTGATTGCTGTTTAATATAACACCTATAACTGGATGATGTAACAGTACATCATTTTAAATACTAATTGTATTCAAAGAGATTACATGTACAAGTTTTTGGTCCAATAAGTAATACCTCAGTCTTATCCGAATTTAATAGAAGAAAATTACTGGTCATCCAATATTTAACATCACATTCTGTCAACTTGGATAATTTGGAGATTTCATCTGGTCATGATGAAACATATAACTGAGTTATTTCCATGTTCCTAATTCCATGTTTTCAATAATATTAATACACACAGCATGTGTGTATTATGTTGAAAATAGCAGAGGGCCTAAAACAGACCCCTGTGGCACTCCATAATTTACTGATGTTAACTTGGATAATTCCCTGTTTAAATAAACAAAATGGTAACGGAGACAATCTAAACCACCTTAATGCCTGTCCCTAAATACCAGTCTAATTTTGCAATCGATCTAAGAGTATGTCGCAATCTATAGTGACGAACGCAGCACTAAGATCAAGCAAAACTAGTATTGAGATACAGCCTTGGTCAGAAGCTAGAATTATCTTAATATAAAGATAAATGACAGAAGTCATTTGTAAATTTAATAAGCACACTTTCTGTGCTATGATAGGGCCTGAATCCTGACGGAACATTTTCATAGATATATTTTTTTTGCAAGAAAGAGCACAACTGAGCGGACAACTTTTTCAAAATCAGTGTTTAATAGATGTATGTGTCATTCAAATACAGATGTTTTGACAAAATCCAACAAAATCATAAGTGAAAAGCAAACAGGCCTATCAGTAGCTGGGGACATCACAACATTTTAGCAACATTTTAGGCTTTGTGTGGCAATGTTTTCCACTGCTAAAGCATACAGGAAGAGAAAGCAGACAAAGAGGCATCTGGTCACTGTACCCACCTGTTTCCTCCCATTCAGGGGATACAGGAAAATTTCATTGTTCTCTAGGCAAGACATGAAGTCATGTTGAAAAGATGGTTGCAATTTTATTAGCGGTTCTCAAAGCAGCTAAAATACAGACATAAATTAAATTTGTATGATTAACGGACACTGGCTTAATGACTCCCTTTGCTAAAATTAAATTATAAAATTAAATGTGCACATTGTGCAACAAGGCACGTTGAACATAAACCTGGGTTGCATTTCTCAAAAGCACCATGCGCTAAGTTCATCGTAGAGACCATTGATGGTGATGATTCTATGATCTACTTAGGCTTACAATAATTTTGGGAAATGCAGCCCTGGTCTTTCCCCAGATGCAATTCTTCAACAGGATGTCAGGAACTTTCCTCAGGCCATCCCGTCCTCTTTCATTCTGAATGACTGTGTGGAACATTGGAGACGTTCATGTGTTTGTAGAAAGCCCTGTATGGTTTCACAGCATGTCTGTGATGTTATCATCGTTACTCACATTCTCTAACCAAAAACAGTTTTGTGTGAACGTTAACGTGATAAACGACTGAAAGTGAGAAAGCTGAACTGAAAGATGGGCTGGTTTGACAGTCGGCATCTAGGGTGTGAATAAACTGAAGATGACTGCAAACAGTGTTGGAATGCCTCGTATTTATGATCATTTAAAGGCTGGGCTATATAATTGGGACAGTTTTTGCATTTGAGATAACAGGAAAAAGTAAAATTCACCTCTATAGGCTAGGCCTACTGCATATAAAATAGGCCTGCAGTTGATCTGCAAATACATTTTCCATATCTACTGTGGATTATTTTTGGTTCAGTAGCAAAGAACAAGGGCAAACAGTGAACAAGACAGACAATTTCTCCCCCTCGTGCAGCATAAGGTTTATGTCTGAGAAAGAGAGAAAAAACGGCAGGTTTTCCCTGGATGGAAGCCCGCTAACTAAACATTTTGCCTGGATCTTGCTCAGATTTGCTCCATTCATGGGACAGTGTCGCCCTCTAGTGGAACGGAAAGCTTTGTGATTGAAATTGAATTCCCCAACAACATCTTAAGAAACTCGTTCCCTCAAATCATTGTTACTCAAAATGTGTAAGTAGGACTTGAATCAGATTTGCAATCAAAATATGTTGAATATTGTTTTCACTAATATTTTTAATTTAATTGCCTCAAAATTATACCGTACTGTGGTATGTGAAACACAAACTGGGGCACATTGTCAGTTGTTATCAGTTCGTATTGATACTTCATTCTTGTAGAAAGGTCGCCTTTTTCCACCTTTGTTGCCATTGGCTTGGCTTGCTTAGTTGGGGACATTACATTTAACATTTAATTTAATATTCAACAATAATGTTGATCTGCCTACATTGACACTACAAGAACTGAACTGAGCTGGACGATGACATCACGGTTTTCTCCAGAGCGGTTTATATAGGCTATATAAATGAACTAAATTAATAACTTTTTTAAACAAAAACAAAACATCACTGAACTTACTTAAGCTGGACTGTGACGCTATTTACTTCTGGAAACAAACTTTTTTGCATTATTTTCCTGTTATCTCAGTAAAGCTGCTTTGAAACGATCTGTATTGTAAAAAGCGCGCGTAAATGTGACTTGACTTGACTAGAGAACGCAAGATATTCTATGTGATACCCCCATAATTAGGCTACTTATAATTTAGATTTCACTGAACTCAATAAGCTCTCACATTGAAGATGGACCACAGTTGTTTTCTTCATTTTAGATTTTATTTCACTCACATTTTCATATAAAACTTTGTATGTTTTGTCTCCTCTGTAGGCAACAGTTAGCATAAGTCACTCTTACAGTGTAGAATTCAAATCCATTCAGCCTTATTAATAAAGCACCTCTAACACACACACACACACACACACACACAATCATAATGTAAGTTAGTTTTCAGTTACTGTAGTGGTCTCTAATCTGAGTACTTCAAAAAGGAGGAAAACAAAAAATATATCTGACAAAAAAAAGATGCTTAGCATTTTAGTTACAGGTACATTAGCATGTGCAACGTTCAAACCTCCTTTTTAAAGCCATTAGGTTTTAGACCACTGGACTGGCGGATGTTCATATGTCAAAAACATGAACAAAAAAGAAGACTGACTTCCATCTACCATGTTTTGGTCAATAACAGGCCCTTAGGCCACCATTTTTAAGGATACGTCAGTTTCTAGTTCAGACACTACAGACAAAACTCATTTGAGTGCAGGAATGTGTGTTGGCAAACACAGAGAGCCAGTACATTAAGATAATTCAGCAAACTGAGACGAAAAGACATGCTAACATACAACGAGGCAAAAACAAAGTAAGAAAAACACATTTTATAAACACAGCAACAGTATAAAACAAAACAAAAATCCTTCTGGTTTGATTGGTCATTTGCAAAACTCATAATTATTGCAGGTTTAGGTTTGAATCAAGCTTAATGCTTGGAGCTTTACAATGCTAAGTCATATGAGGGAGCAACCATGCTAACAAATTCATTATTAGCCTCACATGCTCCATTTTTTTGCTAATGTAATCTCATAATGAAGCATCTCCTTTACCTTACATGTAAGGGTGAGTAAATCAGAAGCAGAGAGATAACAGCAACATTTGCATTTACAACCAACAATGTGTGGATTTTTAACATTTCTTTTTTTCTCTCTCTACATATAGGCTAGTGTTAATATGAATGTGAGGCAACTAAAATAAGAGCACCTTTTGAAATATGAAGAACCCATACTGCACTCACAAACATTGGTTCATCGCACAAATCAGCAAGAATCGTTCTGGCACACATACAAACACATACACGCGGCAAAATGACCATTTTCTTGGGTTTCTTTAAATAATTTAGCAACATCACAGAACTCATTATACTATTTGAAGACACCATTTTTTCTTTTCATATAACCATTCAAATTATTACTTTGTCTTTAACTATCATTAAACAGGAGTGAACTAAAACAACTATAACAGAAAGCATCTAGGAAAAATCTTCATCAACATTATTCATATTCTAAAACAAGAGGTATGTGGGAGGGATGGAGACTAAAAATGCAAAAGGGAAGAACAGCAAGGGTAAAAAGGACGAGGAGGATGGTCTTCACAGGGTTAAAATGAGGGTTTGGACATTTAAAATGATGTGCACTGTTGACAGAAAAGTATAATCAGTCTAACTTGTAATGTTGCTTAAATACCAGGACTATATAAAACTGTGGCCTAGTGTGACAAACTAAGTCACATGCGTAAGTCAACATTACAGTATTGACCTCAAAGTCTTCCTTGACTTGTCATACAATACATAAAGGTTTACATGATGTATAAGATGATCTTAGATTTTAAGTACTTGGTTTACAGGTTGAACACAACATGTCATGAGTCATATTTCAGCACAAAAGAAAATAAGCAATTACATTTTAAAAATAGAAAGTAAAGCCAATTTTAAGACCATTACGATTTTTTTCCGTTGTGTCATTGTCAATTAATCACATTTGTACCCAAACTTCTCATTACTGTAAAGTAAAGTAATGAGATTAGTATATTAAAGTATGAGATTCACCATTAAGAGTAATAAAATGTACAAAATAAACCTAAAACGTGGATGCACTACAGAAATGGAATTTGGAGGTAAAATGTGCTGAACTGTTGTGGATAAGTCACAAAAAAAATCTTTATGGTTCTAAAAAAGGCTTTATTTTAGTTAAGTAAAATGTCTTGTTTTTATTTATTATTTAGATTTTCGAGTAAAATGTGACCTGGACATGTTTTTTTTATGATATTCACCCATACATAGAACTCAATATTTTTACTTTCTACCTGAAGTAAAATTACAGCTAGAATTTCTTCTGTAATCTTTAAAGGCTTGATGTGCAATAAATGTGTACGATCTCATTCACTCCTGAAAAAAAAATAATAAAAAAATAAAATAAAAATGATTGTAAGTGACAGTACTCAAACATTAACCACATTGTCCTCGCCCTCACAATACAAAGCGGTGGTAAATAAATAAATGTCCACGAACTGGGACGATAGGCTACAGCTTTAAACGGTGTAAGGTCAAGACTACGATAAATCAGTAAAGAACTGCTGTGCAAATGGCTTGCACATTCATTTATCCTCCTGATCCCCGTCAGCAAGTTCAAACAAATCAAGTTTTCAACGTGCATACAGAGAACAAGCAGCTTTTTCACTCATCTTCATGCTAGCTCTTAGCAAAACACTTGTACAGTACATGAAAACCAAGTATTTCCAGGATTGTTGGGTCTATTCACAGGAAGGATGCTACAAACAGCAGCCTCATCAAAAATTAGCAACCCCTTCTCTTAGCATTAGCACTGCGTTAGCATTAGCCATATGCATATTACTAATGTTGCATTCACGCCCTGGCAGAATTACCATAATTACAGAATTCTGAGGATTAAAACCCATTGTTTTAATCAGGAACTTTGGGAACTTGTGTAATTCTGAGGTTGGAACCTCTGAATTTGATTAAAACTCCATTCCATTCCAAGTTAATGAAGAGATAGTATTTTTCTGTCATAAGCAACAAAGCTGCGCATGGATACATTTCAGCGTTATGAGCATTGCTATAGAACTGAGTCAGAGTATATGAACAGCTCAGAGTTGTCATCTCATAACTGCGGTAATTCTGACGAAACGTGAACTTAGCGTTAGTATATACCCTCTGGTCAGTGCCAATTAGTTGTCAGGGTGCGCTATTGGAAACTATACAAACTAGAAGGCCATAAGAAGCCGCTGGATAATCCTGAAAATGCTTGCTCCTCGACATAAAGGCCACATTTCCCCACCAGTATCAAGTTTTGAACCGATACCATATTGGAAAAAACAACACTTGTCAGATCAGGATCTCTGCTCTTCTTGAGTTTCTTTTTTTCATTTTTTCTTAAATAAATTATTCTATTTTTTTCTTTTTAATTACTCATTTTTACCACAGACAACCTACTTCAAACACAGTACATGCTTATCTCCAGCTAAAATGGATACAAACCCATGAAGGTAACTTGTTTCATTAACATTGAATAACATTATGCAGAATTGTAAGATATCGCACTGTGTGGAGTAGGCTCTCTTTGAATTTAATTACTAACTTGTGCAAAACATCTGCAGAGGTGATGGGCTCTACACTTCTGGAGGAAGTTGTACTGCCTTTTCATCCAGTGCCAGGCACGTCTCAAGGCATTCCCCGTCATTTGAGGCCTGTTCTGGACAAAGATGTTCTTCGCCACCATCCTCGAAAGGTGGAGGTACTTCGACAGACAAGCTCTTGGCCGAATCCTGCCCGCAGGTTTCTTGTTTTTGCCGAACGCTCTTCGTATCTGGATCATCACCTCCACTCACCGCCTCCTCTACTTTTGCTGGGAGCGTCTCAAAGGCTGCCGTCTCTACGTGGCCTACCTGATAGTAGAGGACAGAAGAAGGGTCTTTGAGTAGCCTCTGCTGGGTCTGTTCATCTGGATGGTTTTCTGTAATACACAGCAGGGTGGCACCTTCAGGAAAAGGCCCCTCTAGAAGGACTCCCTCAACACCTTCCATGCCCTCCATCCCAGCCTGGCTGGACAGGGCACCCTGCAGGAGGCAAAGGGTTGGGTCGGCGTTCTGCTCTTCCTCAACCTGCTGCTCCTCTTGTTCCAGTCTCCTTTCTCGTTCCTCTGCACTTTGTAGGTGAAGCACGGCCGTTTCGTTCTCACGCTCCAGGCTGTCGCACTGCTCCTCTTGCAGCTCCTGAACACTTTGGCTTTCCACATCCGAGTCCAAGGGAGAAAGAGACAGAGAGGGCGAGGAGACTAACTCTGTCTCTTCCCCACAGTCCTCTCCAGACCTAACACCTAACAGGATTCTCTTTTCCAGGTCAAGTTTCATGACAGTGTGGAGATAATGAGTACGCACACGAAGAGGGTTGAACTCAATGCGGCCGGCGGTGTTACCACAACCATCACGGGTGCAGCCACATGGGAAGGACATCCGATCCACCTTTGGAACAAGGTAAAGGAGAAAGAGCAAATGTTAGCCTTTTACTTGAATAGGCTAATAGTCCAAATCACGGGTTTCCAATCCTGCCTCTAGAGTGGCACCTTCCAGCAGAGTTTAGCTCCAGCCCCAATTAAACACACCTGAACCAGTTACTCAAGGTCTTAAAGCTCACTAGAAACTTTCAGGCAGGTGTACTGGAGCTAAATTCTGCAGTAGGGTGGCCCTCCATGAGCAGGAAGGGACACCCGTGGGCTAAGTGGACACTACTAAGTAGTAAAAAGTACTTTCGAGACTACCAAGTGCCCTACCTGGCACTTAATTCCAGCCTGGCTGCAGCCGCAGTGCCGAGGGTCACAGTAGAAGCGGCAGTCACAACCACACTCCTCCCGGGACAAACGTATGGCACGCAGATCAGCCTTTTCTCTGGCATCTATACGGGCAATACCTGAGGCCCTCAATAGTGCCCGGCGCCGCTTGGTAGGAAGAGGCTGCAGGAAGAAGCAATCGTCCACCTCCACGCTCTCAACGTCCAGATCCTCATCGGATATGTCGTCCAGGGTAAGCAACTCCGCTTCAGGACAATCTACAGTTCCATTCCGTGTCAGCTGGGAAAAGTCAGGTAAAAGAGTTCTTAAAATCAAAACAAAATAGCAGCCTAACTGCAAAAGCAGAATCGTGTATGAGCAACAGGAGCTACAACCACACACAACTAACCTTTAACTTGCGAGCATTGAGCTTTTCTTGGCGTAAGTGTTGACGCAGCACATGCTTGTGGCTGCTCTCTTGTTCTCGTGCAAACTCGCCAAGGGTGTAATGTCGTATAGCGCAGTGATGGCGCGCCATGCCCAGGGAGCTGCCACCCTGACTGGGCACACTGGTGAAGCCCTGCCTTCTGGAGAAGTAGTAGACCGTCACCGCATCAAAGCGTACCTGCTTACGACCTAAAGACACTTTGTGTCTTCTGAGAATGGAGGGGGCTACAGAAACAAAATAAAGAGAAAGTGTAAACAATAATGTTACGGTCTATATATAGCTTTGGTACTCAACCTACGCCTCCTTAAATGACAATATTGTGTTTAATGCCAAAATGGTGTTCAACAAGTTTTCATCTCAAGGCTTGCTGCTTAAGGAACAATGTTTACCCAAGTAGGACATATTCCTGAAACGGAATATAGAGGAGAGTCCAAAGGTGGCCTTAAAAGGGTCATGCATTAAGAAATACAATTTTCCTTGATCTTTTGACATTTAAGAGGTCATTGTACTATAAAAATATCCTGTAAGTTTCAGAACTCAAAACTTCCTTGTTAGTCCAAAAACAGTTTTTATTGAAACCAAGCTGCCAAAATGACAGATTTTGTCGCATTATTACATCATAGTGCAACAAAAGACCACCTCTGCAGAAGATCAACACCTACTTATACATTATTGCCACCAACTGATTAGCGCATATCACGTAGTAGGCCTAGTTAATATGAGAGACGCAAACAGCAACAAAACGATAGAGATGCCTCTAAGGATAACAAGACGTTTTGCATTGCTCAGTTCTTTATTAGTTCTTTAGAACTTTATTTTTACAGTAACTAAGTTCCAAATTGTGTCAGTAAGACAAAGTTCATTTGTTTGCTACATTTTACTTCAAATTTGTTTTTAAACAAGACTGTTCAGGCGCAGACTTTTCAGAGAGACAAAAAATAAAAGATAATGCAGTGCCAACTATATTGGATTGGATAGGACGGCAATGTCGCAACACACAAGTGTTTGTAACAATGTTTTTACCATGATATGATATGCACTGAGTATTTATACTGTGGCGCTGCAGTCAAACTGTGAATAGTTGTGATTTGCTGTCCTTTCCTTTGCTTCGGCATTTATGGGGCTCATGTGTTGGATTATCGGATAAGGAAGAAAGCACGTAGAGAACGCTGCTTTTGTTATTATTTTGATCCAAGCCATTCGCTGTAATCCTGAATAAAAGCTTCAGTGTGCAGCATCTTCGGTTTTCTCATCAGTAAGACATTACAACACGTTTCATATTATTAAATCATGACATTGCATATGATATTTTATACGTTTTTCCCTTTATCAAAACGGATGGACGATGAATAGACTATAAACGACGTGAGAAACGATGGTACATTCATAATTCCAATTACACGAAACACTGTAAGCTATCATTTCAGTTATAACTGTTGCACCTCCATGTACTTGAACTTTATTTGCCACAACTTATAAAGCACATGTAATATGCATAAATGTTTCACATTGTTGGTAACTATGTAACATGATATTTTACAACATTGGAAAACATTTCCCCACATGTAATGGCGAGGACATTGAGAATTATTTTAATATGCAAAACAGTTACCCAATCATAGCAGTGGGCGTTTACTTCCAAGTCTCGAATGTGGCACACCTTTCTTAACTGAGTGTTTCAAAGAGAGGGCCAAAAACAGGATAGAAAATAGCATTACTACTAAATTTGGATTTTTTTGTTTTTAAATGTAAAAATCATTTAAAATATATATTTTTTTAAAAAGCAGTTCTTGACCCTTTTAAAAGTATATTTCTGAAAAGAGTACCTATGTGTTAAACAAAGTAAATGCAAAAGCTTTTTCATTGAAATGGTTCTGATTTGCGAACACTGCAGTGCAATAGTGCAAATGGTGTCTGAAAGTAGCTCAGGGGCGAAGAACAAAACAAAACACATGGAAATTGTTTGAGTGCTCTCATAACTTATAGCCAGGATTTTGCAATAATAATGAAGTCATAAGACTAACTTGTGTGTTCTTACGTGTTAGAGAGCTGGAGGGAGCATTGAGACTGTCGCAGCTATCAGCGCTGTCACTGCTGGAGATGTCATCATCTGAATCTTTGGGTGTGGAACACGGCGAGCCGCTGTCCACCTCCTCAAATCTGCGCTTCAGGCTGCGAGATGACACTGTCTCCATGGAAACACTGCGTCTGGAGGCATTGCAGAAAGGTACAAGCTTTGTCAGACAGACTGACAGACTATTGCTAGCTAAATGCAAACATGAACAACCATGTCAAAATAGTAGGATATGTATAAAAGCAAGAGCAGCATTTCTGACCTTTGAATGCACTTTTTCTCATATAAATTCTAAAATACTGGATGGATTATATTGTACTTTTGTCATTTCATCTAATTTCTGTTTGAAAATCTACACAGTCCTGCCAAGGAACAATTTTCTGTGAATCAATTTGGTGAATATCTTAAAAGCTAATATTGTAATATAAAAAAATATAAATATTATAAATAATATATACTGTATATAAACAGTTTTGAGTTTTTTTTTCATAATTCCATAATAACTTTTAATAACTATTACATTTTTAAAGCAAAACTTCAAAACTTGAAATTCTTCAAAAAGTTTATTAAATAAAATAAAAAGATTAAAAGGTCACAAAAACTATGTGAAACTTGGCCAGTAACAGATTAATCAACAGATGCAATGCTGAATATAAATACCTCATTCTGGAGGTCATAGCGACCAAATATAACACTTACTGTTAGGTCATCTCCAATGGAAAACAACATATTAGCAGGTAATTTTAGACACATTTGGACTAGAAAAGCAGGATTTCTATAGATACCAGCAAGTTAGAGATTATTTTAACAAAAGAGTTAAAAGTATAGTGACGGAAGTATACAAGACGTCTATGGATGTATACAAGAACCATTCATCAAAATACATTAAACAAAAATGGGGACTCTCAAATAACAGAGGAAAACTGGACAGATTTATGTGTGATACAGGCAAATCCTACAAACTCAAGATCTTGGAGGATGGAAGAATTTAGTACGATTCTTAATAACTCCCAAACAAAGTGTAAACTCAATGGCTAATCATTTTCATCGTTTTTGGGACTGCCCAAAATACATTTGGCACAATTTGCCAAGAAGTAGCGGCTGAAATTGAAAAGATAATAGGAGAAGAGTTTGACCATTCATTCATTACATTATATCTAGGGAAAATAACAGAAACTGTTTTAGACAAGGATAAATACTTTAAAGTGTTAGTTCACCCCAAAATGTAAATTATGTCATTAATTACTCACCCTTACGTCGTTCCAATCCAAACCTGTATGACTTTCGTTCCTCTTCGGAACACAAATGAAGATCTTTTTAATGAAATGTGAAAGCTTCCTGTCCCCCCATTGACAGAAACGCAACGACCACTTTCAAGCTGCAGAAAGGCAGTAAAGACATCATTAAAGTAATCTATGTGACTCCAGTGGTTTAACCTCAATTTTATGAGTGCTTTGTTTGCGCAAAATACTAATCTCCAAAGCGCGTTCACACTTCCATCCAAACTCCCTACAAAGATCTTAATTTGTGTTCCGAAGATGAATGAAAGTCTTCCGGGTTTGGAATGACATGAGGGTAATTATAGACCTTTTTGGGTGGACGAACCCTTTAAAGATACTTTTAGCAAACAGCAGGAAATGAAAATGGTTGCAGGTAGACCCTCCATCAAGGGACCAGGGGCTAGGAATTGTAAATTAAATATATCGTATGGAGAGAGACATTTATTTTAAGGCTTAATTTAGAAAAATGTAACAAGTATTGGGAAAAATAGGTTATGTACAGACACCATTGAGGAAAGTGTGTATATTTAGATGTTGGAAATGTACTGTGATTTGATATTATGATACCCATGATGACTTATTGTTCACTGTTTTCAAGTAAAATACAATGCAACCAAAAAAGGCCACATACAACAATCTAGTAGCTTACGCAACATCACCTCTTTTGCTACCTAATCCTTGGCATTCTCTTTCTCCATCCAGTATGAAAGTCCTGCTTAAAAATCATGAAGCCAGCAAACATCACCATGGTAACTGGTTCAAAGCAATAGCCATGGAAAAACTGCATCCAAGTTTTTGGGTCTTTTCACTTCCATTAAAACCGATAGAACCTTACAAACAACAAGCCTTTGCAAGACGATAACAAAACCAGTTCAGTCAAACCAGTGAGGTCACACAAGGCTGAGTCGGGACGTTTGATCAGACCACCTCCTTAGCCCGAGGGAGCTGTGTAATACAACTGCTTTGAGCGGCTCCATGCCTGATTTTCTTCATGATTAAACACTATTTTTAAACAGTCAGTGGCTTTTTACTGGGTTAAATGAGAACAGTTTGGCGGTGGCTTTGAAGGAAGGTCGGCTTTTTCCATGTGAAGGGAGAAAAAAAGATGACTTAAGAATTATGACTGACAATTAAACTCACAGCCTAATGGATTTAATCCCACACAGATTTGTGAAATCCATAAAAACTGGATTAGTTTTATTCATTCTGATTATGAAGGAAATAACATTAGCCTGACTCAGCTTGGGCATATGAATGTCTTATTCATTTTTATACTGTAATTTAATAATCAGGCCGGGTAGCCTTGAATTCACATACAAGATCAAGTACATGCCAACATCTGCCAGCTTATCGCTGGTAAAAAAATGCGTTAAGACCTTGAAACATCAAAAACAGCTGCAACAAACAACAGGATTGAATATATGCTGCTTTATGCATCAGTGTTTGACACACAGTGCGCTGCTCATGAATGAACCGTATCCATAGAAACAAGAAATGCTAAACGAGCCCATTTTTTGCTCGTTTAGCATTTCTAGTTTCCTCCCTTTCATGTGTTCCTTTTATAATTAATGCTACCGTGGTGATGCAGTAAAATGCACAGAAAATCTGTGGTGATCTACAAGTAAGCTGCTAGCAAATAATGCAGTACGTCTGCCAATTATTGTGGATTCAATGAAGCATGCCAATATTTCTCTTCAGACTCAAAGCCAAACTTAGTCACACATCACTTCTATTAGACACCATAGTGTGCACACAGTGACTTAAAAGCATATGTTTTAACATATACATTGGGTAAAGCATTATAACCATATGCAGGCAGGCAGTGACAAAGGAAAGCTTTGCAATGGCACCAAACCTGCATAGAAGAGTCATTCACCATTTGCCTGATTCACAAATTGCTTGAGATGTTTAGGTAGATTATATGCATTTAAACCCTAAATGAATAAGTGGTAAAGAAATGGCTGAGCAGGATGGTACAATGATGGCTATAATAATCCAATAATCTTCATTTGAAAAACATTGATCTTGCAACCTGAGACTTACTATTGATTCTACATCAGGTATTAAAACTAGTCAGATATGCAACAAACTGGAACAAATGGGCACTAAACCAAAGTAACATCACTGTAAAACACAGTTTTAGATAGGGATGCACGATATATCGGCCACCATATTGGTATTGGCCGATATATGTTCATTTTTTATGTTATCGTTATCGGCCCGATAATAAAATTTGACCGATATATCGAAGCGATGAATAATGGATTTCCTTCAGCTGTGTGTTTCCTTCAGAGTGTTCGCCATGATTTTTTTTTTTTATTGCATGAAATATGATTGAAATCACTTTAAAAAAGGGAAATACAGTTAAGTGCAACATGAACAGCACAAGTCTGTCATATAGGCTACATAAGATAATGAGAACATAATAATGTGCTTGGGACAAGGCTTTTAATGGTGTTTTTGTAATCAGGCTCATAAATGATATAAAGATTTATCGGCCAATATATCGGTTATTGGCTTTCAAATATAAAGAATTATAGGTTATCGGTATCATTCAAAATATTCATATCGGTGCATAGTTTTAGATGTAAAGGAGTAATTCGTTCTCAATTTGTGAGTTATGATCATTTGCAAGCGGAAAGAGGCTTTTAAAAGCACTCCACTGTACCATGGAGAAAAATGGGAGCACTAGACATGGGCCTCATCCAGCAACTGTATGTAGCCCATTGCACATTGAATAAGTGACAAACGGACATCATGCACAGGCATGCATAGTTTGCATATCACAGAGATGTCCGCAGGGAGATATGCGGTAATAATTTCTATGCCATACATCTAGGGAAGCTCCTCCATCTCTGGAAAAATAGCAGAAAAGTCCTCTCCAATAGCATTGGAGTATGATGCCAATAACTGAAGGCAAGGCAGGTTTAGGCAAACTAACTAGTTTCTGTGAATGCAGCACAGGTCGTTTAAAAGAAGGGATGCAACTGCAAAGCTGAAATATGTTTGCAGAGCTCCTAACACACATCCTGTGGCCTATTTGAGGTGGACAGAAAGCATGAATAATCACCTTACAGGACCGACTACACACCAATCTGGTTGACTGGTCTGCACTAAAATAGCCCATCCTAGACATATGACACATAAACGTCACGTCTTACAAACTCTGCAGGTGACGTTGCAGTTTCTTAAAATGCAAACATTATTCCCATTCTGTGAATGCATCCATGCACCACTTCTATGCACACTCATCAGCTGGGTTTTTTAAAGAGGTCAACCAGTACAGAAAGTGGAAGATTTATTATATGACATCACACTTTACACTACATTGTCCATGTTACTACAGTTAATTATTTTAGCAATAATGTGCACTTACAAAACATGTAAACGTCCAGCAATATGAACACTGTATTGGAAAATGTGATTGCATCAGGCTGTGGTAGTATAGTATATAGTTTTAATTGTACTCGCACATAACCACATAGTTAGCATCCATTCCATGTAGAACCTATTAGACATGTAGCATTTGTAACTAGTGTCAGATAAGAAATGTCACTAGTAACAATTGGGATAGGTACTAGTAACATGTCAAACAGATAATAGCCTACTAGTAAATCTGGTACAGAGACTAGTAATTTAGAAATAAGTACCAAATGAATAGGTACCAGCAACAAATCTATTAGATCACTAGTCTGGGGTAAATAGTTAACATCTGAACCACATTTTTCTATGGAACGCAATGGCAAAAATAGTTTCCAGACCTGGATTAATGCTAGTGGCAGATAAAGAGTATGAAACAGTACTAGTAATTACTAATATCTATTAAGTGCTAGTAAAACATAGACACTGGTTAGTTTATAGGAATAGGCCTAAATATTAAAACAACTTGCCATAGTGTGACCCAATATGATTGGGATGACACATCACATAATTATCTGTCCCATGATTTTTTATTTTTTACTGGAAAAGACAGACAGAGGGTCTTATGACAGAGCAGAAAATGGCATGCTGTGTTGCAACCGGTCCAATGATCAACCCATTTTCCTCGTTTTTCTTCGTAGGCTTGGCTGCAAGGGGAAAGACAGGCAAAAGTGAAACACAAAACCTCTCTCATAGACTTACCTTGGGCAGAAATAGAGAGCCTTTAAACCGGCGAAGCTGTCGCTCGTTCCGTGCTTCCTTTATTTGGATGGTTCTCTTTTTGGGGGGGATTTGGAGCCTATTTCAGCTTTAGACTTCCACAAGGTTACAAAATGACAGACAAAAGCGACTTCAGCCCATCGAAATGGCCAGACCAATGAGGAAATATATCAGTTTATTCACGAAAAATTAAGCATCGTAAACAATGGATATTAGTCTTGACATGGTCTATAAATGGGGGTCTGTGTATCAAGAAGCCTATGCGAGCATTTAACGTTGCGATCAAGCTCTGTAAAGATTAAAAACGGGGCAGACGAAGACAGACAAGAACCTCATTCACTAAGAATTAAAAATTCCGGCGTAGATGCATCCAATACATGCAGATAAAATCTCTAGGTGATCCTTTAAAATGCCTGCATTCAAAAAGACCAAATAGAGCCGAGCTTCGGGTTTTTTCCCCTCCGGATAGGTGGTTGTGTTCTGCGCTATGTTTAGACAAATCGCAACGTTATATTTCCACCTCGAAGGAAAGAAAAAACAAAAAATGATGTGTAGTATCTGTCGGCCCGAGGACCCTATGGGCCTCTCTTCTGCCCCGGTTTGTTACAATGTAACAATAGAGTAAGGAATGCCGCACGGGACCCATATATACTTATTGTGACGTCAACGACGTGCCGGCGTAGAGGCTGCCGGGAAACGTAGTTCTAAAGAGCCTATTGTTAGCTTTGGAAGGTCCGTTGTCTTCCTCGACAAGAAAACGGATATTGTTTCTCTGGGCGGTTTTATTTGGACACAAGGCGTGTAAAACAATAAAGGGATATTTTGTCTCAAACAGACGTCTCGTCTGTGACAGTTACGCTAGTCCAGCTGGGCCTATTTGTAGTTCTAGCTTCGTTTTCTTTTTTTTGACAGCTCGGTTTCCATGGAAACTAAGTGAGGTCGTTCTCAACTAGTCAAGCACTATTAGCAAGAGACTGATACTGAAAAATGTATGAAAAATATAAAAATATCGGTGGGTGAATCTCAGTGTGTTTAGAACACGCAGGGTTCATATTTCAGCCTCAAACGAAAAAAAATCACTGGTTTTAATATTTTGAGGTATATGTTGACAATTAAGCAAAAAAGAGAGAAAAAACAAACAAAAACCTTTTAAATCCTAATTATCTGTACACCACATTAATGTGTTGTTCTGCATTTATGCAGATTTACATAATACTGTATTTTATAGGAGTTATTGTATTTTTTACTGTCAATTTTTTTTATTATTTAATTTTCTTTATGAAATACAGAAAAGAAAATATCATTTGTTTCTATTGATTTTGTAGTTAAATGTTACAAGATATATTTTTGTGAAATTCGCCAAGGTAACCAATGTCTTTTGAAGCCATTCTCATCTTATAAATGCCCATAAATTGCAAGCAGTGGTTTTAGCCATAGAGTCTCTATTCTGTTAAGCATTGTGGTTGAAAAAGTTAATGGAGGATACAAAACAAAACCGCTTGTTTCAAGGTCATTTTAATCATTGCAATGACATGGTAAAGGGTCACAGACAATACCTCGCATCTTTACCATCTTGGTCTGGCTTGCATCTAGCACTAACCATGGCTACCTTTTCTCATGCAGTGCAATATTTCTCCCCTTTACCCCACCTGAAAGATTAGTAAATCAGTGGTCATATCCAAAAGGAAACAAAAAGAAAGTAAAACATGATCTCTCTTTTTTTATACTGTAAAATAATCCTCTGGCAAGTCAGAAATTTGTAAAAAGTATTCTAGTATATGTAACAAGGATGATAAAACAAAAGTGGAGAGGGGTGTTAAGCACAATGTTAAAAAAATAAAATAAGACGCACATATATAATGCCCACTTGCTGCCGTTCATGTCCTGTCTGTAAATAACGTGCATATGCAGCATCAACTGAAGAATCATCAGGGATCAAAGCTACAGAACCTAATATCATGCCCAACAGTCATAAAGAGTCACCTGAACAAGCCTTAAAAAAATAATAATTAACAATTAACTTGAGGAACATCAGCGATTTGTGCAGCACTGCTTCAGTCAATTAAAGGTAGGGTGGCATTATCGATCGAATTTCATTCTGCGATCACGTGAACATCTGTGATCGTGTCAAGATCATACGCTAAACCATTTTTCCACAGGTGACAGTACTGACGACAACGTTCATCAGGAATGGATGCAATTTCATAAGCGTCCTTGGAATCTCTGTCTCCGTCTGTGACATAACTTTCCACAGTTGTTTATAAAGCGTGTATTCATTGAGACGTGGACTGCACTTCACATGGGGTTCCAGCATATGCAGCTAAAACACATAGAATGACATCCAGGCAGTCAACACCAAATAACACTGAATTTAACGCCAGCCAATTCTCTGTTTGAGCCGGTACGGCCTTAGTACATAATTACATTAGACAAAATCTATTTTTTTCTGCCTTTAAAAAAGCAACAAAACAAACTGATGCAAAGAAAGGTAATAAAATAGAAATTCTATGATATGTTCTTTGCTAAATGTCATTTTTTTGTAAATGGGAAGAGGTTGAAAAAGGCAGCACACACTCCATAGACAACAACAGTGAGGGTTTCAAAATGGGTCAGGTGCCTTTTTTCCCTTTTCCCATGATCGTCTCCATTACTATTCCAAGCAAAGCGATCTTCAGTAAGGTCCAGGAAGTGTGCAGGGAATGGGCTGTGGGCTGAATCTTAAGAAAAACATAAGGGGACTGTTCACACCCCCTTTATCCTTTGTTTTCACTT
The DNA here is from genome assembly GCF_949319135.1 of Squalius cephalus. Taxonomy (NCBI): domain Eukaryota; kingdom Metazoa; phylum Chordata; class Actinopteri; order Cypriniformes; family Leuciscidae; genus Squalius; species Squalius cephalus. The sequence continues at coordinate 26,473,889 of NC_137139.1, forward strand.
CAAAATGATGTGATAGCCATCGTTTGTTTCAGCTGAAAATTCAATTGAAAGAATGAAAGTTATAAAACAGGAAACAAAGATTTGTTGGTTAAAACTTCTCAGTGCTTAAAAAGAAACTGGCTTGCTCGTACCTTTCATTGTGTCCAGGACAAAACACATCTCATCTTGAAAGTTCTGAATCATCTGTTTGAATGAGAACATGAAGATTAAGTCAGAATAAGAGATCTTGCATAATTAAAGTTGCGATTAAACAGAAGTAGCGACAGATCTTTTCTTCCATATTGTGACGTACATCTGAGTGTAACAGATTATCGGAAAAGAAAGAATGTTGATTCTATGTAGCGGTTGTTGGATTTTGAGTTGTGGGCGTGGCACTCGAGAATGAATGTGAGCTTGCAGTCATTTGAGAGAGAGAGAGAGAGAGAGAGAGAGAGAGAGAGAGAGAGAGAGAGAGAGAGAGAGAGAGAGAGAGAGAGAGAGAGAGAGAGAGAGAGAGAGAGAGAGAGAGAGAGAGAGAGAGAGAGAGAGAGAGAGAGAGAGAGAGAGAGAGAGAGAGAGAGAGAAAGAGAAAGAGAAAGAGAGAGAGACTGACTGTCATTTTCACCTCCAAGATTGACATTTTGATTAAACATTATGAGCTCAAAAAAAGAAACACGCATGGATGAATGTTCATAACGACATCTATAACATGCCTTTACAAAATAGTGAATTTTCATTTTGTGCCACTTTTAACCCTAAAACTGCCAATGTGATCTGGGTGTAACTTAGTTTTTGTCGTCTTTTTTGGGGCGTAAGAATGATTTTTTATCAAATCCTTTTATCATTTATCACAGCCTGGTCTGTCTTGAGTATGCTGGTCACATGATTTGTTTAAAAATTTTTGTGATTAATTAGTCAGCCTGACCTAAATCCAACATGGCTGCCAGTGGTGCAGGACATTCAGATTTTGAGATAAGTAAATATATATTAAACTTACTTTTCTTTTGAAAAAATAATACTAACACTGCTAACATTAATTATGAACATTGTCTTAAGGTGCTGAAAAAGAAAATGTATAAAAATGTTGTTCATGTTGTTATTTAGCACGTTTTGAAATATATGTTACACCTGAGTCACATTGCCACTTTTGGGTATAAAAAAGGGATTAACTTTGTATTCATTTTTGTAACAATCTTTGTATTCTGAGTTTTTTTTTATTTATTTTTTTACAAATTATAAAATTTACAGGTTAAACTGATACAGCCTGTCTGTCTTGAGTATGCTGGTCACATGATTTGCTTCAAGTTATCTGTGATCAATTAGTCAGCCTGGCCTAAATCCAAAAATTTTTACCACTTTACCAATTTTTTTTACCATTTTTATGGTAACGCAAGGTCCGATTTCAAAACGGTTTTCACAGGCTGAATCTTGAGTTTGTAAGCTTTGATGATATATAATATGATATATAATATGTCAACATTATATGAGTTGAAGTATAGGATATAATTGTTTTAAACATGCAATGGCAGTTACAGTTATAGATATAGTTATTGATCTGGGAGTCACAACTCATAAAATCCAAAATACATAACATTTTTCAAAAATTCTTTTGGATATGATTTACTTAAGTCCAGATGATATAAAAAAATGACATGAAATTATTTGTTGCTTATCATTTTCTACTCTTGCCTGTTTAAGGGTTAAACTCTTCAAAACTGACCTCATTTACTTTAAAACACATTCCTGGTCTTATTGTGCATGTTACAACAACATTGAATCGGTTTTCATTTATAACCCACCATGCCTTCTTATTTTTCAACCTCATCACCCAAACTTAAGGCTCATTTCTGGTATGTAACCCCCACTTTTTAAATTAATATTACATTTTAAATGAAGTCCTGGCTCCTTTTTCTTGTTCAATTCTGAATATAATTTGGAAATATGTCACATTACAGCAGTAAGGCCCTTTTCATACTAGAGCTTTTGGCACAAACCTTCGTGTGTTTGCAAACTTGGGTGCACACGGTACATGAGCACTCCAGTGTGGCGCACAATTGGTATGAAAGCAATCTGCTCTTATTTGTGGAAATGAACTGCTATTGATGATGGATTGATGACGACTGATGTACTGCAAGCACAGCAGCAGATTCGCAAGCTCTGCAGAAATGGTCTTTGGCGAGCAGCTCTTGCAATGCATCTTCAGACCAAATAATCGAAACAAAGCGTGAAAACAGCTTTAAGCTTGCCCTCTATTAAGTAGCAATAGGGTTAATGTCAACAGAAAAGTGATCTATGCCATGCTTCTAAAGTGAAGGGAATGTTTCTAGAGCGCAAGTTGGTGCAAGGAAAACTAAACAAATATAAGAGAAGAAAAAGAAAGCCTGTAGAGGCCCTTATTACCTCATCACTGACTAACACGTGGATACCAGTGGGTCCCTGCTTGAAGATCTGACTGATCTGGCGTGGAGAGATGCTGAAGAGCTGAGCCAACTTCTCTGTCAGTTCCACAGCTGTTAACTCCTCCAGATAGATAGCATGATACACTAAGATGGGGGTAAAGAAACATGAGACCCTAATCAACAAATCGCTGCATAGAAAAAAAAAGAAAGAAAAGCAAACATTCAAATAAGATAGGATACAAGCTATCACAAATCTAGAAAATTGAAAAAAAAACACCTAACAACATGAAATCAATACTGACCCTATATATTTTCTTTGGTTATTTGACCCCATTTACTATGTCCCAGGTCATATTGCGCATAAGTGCACATTATTATAAAGAAAAAAAACAAAGCTAAAAAGCTTTTCTATTTTGCTGACATAACCAGACCATACAGGTAAGGGAAAAATGATTACCCAATTCCACAGCCTAACATTTAATTCCTGCAATAACTTGATATAATAATAACGTAATCACATTTCGTTTCATCTTTCTTTTGATCTAGTTGATGTCAAACTTACCGAAAAAAGTGTTGCTAGTCCCGTCTCCATTCTCGTGTTTCTGGTGCTGTTCACGACCCTGTTGGGACTCCTGGCACACATAGATGGTGAGCCGTGGACGGACCACCCTGAACAAGAACATACATACACGGTTAATATATAATTGTCAGTTTATATTATGTAAACATCAACAGCCTAGGAAATAACAAAACATGGAAACTGAATGCTGAAATAGACTACTGTTCAAAAGCTTGGCGTACTTTAAAAAAAAAAAAGAAAGATTAATGTTTTTATTCAGAAAAGATTCATTAAATTGATTAAAAGTGACAGTAAAGACTTTTACATTGTTACAGAAATGTTATATTTAAAAAAAATGCTGTTCTTTTAAAATATTAACTTTATAGTCAAAGAATCCTGAAAAAAAAAATGCTTCCAGTTTATACAAAAATATTAAGCTACAAGATTACAACATTGATAATTATAAGAAATGTTTCTTGAGCAGCAAATGAACATAATATAATGATTTCTACTCTATGAAGGATCATGTGACACTGAAGACTGGAGTAATGGATGCTGAAAATTCAGCTTTGACATCATAGGAATAAATTACATTGTATTTAAGGTCATTTAAAAAGTATAATAATATTTCACAATATTACTATTTTGATTAACCCTCTGGTGTTGTTCGTTCGTGTCGGTCAAAAATGACCAATTTGTTTAAAAAAAAAATACATAAATGTAAAATGTTTTAGTCAAAACTGACCTAAAGAGCACCAGAGGGTTAAATAAATGCAGCCTTGTTGACCAAAAGAGTGTATTGTACATATAGGTGTACACAGATAACAGACACTTACCGCCCTTTGAGTGCGTTAAATAGTCGAATGCCATCAGCAGGTCCACAGATCTGGATGACATCCTCTCGGGTCAATTTTAGCAGATCGGCACCTGAGAGATGTCAAAGGACAGTTGACACATTCACACTAGGATTTTGTCATACTATTCTAAAGGTAATATGGAATAAAGAGGCATATCTTTCTGAACACATTATGATGAGAGAATGAGATTGGAGAGCATGTGTTATCTGAATGAGAGTGATGTAAAGACCGGTGTGGCACTGTATGGTTGCTGAGTGAGCAAAGCCTGATGTGAGAGCTGTATGGAATGTGATGCACACTTATGTAAGCCCGATCGTCCCTTTACCCGAGAAGTTTGAGAAGAGGCGGCAGAATGGCGAAAAACGGTTTCTATGGAGCCACTGCTGTGCTTCCTGTGGCGTTGCCGTGGGCAACAGATTCTGTTTGTTCGGGGGCAAAGAGAAAGGACAAAATAGGCCTTAGCACACTGACCGTAATCTGATCATAATTTGTCTGTTTTTCCATTGAACAATCCCTCCACTGAAGTCAGACACACCCCCTTAAACTGTCTGGCCTTAGTTGAACCCACTTCAAATGTTCTTCTATACGAGTTCATCAACAGATTTAGTAACTTAAAATCCTTTGTACACAACCAAGTTTTCCCTTTGGCAAATAAACATTTCAACATATTCATATTAGCAAATAAATTCATGTACCTGATTGCTTTCACTGTCTCTTGTAAGTAGGTGGCACGACAACTGTAAGGCAGAACGGTCTCTCAGTTTTAAAATCTCAGATTTGTCTGGAGTGTTATCTTGTTATGAGGAAGTATGTGGTGACTAACGGGGCTTATATGTTACGAACGAAACAAAAAAAACAATGGGCTAAAACCTCACATAACATCAGCCTATAAACGAATGCAAAAATTATGTAATGTTTGGAGTCATTTTAAAAGTCTATTAGTTACAACAAACAATCAAATCAAACCAATGAATTATTGATTGTCCAGATCAACCTGTACAAGTACTTTTACATCCAATTTGGTGCCTGTATATCCTACTGTTCGAAAATTTGGGGGCGGCAAGATTTTTTTTTTTTTTTTCATAAGTCTCTTATGCTCACCAAGAATGCATTTATTTAATCAAAAATACAGTAGAAGTTATAATAATAATTTCTATTTTAATATATTTTAAAATAATTTATTCCTGTGATGCAAAGCTGAATTTTCAGCATCATTACTCCAGTCTTCAGTGTCACATGATCCTTCAGAAATCATTCTGATATGCTGATTTACTGCTCAAGAAACATTTCTTATTATGATCAATGTTGAAAACACTTGTGCTGCTTAAATATTTTGTGGAAACCATAATACTTTTTTGTCAGGATTCTTTGATGAAAAGAAAGTTAAAACATTATACTAACATTTCTAACATTATACATCTATTTACCAGCACTTTTGATCAATGTAATGCATCCTTGGTGAATAAATGTAGCCTATTAATTTCTTAAAAAAAAAAATCTTACTAAGCCCAAACCAAACAGCAGTTTATATATTATTTATTTAACAAATATATATATATATATATATATATATATATATAGGGGCTGGGCAATATGACATATATACTGTGCAATGGTTAAATAATGTCATGTCATGGTTTATCTGTGGCAAGCTTAAAAAAATTCCCCACAGCTAAAAAATAAAATGGCAAAAATTTACTTTGCATTAGTATTTAATCTACTGGATTAAAAAGTATTTTACTTGTGTATATATATATATATATATATATATATATATATATATATATAAAGTATATTTGTATAAACAAATTGATCGAATTTCCAGCAGAAAAACTAGATGTAACATATTGGTCATGCTGCCCACCCCAATACTGTATTATATAGTTCTACCAAAAAACAAAAAAGCTACAAAGGCCAATACATCCTATGAAATGTGCTAATGAACATGCAAAAGCAACTACAACAAAAAAAGTATTTTACAGGACTGATAATAGCATCTGCAACAATGAATAAAAACAAAGGGGTTTTGATGCACTATTGCAGTTCTCCTGACATTATTAAATGTACATGGAAGCATGGAGCATGCCACACACACACACAAACAAACAAACAAACAAACACACACACACATTATACTGAAGAGAAGCTATTGACCATTCCATTCCCAATACAGCTCAACTACTTGACTAGTAAAGATAGTATGATCAGTTATGAATCAATGCTTGTTCAATCGTAATATAGCATTCAAATGAGAGCATGTAGAATGCAGAAATGTTGTAAGAGAAGAAACACACAAGAGAACATTGGGATGAATCGATCAAAGACTAAGTCTCAGTCAAAGTGCTACGCAGTTTGTCTAGCATATCTCAATGAACATATATGGACAGAATGTCACTAGAAACGTTTAATGAATGTTACATTATGCCATTGAGAGCAGTGAATCTCACATATGAGAGAAGATGGGTGAAGAGAACAGATACACACTCACATCTGCTAACTGTACGACAGGCTCTGGTTGGTGATTAGGTGAACCATTTCTGCAAGAAAAAACCATAAGCCATTAGATGGCCACACATGAAATAAATCAATGAATGTTATTCCAAGGAAGACAAATGTCTCCTTAGCCTTTTAACAATATATAATAAATTGCTCTTTTTTTCTTATTCAGTATCCTTTTTTGCTCAGTTATATGTCATATTACTTAAGTAAAATGGTTTATTAGCAATGCATTTTCTATGTAACTGTTGTCTAAATTGACTGAAATGGAAAAAAATATGTATAAATCTCAAAAAATAATCAATGTTTCCTACCCTTCATTCACAGAAAAGCTGTTGTGGGAGCTATTGAAACCTGGTGATGGCGAGTTGTTGACATATGTAGCCTCAGGCCATGGAGAGCACTGGATATACACAAAAAAAAGCAATACCATGAAAATATTGAACAAGAAAGGGATGAAGGAAATGGGTAAAAAGATGTAAAATGAACAGATTAATAACTTTATCTTGTTAGATAATAACATGTGGACAAATGTTTTCAGACATTTGCAGTTGGAAAAAGGTAATGAATTTCAATAAGTTATTGCAATACTCAGCATATCACAAAATGTAAAAAAAAAACTGCAATAATATTGTTTTGTGGGGGCCTTTGGTGATTTCCACCCCCCTTCAGAACTGCCTTAATTCTTCGTGGGATAGATTTGACAAGGTGCTGGAAACATTCCTCAGAGATTTTGGCCCATTTTGACATGATAGAATCATGTAGTAGCTGCAGATTTGTCAAGATTTGTCTCGTTCCACCACATCCCAAAGGTGCTCTGTTGGACTGAGATCTGGTGATTGTGGAGGCCATTTGAGTATAGTGAACTTATTGTTATGTTTAAGAAACCAGTTTGAGATTATTTGAGCTTTGTGATATGGCGCGTGTTGCAAGCAGGGCGGGGCCGAGGGCCGTGAGAGAACGGAGGCATGAACGGAAGCATAAGAGGAGGAGCGATGACAGTGAAGGACGAGAGAGGACCAGGCCTGGACTTTTATGTTATGTTTTGTTTATGTGTGTGTGTGTGGCAGTCGTCCGTGAGGGGCTGCTGCCATTACTTCCGTTTTGTTGTTTGTTTATTTTATGATTATTAAAGTTTGTTAAATGTTCGCCGGTTCCCGCCTCCTCCTTCCCATAACAACATACTTCGTTACAGCGCATTATCCTGCTGAAAGTAGCCATCAGAAGGATGGGTACACTGTGGTCATAAAGGAATGGACATTGTAGGCAACAATAGTCAAGAAAATATCCCCCACACCATTACACCACCAGCATCAGCCTGAACCCTTGATACAAGGCAGGATAAATCCATGCTTTTGGTGTTTACACCAAATTCTGACCCTGCCATCTGAATGTCGCTGTAGGAATTGAGACTCATCAGACCAGGCAATATATTTCCAATCTTCTATTGTCCAATTTTGGAGAGCCCGTGTCAATTGTAGCCTCAGTTTGCTCTTCTTATCTGACTGGAGTGGCACCGGTGTGTCTTCTGCTGCTGTAGCTCATCTGCTTCAAGGTTCGACGTGTTGTGTGCTCAGAGATGCTCTTCTGCCCACCTCGGTTGTAACGCTCAATATCTGAGTTACTTGCTGCATCCCAATTTACATACTATCCATCCTAAATAGTGTTTGAAATTAGAATTTGTGTGTCCCAAAATCGTAGTATGTTGAAATGAGTTTTCCAAAGAGACCCTGTTGGTCTAATTTTTCCGGTTTAGAATCCAATCCATGCACACTATAATGTCTTATATTGCCCACAACACATTGCGCGTTGGGCAAGGTTTCGATTTGAACTACAAATAAAAAGTGTTAAAAAAAAAACACAAACATGGCAAATGTGTGAGTCCGACAGTTAAGTAGAGAGGTTTAGATAAAAGGGTTTGAGTGATTAACAATCAGTATCTAACCTGACGAAAATATATTTATTCAATGTTATCCACATTATATTTCATCTGCAACAGCATCGTGAACTTTTGTAAAGATACGTTTGGTCATTAACTTTTAAATGCATCATTATGTAAATTGCAAACACATGAGGACAGTCTCCGCATGAAAGAACCACGACTGACAGATCAACGTGCTACTACATTTCTCTCCGAAACTGTAGGAAATTAAATTAAATTGAATGTGGAGGATTTTAAGTGTGACAAGATGATTGACAGGGCAGTTTAAACAGTGACAGGAAGCATGTAACCAAGCTGTCCGTTAAAGACGCAATTATGACGAAGTATTATGTCCCAAAGCTTGCCTACTCCTCTGATACACACTCAAAAGTATGTATTTTTTCTTCACAAAATCAGTACAAACTAGTCTGGCCATTCTCCTCCAACCTCTGGCATAAACAAGTCATTTTCATGTGATTGATTGGCTGATATTTGCATTAACGAGCAGTCGAATAGGTGTACCTAATAAAATTGCTGGTGAGTGTATTAATTTATCTCTAGCTATTAGAGACAAATTCAATAATTAATTTCATTAATATATATATATATATATATTATAATTAAACAATTATTATAATATTATAAAAATATTAAATTAAAATCTGTAATATTAGAGAGACAAATTTATTTAAATTTAAATATTCATGACAACCCAAGCTTTCCAAGGCAGCAGATACACACCTCAGTGAGAATTGTGGTTTCATATGAAGGCTGGTATTTTTCCTTTTCTTGCGGTGCTCGTTTCTCCATTTTTTCTCGGTCTGTTTTCTGCTTTCTGTCAGCACCTTTAGGCTAAACACAAAAAATACCAAGTATTTGCATTGAATTTTTTAAGAAGATCCTGTTTCGGTAGTAAGGTTACACAAAAATGATGCCGCACTGGTGTCACATTGTAAATGTTTATCAGCGCAGGCCTCATCCCACCTTAAAAACTTTGATTTGGCAGCTGGCGGAGTGCTGGTGCTCAGTGTACTCCCCGGCCTCGTTCTCCTTGAAAGTGTCGATTTGAACGCGGAACGGCACTCCCTTCTCTCCTCCATGCTTACGCATGGTGAACTCTGTGCTGATACAATGGACCTACACAAGCAGGAAAATAATGAGTAACAGTGAATAATATTTAAAAAACATATTTGAAAATTGTCAACAACAAAAAGAAAATTGTCCACAGCATACAATTAAAGTCAATGGGATGCAGTGTTGCTTTGGACCATACAAACTTCCATTGTATGGATACAAATTGATGAAAGGTTCCTCAAAATATCTACTTTTGTGTTCCACAGAAAAGAAAGAAAGTCATGCAGGTTTGGAATGTCATGAGGGTGAGTAAATGATGACAGAATTTTAATTTTTTAAGTGAACTATCCCTTTAAGATGGTTAAAGTCCATCATAATAAGGAAGTGTAAGTTAAATTCGCATTGACAAAGTACATAGATTGTGCATGGAAGGCTAAAAAAAATTGGAAAAAAATAAAAGCACAATAAAGACACAGATCAAACCTCATCTTTGGATTTTTAAGGCTCCACTGACAGTGTCTGGGAGAGTTGTTCTTGAGGTCAGCAAAAGCAGTCTATGATACCTGAATAAACACAGAGGTCCTTTTCGAGGGGTCCCAGAGGAACTCCACAGTGTTGAGCTGTGTAGGGTTTGCCCTGGGATCAACCACCCCTACCGACATTGGGATATCTGTGGATTTCAGTGCAAGCATGTTATTAATGTATAATAAATTCCTACATATAAACAACATTGATTTATTGGTAGTTAAATTTATATTTGAGTGACAATTACTCACAATCTGTTTATTATTATTATCTTACTGGGAAGTGTTTATAATCTGATCTTTCACTTTCTGTGACGTCATCGGTTACAGTATTTACCTAAATCAAGGATTCTGTCTCCCGGTCTATTCCAGCGCCAGCCCTCTAACTGCTGGTGTTCAGTGTACTGAAGCCGGCGGTCGTGAAACACGACACGGATAATACTCTGAAGGGAGTAACCACAAGAAAAATAACAGTTGAGATCAACCACAGATAGTCACATGAAACACATATGATTCATCAGGCCCTCTTCTGATATAATACAGTGAGATTAAACTGAACACTTAAAGGATTTTCAACAGCTAATGAGATCCAGCCTTGATGCGAGTATAATCCTGTATGTGGGAAGCATGAATTATGGGGGATAAGAAAGAACAGACTGCAAATCCTCACCTTTACCATTTTCCCATTGATCTCAGGAAGCTCTCCCATTTTCCGATTATCCAGCATTCGAATCTCATAAGACTGTCCTGCAGCCGGTGGGAAAAAAGTTTATAGCAATACCAGTAAAACCAGTTTACATCTCTTGTAACTCTGCTTTTTATTCTGCCCTCTGTACAATACAGAATTGAATTGAATAGTTTATGGAAACATTGGATCATAATTTAAGGTTAGAAGCTCTTACATATCATGCATGAAAGAAATAACAAATAAATAATTTGACTTAAACAGAACAGTTTTTTTCATACGATGAAAGTGAATTGGGATGGATACTGTGTTATCAAAGATGAATAAATACTGTAACAAATGTATTACTCACTGTTATTTAATGCTTTAACTAACATTAACTAATTGACCTTACTGTAAAGTGTTACCAAAAAAATCTTACTGACCCCAAATTTTTCAACAGTAATGTATTTTCCAAGTCTCCAGAGGAACTAGCTCTTTAATCTTTTAATTTGTTTGTTTTAATAAACTATTAAGCATTTTAGAAGTTCTGTGTATGAACCGATTTATATTGACAACCTAAAGCTATTTCAAACATATCGGAATTGAAGGAAAGCTCAGACATTCTTCAGCCAGTGTTGCTGAACAGACCTTGATTGAGGTAGGTGAGTGTCTCATCATGTAGCTTGACAGCAGGAGAGGTGGCGGCACACAGTACGTACTGGAAGGGAAGGATCTTATTGTCGCTTTCTGGAGGTAAATTTGACTCCTCCTGCTTAAAGATGGGGAGAGCTAGCACATCACTAGAAAACAGCAAGAGAAAGGGGAAAAATTGACAAATTTATGGATTTGGACATTTCAGACAAGCCCAAGAAGCACATTCCTAATGCTATTCAAACATCTAAGAGTAAATCATCACAGATGGCAGAGCAGAACTGGAACATGTGGTTTATAGCAGACAGCTATTTCGTTACCTGGAGACCAGATCATGAGGCTAGACAGTGAATCTTTCTACCTCTCAACAGGGCAATCCATTTTTCTTTAACCATTTAAATCAAAGAAAAAAATTATATTTTTATTTTACATGCGATTTGTCAGTTTGTTTCTCCATGTTAAAAAAACACTTGAAACCCCAAATGTGGGATAAAACACCTCATCAAAGCATACACACACAATAACCTCGCCACAAATAGACCTGTAGTTTTCTAAATGGTTTTTCTAAATGTGCATTTTCTGCACATCAGTCATGTAAGAGAACACAAGATATTTATAGACCTTTATAGAAGGTCAGACGCATTCATCATGACATTTTAAACAGCCCGGAGTGACATGTGCACAGCAGAAGTTGTTGGCATAGACATAGTAGGCAAGTAAAATAGATTTAAACAACACTCCTGAATAAGATAAAAACACATATCAGCAGAACATTAACAGTATTTTAAAGAGCAAACCATACAGGTCTCAGAACACACCAAAAACAATCGAAGCATCCCTAAACAAACTCACCTCATGCTGTATGCACCAGCTCCAAGTTCTTGTCCGATCCCTGACAGACTGGCATCAAAGTCCTGGACCAGACCAGACTCAATCACCTCATCGGCCAGAGGTAGTTTTAGAGCCCAAGCCATGACTTTAGACCTCCAATTCAAGTGAACTAAGGAACAAATGAATCAGTCCTGACAGTCTCCCTTTGGGTTTAGGGATGATCACAGACGCCTGTCTAAAGAAACAGAGGGGGGAAATGGATTACGTGGGTCATATATTTAGTTTTATTACATGGTAAAAAAAAAAAATCATTCTTAACTGGAAAATAAGTTGTTTTCAACTACAAGAAAAATCTTTTAAGTATTATTTATCATTACTAGATCAAATATAACGCTTAAGACAGAACATTGCAGCACAAATCCCCAAAATTACTAAATTCAGAAGTACTAACAAACCCTACACATGACGAACACGTTTATTACATTAAACAAGTCAGTTGGCGGGAAAAACTTAAAAAATAAAGTGTTTGCTTTATCATATATGGCATTGTAAGCGTGTAAATTACCTCTGACAGCAGTCAGATAAAGAATGTAGTAAAGCTCATCGTTTCACGCCATTTTCCCACCCATCGTCCTTCTTTTGGCAAGACAACTTGGTTATGCTCGAAAGAAGACAGATTAATTTCCTTCACCGGTCGCTCCAAAAATTGACGACGCTGCGAATAATTCGAAGATAATTTATCAGGTTGAGTTTTGTTTGAATAAATGTCTTATGTATAATATAACATGTTTGTTTATCTCTTCTACTCTGTAGAAATTGCCGTAATATCCGCAGTACTCTCCCTCACTAACTGCTGGAACAGCGACCGGCTCAAGAGCATTAGCGGCCTCAATCGCCCTGGAGGCGCATTGCAACATGGCATATGGCCGCGAAATTTATAATGAAGAAATATGGCGCAAACACAAAACAAAACATTTAATAAAGTAATATTTAAAAAAGTAAGTAAGTAATACAATAAAAAGATACTTTATAGTGATACAACATTAGGCTAGGAAGGGTTCCTGCGTACATTTTTGGTGGACTTTTACATCTTCAGTGTGTTGTATTGTTGTTTAAAGTGTTTTTATATGGTTACTGACCAAACACTGCAAAATATCTATCCAAGAAATTTCAGCAGAGAAAAAACTCCAGACAACATGAGCTGTGTGAAATAATAAATACAGCAGATGCCTTTGAAAACTCACAGCCTCGCTTTCACACCTGTCATGGCGCTGCTATGAATAAGGTCTATTAAAAGTATAAACAAAAAAGTACCTAAATGTTTTGGCTCAATACCGCAGTTGTTACATCAATCAATCAATCAATCAATCAATCAATCAATCAATCAATCAATCAATCAGTAAACACAAATCATTCTGAAAGCTTCATACACTTAAATGCAGTGATGATATTTTGCTAGAAAATATGGTTACCATGGCAATGGCAATTTTATTTTTTGCATAGTAACAAATATCCATGCTATTTTAAGGCCACAGACCATAAATACTACCATGGATTGCTGCATTATCATCATTACAATTATCATGCTTTCTATCAATAGTATTTGTAAAAATAACAACAATAAATAATTTTTATATGTTCTGAGAATTAATTTTTTAACTTTGTAGTCTGAGTGTGAGGAATACAATGATGAATGGCAAGAAATCAAAAGGTATTTACCAAGATATCAAAATCAAATACAACAAATCTGTTTAGCGTTAATTTATTCAAATAACAAGTTAATACCAAACATTACAATTGATACAAAATAAATATAGTTAATGGAGTACCATACCATTGTTTATAATCTGTAAATGCATTTAGGCATCATTTTAAAAACGATAAGTTCTGCGCAGATTAAAATGCTGAACAGATGCTGCCTTTTTACATGTTTAAGTCTATGTTTATAGCATTTGTTAAAACATTATCTAATACCATTCCTTCTTCACAACATTAAAATGTAAATGTATGGTATTGTACCAATCAAGATAAGAATCCATTAGATAAATATTGAAGGTCCATAAGAACAATATAGCTTTATGCTTAGAACAAACATGTGAAACATGTTACAACACACTTCTGTCTGGGCTGTTTTACTAAATGGGAAAATATTCATATCACCTGTGAATATGGGAGTACAAATGAGTGCACAATCCAAATTCATTAATGATGAATTGCATTTGTGATAGTAATATCTTGTAACTTTTTTTTAATGACTCATCAATCAACAATAAAAAAAAAACTTCAGCATTTCAGTTGTTTCTTAAGTGCCTCATATAGGTATAGATGAAAGTTTGGCTTCAATATCACCTCCTAATATTAAGATTTGCCTTCTGGTTATGACAAAAACAGTAACAGTAAAATCCAGACGACATGTTCTAGTTAAGTCAGTCATTGTAATCTTTGATACAGTTAGTTTTCTATTTAAAACAGTTGAAATCATACAATTCTCTGGCATATGAAATTACGATGATAGCTGAAATGGAAAAATTGGATTTAGCCACATAAAAGCAGGGCATGCTTTCTGATTCAGAGAACTATGATTGTCCACTTGACTGAACCACATCTACAGTATTTAAGCACAAAGACAGGGTAATCACTGTACTCATGGAAACTGAAATAAAGACCTGAATACACCCTCTTAGATGGATTTTTTGGAAGGTTTAAGATAACCAAAAAACAATTATCTGTCTCAGGCATTGTACAATCACACAGCTTACAGCAAAACTAGATGAACACTTGAATAAAAATAAAATATCAGTCAAATTATTAAATAGCCTCTTAAATGTACTATATGTAGTCAGAAGCCATTGCTGCGATTGCTACAGCGAAAAGCAATTTTAACGGTCAAGAATATTGTTAGTTTCTGCAACAACAACAAAAAAAAAAAAAAAAAAAAAAAAAAAAACCTAAATGAGCGCATATTTCATATATTAATGAAGTGCTTATTTTCATCTATAAAAACAGCAAAAACAGGATTTCGTAGCTTTGTCCGTATTTTAAATAGTTCAAAAGCCATTTAGCATTGAAAAGTGTGATGGCATGGCAAAAGGTCACTCTGCATGCAGCATAAAGGAAACAAAAAACAACAGAAAGAGTATGTTTGATACTATTCTAAGACCGCACACAATTTGAGTGCCGCTGGCTTCATCACAACAGCAAATCAGTTATTTTAGTCGTTTTGCAACTAGCACCAATACATCAACGTCCACAAAGTTCTTCTGTTGCATGTCATTGTCCTACTGGGCCTGAAACACGTTGATCTTGCTTGTATTTTTAAGAGTCTGTCGACGGTTACAAAACCAGACCCGAACCACCTCTCGGTCGTAATTCAGCTCCTTTGCTATCTCTGTAATCTCTTGGCCAGTCGGAAGGGAGTTTTTCTCAAAGTAAGTGTTGAGGACCTCAATGGCCTGCGGCGTGAAGCTCGTTCTCCGTTTGCGCTTCTTGGAGGGTTCTCCGCCCACAAACTCCATCAAGTTCTGCTGACCCTTCTGATTCCAGAGCTCAGCCTCTGCCAGCCAGCGCTCCAGCACAGGCTTCAGCTTCTGGGCACTTTTAGGAGTGATGTCAAGCTTCTCAAATCTTCAAACAAGAGGCAACGTGTCAACACAAGATACTGGAGTGAAATGGGAATCTTTCTGGCACTTATATTTGATTACAGATTTTATATAGAATGTAAAAAGTAATTTATATAAATGAAACTTATATAAACAATACAAAATAAATGTATATAACGAAATACCTATTATTTGTCTCAGGAAACATACAATTACATAGCTTAAAGTTTACAGCAACATGTATAAAATTGTATTATATTTTGTATAAAGTGTAAAGAAGAACCCTGTATGTCACTGTTTTGTTATGGCACTATTTACACAACAAACAGATCAGGAGTGGTTCAATCATTTCTGTGCCGACCTCTGAGACACGTAAAGAAAGAAAGAAACAAAGAGAAGATATGAAAGAGAATAACCTGCAGATGGCTGACTGACTGTAGGCGGGACCCTCTGTAGCAGTGAGAGCTTGGCCAACTTGAGTCTGTGTCAACCCCAGAGAGAGCCGTCGAATCTTAAAATTCTTGGCAAACTCCCGAATCTCCTCCAGATTAATGGCCTCTTCTTCATTCACAGCAGACTGTGGCTCTAACGAAAACAAAAATTGAATTAGGACTTCTGGATGCTGTCCAGATCATAAACAACATGAGTAATCTACCCATGAGTCACTGAAACATCATTTTTCAAAACTGAAATCTGATCTAAACAACCTTAAGGAATTGCTCCTATTCAATTATGTGACTGAAGAAGGTTGTAAATGCAATATTGCAAACATAAACGGTAAAGATATACTACCAGTAAAATATGAACCTACTGCTGACAAGCTGCCCCACGGTAGGCATGTCTCCACAGGCGATGGCACCGGTAGAGGTGAGGGATGTGACTGATTTAACCACTTGTGGCTGGGGAGCAATGATCACTTTAGATGGGGCCACTTTTCCAATAGGACCCTAGAGAATAAATTACAGCCAATCAACAAATATGACAATCATTTTACAAATATTTCACATGATCTAGAGCAAATGTGCAAAACTCACCCCCTGATTTTGCCAGGGCATTGCAGGGTAATTTCTAAGGTATTCTGAGTTCATTGCTATTGGTAGGGTGCACTGGATGGCTGCCAAGGCATTGCTAAATGGATGCTAGGGCATTCTGCTCATTGGAAAAGAGTGCCTGAGGTGAAATTTCTGCAAAAAGATATTACGTTGCTTCTTGCTTGTTTTGTGACACTTTCGAAGTGAAATGTCCATTGACTGGCACTAAAAGCGTTTACAGTTTGCTCTATTGCATATGAAAACAACGTACCACCTGCACTAAACCTATATATAAAAACCTATATATAAAGTATGTTTTCCAAATATGTAGGTAGAGGCACGTTTTCCAATGAGCCTTGGCATGCTAGGGAATCGCTAGGGTATTCTGAGTGGTTTCTTACTCATCCAATAAAAAAAAAAAAGAAGAAAAGATATACTAATGCTTAGAAAGTACAAAAATGACACACAGACTACACCAAATCTTTATTATCATTTATAGACCAATGAAAAGCCATAGTAGCTGGCACTATAGTACCTGCGTGGTGGTTTTGGTGAGTGTCAGGGGCACAGTGGATTTGGGGAGGACGGAGGCTGCAGACGGGGCAACCGCTGTTGGACCGTTCCCTATCGTAGCAATGATCTGGCCCTGGGAGTTCAAAATCAGCTGTGGGGACATGGTCTGGACCTGCAGGCCTTGAGCGGGTAACGCAGACGCTGCCGCAGCTCCAGCCAGCGATGCAGGGTTGACCAGCAGAGGAAGTGTTCCAATCACCTAAAACACAGGTATGAAACTACGGAGACTGGTATGTAAAAATGTTCATTGGGTAAGAAGGCTTGCCTTTGGGAAAAATGTGTCTGTTAAATGAATAACTGAGCATTTAAATGTAGCCCTAACCTGGCCCTGTGCGTTGGTAATGAGTTGACTTGTGAGTCCTGCCACATTAGACATGGCGCTGGTGAAGATGGGAGTTGTTGTAAGAGAGCTGATGAACTGAGGCTGAGCTCCCAGAGAAGCTGCGCTAATCTGGAAAAAAACAAAACAACTCCTGATTAGATTTATATAAAAATTCATTACGAAATATTGAAGGATAGATGAGTTTCCAGAAAGGAACTACCAGTACTTGTAAAGAAGCAAAAGAAGAATGTTTTGAGTGAGCAAAGGTTTAAGATTTCATTTTTTTTACAAAAACATTCCATCTAGTTTGCTTTTAATTTATGAAATATTTACATAATTATTATTTGTATTATTACTACATGCATTCTATAAAATAATACCATAAATAACAACAACAATATTGTTATTATTATATACAATCTTTAAATAAATAAAAAATAAAATAATATTGATTAATATTGATTGAAAAATATCCATTGATTAACATTAGTTAACATGAACTAACAATTAAGAATGCTTAAATGTTAATTTCAACATTTAGTAATACCTTATTAAAATCAAAAGTTGCATCTGAGCTAACATGAACAAACAAAGAACTGTTGAATTTTTATTAATAAACATGAACAAAGATTAATAAATACTTTATTTGTTAAGGCATTAACTAACGTTAACTAATGGAACCTTGTTGTTAAATGTTACCTTATTATTATTAAGGTCCATAAAATATAAAGTCAGTCTCCAGTCTCTATTCAAAATATTATCAGTTTCAGTAATCAAGCCTTCAAGCCCAAGTAATCAAGCCCTGGAATACAAGATCTTTACATTTGACCAAAAAAACGTCTAAAACTTTCTATCAATGTTAAACCAATGTTGTGATGCTTAAGACTACAAAACAGTATGAAATATGGAAAACTAGTTGAATTGTTGATGAGAAAGCACCAGTGATGCACTTTTTCATTGGCAAATTATTTGTTTATTTGCTCTATAACAGGCAAACTGGCCTTAAACAAAAATATCTGTTGCCATTTGAAATTAAAGGCAACCACTGAATTTAATCATGATCCAAACAAAGATGTTACGCACATGAAGCATTAGCAGTTGTTTTTGGTTTTAATTAGATTGTATAATTTCAAGATTTCAGCAAAAACTGAATGGTCAGACTTTAGATTTGTGAAATTATGCAACTTAAGACACACCTGCACAAAACAAAAACAGCAGACTGAATAAAAATGCAAATTCACTCTCTGACAGTAGGTGGCGCTTATGGAACAGTGCAGTTTCCTTGGTTACCGGTAAACACAAATCAGCATTGTGCTTATAAACGGGCATTATACAGAGGTAAGAGGAAAAGAAAATGCCATCGAAACTTTTATGTCCGTTCCCTTTAGAGATGTTAACGTCCCGTTTACAGACGTTGTAATGTTTCTACACAAATAACATTTTACTAATACATATACTAATCACAAATTACCTTTTAAATATCCAATACTAGCCACTAAGTATCCAATAAATAAAAATCTGTAAAATCGTTCAATCGCCCATATTGTCCCAAAGTATTATGCATCCTTACTTCAAACATCTTAAAAATCCAATTTTACACGAGATATCATACAACTAAACGAAAAACCTGTTTCTATTCATAATCGATGATTTCCCTACTCACAATAGCAGGGTTGATGGACAGGCCTGCGGTCTGAAGTGTTGCGACGGAGACACTAGGCTCTGACACCTTCTGCACAACAGATGCGGTGGTGGCTGGCGTGGTCTGCGTTGGCTGCAGGGCCGCTTGCATGGACTGCAGAGCAGACACCTGGGGCTGCAGGACCGCCTGCGCAGGTGACTGCAGCTGCGTCTGGACAGAGTTCAACATAGTAGCAGCTGGAAAAAGAAAACAGGCTGTTGTAACAAACAAAACAATTTAAAAAGAAGAGTTTGTTTGCCCAGTAAAACACCTTGTACCATTAAAATTGTCATTATTCTGAACTGTTGACTTCTGGACAAAAACACCATTTCATAAAAAAACAATTTCATGCATTTTAAACTGAATCTCATGCCAACAGAATGTAAAATATGCACTTTATCTAAGATGCTTTGCACCTGATGAGTATGCAAAATATGTGTGAGCAGCACCATACCTTGCAGTCCAGCAAACGGCAGCTTCAGCAGTCCTCCGGCAGGGCTGACTGCCGTGAGACCAGGGATGGTGGCGACAGTGGCGGTGGGTAGGGTGAGCACTGCCAGACCACCCTGACCACCCACAGACCCCGCCATACTTAAAGGAATGAGCAGGGGCTGACCCAGGGAACCCTGCTGGGCAAACATGCCCGTCATCAGAGAGGCCAAGCCATCCTGAGTCAGGACCTGGCAGGGTAATGGCAAAAAGATTTAATTATTCTCAGGATTTTCAAATGTGTTGACATATAGACATTTGTGCTTTTAAAAACTATTAAAAATCAGGAGTGTTTATTGAAATAAATCTGGGGGAAAAAAATTATATCAGATGGAAAAACTTATCTAAAAACAACTTAAAAGAAAATTGGAATTATTGCCTTGCCTCAGATCACTTGGAACTCTCATGATATGAACATCCATCAGAAATGATCAAGGGCTTGGAGCAAAACTGACACTGAAAGTGGCCCCCGGTGTTTTAAAAGGCAAAAATATCCTCTTTTTAAAAAGGAAAATGGAGTTCACCTGTGGGCAGGCCTGGACAGTGATGGGTATGCTGGTCTGCGGCTGGGCCTGAGACAAACTGATGGGGGCTGTGGAGACCACGGTCTGGACTGCAGGTGCTGAGACCTCCACAGACACTACATGCAAACAGAGTCAGACTTGCTGAAATCTTTTATTTTAGAATGATTTTTCAATGCATAGGAAACATAATGAATGGTGGTGTCTTTTTCAAACCATGCATCTATTACTATTATGACTCTTAAGGCCAGATTTACTAACAGCTTGCGCCAGCACAAACCATTTTTGGCACTAAAAAACAACTGCCAGGAATTATTAAAGACACCCACTGAAAAATTTGCATTGAAAAGGCGTGGAGAGGATTATTTTTGTGGCTGACCTTACTGTATCTGCATTTGTAGGAGTTTGCCTTTCAGAAGCAATATTTATGGGAGGAGAGTATTTAAATAAATCATGCAAGGTGATTTACTAAGGTTTGCACAAGTCAGGTTACTGGTATTTGCACCATTATTTACCACCCAAAAAGCATGTCTTAAACCAGACACTAAGGCTCTGTTTACACCTGGTATTAAGATGCGTTTTGGTCGATCGGATCACAAGTAGACGAGGGAGACGCGTACCCGTTTACACCTGGTGTTTTAATCCGTCTCTTTCAATCACTTTGTCCTGATTTTTTCAAGGGGAGGGTCTATGGCCGGGTAAATGTATGGACTTTTTTTTTTTAGATCTTTTGATCTAAGCTCCAAATAAGCAATCCGTTACAATGCGTTTTCGGCTACCTCTGGAAGTTGTCAAAAGTGGACAAGCTCAAAACATTTTAGACCCCGTTTACACCAGTATTTAGCATCATCACATCCACTTGTGATCCGATCCACCAGAAAGCATGTTAATAAGTGTGAGCAGGGCCAAATTTGTGCTGCTCTCATAGATTGCGTTGGTCATTATAGAAATTATCCGGCAGTAGATCACGCGCAGAACTTTCCACTCCCATCTGCGCTTTTTTGGAATTACACTCTCACGCTAATTTGCCCTGTTAAGTAAATCTGGCCCTATATGCTTCTTTGATGGTGGTGGCTTTGAATACTGGGTTGCTGTGACACCAAACTAGTGTATATATATATATATATATATCTATATCAGTCAATTTGATCAGCCTCACCAGCTGTAGTTGTGCTTGTGGTAACTGGACTGTCCAACGGACCCTCCTCGGCTGCATCCAGGGTCTGACCAGCACCCTCCTCGCCCCCTGACTCCAACTTCCCATCAGCCCCTGAAGAAGACAAGGCTGTATCCACCTCCACCTCCAACACACGGATGGTCTCCTGACCTGACATGACAATGACCTGGTGGAAGGGGTTTAACAGGTTATAAATGCTCTCCTTTCCGGGGTAATGGGGGCAGTGGTGACAAGATGAAAATGCACCATGGTCTGTTATGGATGAGTTTACACCTGTGCGTGTATGCTGATCTCACAGACATTTTATTAAAATACTGATAAGATTTGCTGAGCAAAAGAGCATGAGACTGTTTAAACTAGAGCTGGGCGATATATTGAATATTTGCAATGGTTTTATTGTGCTTTTTTCATTTTTATTTTATTATTTGGTCATTAAGGTGCACTTTTCCTCCATTTATTTTTTTAAATAAAGAAATGAAATACTTTTGCAAAGCACTAATTTATAATAATACATTTAAAATCCCATAAACTCACTTAAGACCAGTAGCATAATAAAAGCCGTTTTATCAGACATTGTTGCCCCTATAGGATGATCCATTCCATGTTGAGATCACATGACCAGTAGAATACTATTCATTCACTAAAGCAGGGGTGTCAAACTCAGTTCCTGGAGGGCCACAGCCCTGCAGAGTTTAGCTTCAACCCTAATTAAACACACCTGATCAGCTAATCAAGTCCTTCAGGCTTATTTGAAAACTGCAGGTGTGTGTGTGTTGAAGCAGGGTTGGAACAAAACTCTGTAGGGCTGTGGCCCTCCAGGAACTGAGTTTGACACCTGTGCACTAAAGGGACAGTTCACCCAAAAATGAAAATAAGCCCATGATTTACTCACCCTCAAGTCATCCTAGGTGTATATGACATTCTTCTTTCAGACGAATACAATCGGAGTTATATTAAAAAATGTCTTGGCTCTTCCAAACTTTATAATGGCAGTTAATGGCCGTTTCTGTTTTGAAGTCCATAAAAGTGCATCTATCCATCATAAAAGTGCTCCACACAGCTCTGGTGGGGGTTAATAAAGACCTTCTGAAGTGAAGCGATGCATTCGTGTAAGAAAACAATCCATATTTAAAACTTTATAAAGTAAAATAACTAGCTTCCGGCCAAACGAACACATGGATTTCTAAAGTCTAAAGAGCCAGGACTTTTTTTTTATATAACTCTGATTGTATTCGTCTGAAAGAAGATCAATTCATTTTCACTTTTGGGTGAACTATCCCTTTAAACCCTCCTGTTACTGGACACTATCGCTCAAGGAATAAACAAATTATGGCTGATTGTTAAAGGGATAGTTCACCCAATAATGAAAATTCTGTCATTAATTACTCACCCTCATGTCGTTCCAAACAAGTAAGACTTTCGTTCATCTTCTTTTTAATGAAATCTGAGAGCTTTCTGTCCCTCCATATACAGCTGACGCAAGTACCACTTTCAAGCCCCAAAAAGACAGTAAAGACATCATTAAAGTAATCTATGTGACAGTGGTTTAACCTCAATTTTATGAAGCAACATGAGTCCTTTGTTTGTACAAAAAAATATCATTTACCACTTTATTTACAAAATATTAATCTCCAATGCACATTCACTACTAGAGCACCACAATGCATGCGTGTTGTGTTGACACAAGAGCAGATGTTGTAGTATGAATGAGATTAATATTTTGTAAATAAAGTGGTAAATTACTAAAGTCACATGGATTACTTTACTACCTGTGGCTTGAAAGTGGTAGTTGCGTAGGCTGTTAATAGAGAGACAGAAAGCTCTCAAATTTCATTAAAAAGATCTTCATTTGTGTTCGGAAGATGAATGAAAGTCTTACAGGTTTGAAACGACAATGAGAGTGAGGAAATACTGACAGAATTTTAATTTTTGGATGAAATAACCCTTTAATGGAGCAATTTGCAATTGGTAAGTGAAAACATTTAGTTCATGCCACTAGGTATCACTATTAGTCCTAGACAACATGAAAAAAGTTCAGAGGTTTTTTTTAAATTTAAACATTTTTGAAACCATTTGAGAGTGTGAAAGATAGGAGAGAGATGTTTTAATTAATGATTGTGATTCAGTTCAAATTGTCCATTTCAATGAATCGAAGATTTGATGTAAGATTTGTTTGCAGCATTACTCAAAAACGTACATGGCCTAACATTTTTCATATATTAAAATATTTTGCTAAAAAATACATGTAACTATTACTTTTCTTTAAAATGCAGTGTTATATTAGTGCATACATGATTAAATGTCATTATTGGGTTCATTTATTGAATAAAGGCATGTAAAACATGTCATTTTGTGCCATATCGCCCATCCCTACTTCATATGCATTTAACAGCTGAACAAGAGGCTCAATAGCTTGAAAAAAAAAATAGCTAATTAGGAAAGAAAGCAGCAGAGGATGTTTTAATATGTTAAAAGGTGCCCATGAAACACGTCAACTCTAATGTCAACATGAGCCTTTGAAATCCAAGTGAATTCTGCTGTCTTTGACTTATACACTACTGTTCAAAAGTTTGGAGGCAGTACATTTTTTGTTTGTTTGTTTGAAGGAAATTTAAAAAACTGAACTGACTGTGTTGCCTCGCGTCAGCTGCGTCTCAGCCAAAAATCTGCGCTTGAACACACCACAAAGACTAAAGGCGACTGTCAACTAGCACATGCGTTCTGTGCCTTCGTTTAAGGAAATAACTGTTTATATATGCAGGCATCAATAGTCTATATTCGTCATTCAAAAAGGGAAACCGAAACTAGGACTGCAGATATACAAACTGTAAACATTTTGAATATCAATCATGCTAATCATTTTCTTCATTCCAGGTGGCTGATGTTGTTCTGCACATTGGAATGCTGAGGTAAGACGACGTAAAATTATAACAGAATTCTCTCTGTGGCGTCTTGACTTCTTTGCTCGCTTTCATCTCTTTCGCTTTTATTCTCATGCACTCGTTCACTAAACTGAACAGTCAATCAGAGTTCTCCCTCACACTGATGGTGCGGCGACGATGTCCAAGTAGAGACAAAACTGGGACGGCCGGCTGACGGCTTGGTGCATCAGAGCCTTAAAGGAGAACTCCGGTCAATTTTAACATTGAGCTAATTTTTTTGTAAATTTGGAGTGCTGTCAATACAGAGAACAACGACAAAAATCGGTGTTGCCTACACCGTGTTATCCTCTTTTTAAAATTTGCACCCTGTTGACTTCAATGGGGCAAGTTTTAAACCTGCTTTTAGCCTCTTAACATCCTTGATGTGTCATTACAAGTGCACAGGTCATGTGAGTGATTCCTTCAGAGTGAACACGGGTGAATCTGACTGCAGTAGATGTGCAAGATATGAATAAAAATGATAAAATTTCAGCCAGCGCACATACCTGTATTTACATCCTGTTTTCGTCTGAAGTCCACAGTAGTCGATTGTCGAGTTCGGGCGCATGATCGTACGTACTAAACCTATGCGCGTGAACTCGACAATCGACTACTGTGGACTTCAGCCGAAAACAGGATGTAAATACAGGTATTTGCGCTGGCTGAAATTTTATCATTTTTATCCATATCTTTCACATCTACTGCAGTCAGATTCACCGCGTGTTGACCGGAGTTCTCCTTTAAGAGACTTCTCTGGAAAACTTACCGACTCCAAACTTTTAAACGGTAGTGTATTATAACATAAAATAGCATGAAGAAATTAAAGCTTTTGTAAGCTTTTGCTCAGCTTAATTGTTTTGAAAGTTTGATCAAGCATTTTAAGAACATTTCACGATCATGTTTCAGTCGAGATCAGAGAAACATCACAGGAGCAAATGCAGGGCTGGGGCAGAGAGGGAAGCTCAGCTCAGGACAATGCCACGCAGAGAGCAGTACAGAGGCAGGAGAGGGTGCGTACCTGGTCGTCTTGTGCTGGGAATTTCAAAGTGCAGGAACCTAAAAGCTGAGAAAACACTTTTGCGGTCAGACAGTGAATGGCTAGAGAACAGAGATGCCAAGCACAATTAGGACAAACAACCAACCCAACAAGGACAACAGTGACATGAGTACAGCAAACAAGCAAGAGCATCTACCCAAAAACTAGCATAAGCAATGCTTTCTGCAAATGCCCCGCCACCAGAAGAGAATTGCTTGCGCTGTGAACATAGACTGAACACTCACACGCATGGGGCTTAAGGCTGGACATGTGATGAAATGTTAAGGTACATCTGTGTTTTGGTAACACTTCATGTAAGAAACATGGGAGAAACGTATGAGATTTATGACTTGACTCAAGAATACCTGTTCATTGACAGTGAGAGGCGCATTGTTTGCAGGGAGATCCTCAGTTTCCATGATGACGTCTAAGCTCTGAGGAGATCAATGATTCTGCATAGTGGTTGAAGGGGATGTTACCAGCTCCGCAGTCGCACCTGAGACAAAAAATACTAGTCACTAAGGATGCTTGACAGCACTAGATGCAGACTAGCAAAGATTAAAGTCACCATGGCATAACAATTGTTATGACCCCATTTACCTTCTTAATACACATTCCTGGTCTTATTGCGAATGATTCATCACGTTAATCCAAAATGTAATAACTTGCTCTGTCACTGAAAACAAATTTCCTTTCGATCAAAACCTCCCCTACAACCACCTGTCAGAGACCAATTTTTTACGATTCAGGGAATTTCTGGATAAAAATCAAGTCCTGTCCTAAATGTTTTTGGTCACTGAACACCCAATTTCAATCAGAAATACTTCACATTATGGAAGAAAAAACATGATTTTGAATATTACGTTATAAAAGAACAAAAATGTGACTCAGTACAGATAAATCTGACAAATATCACATTTCAATCAGAAATACTTTACATTATAAATAAAGAACATTTACAGTTACAGAGGTACAAAATATGTGACTTAATACAACTAAATCTGACAAATATTCAATCAGAAATACTTCAATCACAATATGGAAGAAAAATGTTGAAGTTTCTGATGGTGCTGTGCAACTAAATTGACAAATATTTTACAATAAAGTGTCCCATTTATATGATATAATACTATTCTAAAATAATATATAAATAAAATTCTATTCTATACAACATTACAATGGGCCTGTTTATTTTTAGGTGTCTCAAAACTACTAGGTTATTGCAATATATGAATACATAGGTTATTTATATTCTAAGTTTAAAATATGATGGTGACCATCAGCACACCCTTACAAAATAAATCACTTTGGTTTCAGCCTTAAAACCATAGCTTCTATAGTTGTTAGGCTACTAATAAGTGGATTAGCCATCAAAATGTCACTTAATTGTTTCAATTACATTACATATTATGATTGTTAAAGTAATCACAATAAGTATAGCAACTATTTTGGCGGGAACTACGATTACCATGGTAAAACTTTGTAAGGCATTGACCAGATACTCATGACGTGGTCAAGTGAGTAACGTCACGTCTATGACGCGCGCTCTCAAGGTTGTCAACTTAAGATTTTAGAACCCAGGAACCTCATAGTAAAATGTAACAGTTTTTTGAAAAATGTTACATTATTTCAGTGAACAGAAAAAGACTGAGCATGTTCCAATGCCATCACTGTGCAAGTGCATTGTAAGATGTCTTGCATTATAATTACGCATGTAATTATCCTAAAAACAATAGAGCATTATGTAAGTATTGCGCATTTACACATCAAGCAGGCCCTGTGTGAGCTACTAGTGCAGCCTTCCTAACACATTCACAATGCAATAATAAAACTCTCCCTATGGGACACACACTTCATCTACTGATCTGATCACACTCCTCACATGCCAATATGCCATGACTCGGGACGGCATTTGATGTATTTCCTTTCTCTTTATCATAAATATATAAATTATGCTAATTAAGACCATTGCATATTAACCAAAAACTCATTTCGAATCCGCGAGTTGGTATAGCGTTGTGCGAAAATACATGCAAGCTGTGGTCATATTCACGACTTACCCGCTGAAAGGTGGGATATTTCCTTTATTTCTCCTCCTTCGGCAAGCTTTGCCACAGTTTCTTTTAAATATGCATAATTAAAAATTCATCTCACAGCTTCCGACGCGCGCTACGAATGCACACAAAAGAGCTATTTGCATTGATAAGGAGGCTCGGGAAAACGCTGGTCCTCTTTTTAACTAAATATTTAATGACGTCTTTGCGTTAACTGTCGTGCCGGTGAAGCAAGTGCACCTTAATAGCCAAGGTAACCCCTTATCTGCAGAAAAGTGCCTAAAAATTAACACAAATTTGCTCTTTTGCACTACGTCATGAACATAATTTATGCAGGCCGAGTCTTGCATTGCATTGAAAAAATGGCGCTGGCTCGACAGAACTGGAGTGATGGCCGTCTTAAAGGGACAGTACACCGTGTTACTGCAGTTCACTGCACGATTCAAAATTATAATATTGCTATATTGTGAGGTTATGCTCTAATGGTAAAATTACTACTACTAATAATATTATTGCTAATAATAACTGCATCAATTTAATATTATTAATTACCATTGTTTATGATAATAATAATGACAATAATAATCACTTCATCATGCTTATATTAATATCCATGTCATTCTCTGTGCAGTTTTTAGCTTTTTTAATGCTTTAAAGGAAATCATGATTTCATGCTAAATAAATTAACAGAACAAAACAATTACTCAAGCTTGCTCTGTGGTTTCTCCGTACTTACAAAAAATGTATTCCTTTAGCAGATGCTTTTGTCCAAAGTGACTTTCAAATGAGGAATACAACACAAGTGAATAAAGAAATAGAATGCTAAAGAAAAAGAGTTTGGCTACAACCCAAGAAGATTTCAGGGAATTGCAAGCAAGTGCATCTATTGCATGAATCTGTGAGAAAGCTTTATGCAAACCACTAGATACATTCAAGTTGAAACGTTGCACTTTAATGGGCTTTTCTTTTCTTTTTTATCCCAAAAAATCAAATGCATACTGATTCTTTACTGATTTAGGCACATTCCTTTTTATTTTATTTGTATTTATTTTCTGTAATGAACAAGCTTAAAGACACACCGTGTCTCTGCACACACTCTGTGTCTTTCCTCTGTTGCCAAGCCAGCTGGCAAACACTTCCATTTGCATGCATTAGCAGCATATTGCCATGGAGCTCAAAGGGGAACAGGGATTGCTGAATACAGACGAATCTGTAATTAGGTTCACATCCAATTCAGGCCCCAACTATTAGAGAGCAGTTTCATTTTATACATCTGATATAAAAAAAAAAAATAATTATACACTGCAGTTAAAAGGCAATCGAAAGTGATAATCAAATGGTCCTTAACAAAGCCCTGCCCTGTTTTATTTCTGCATAGATGCAGGTCTGACAAGGGGTTTATGCTAAATGTATATTTAGGTTATACTGCCTAGGGGTGTGGACCCACCCATAAAAATGCATTTAATTTAATCAGACAGGTGCAAAACTAAATTTGGATTACCATTCATATTCAAAGTCTAATATGTCATTTATTGGGTTGAATATTGCAATTAAATTAAAAGATCCTAATGTAACCTCTGCTTCCCAGGGCAATATTTTTATGCAATATTAGGTTCATCAAGTGTGCAGAATCATTCCATATTAACTAAATAACCCTGTGGGTAGACAGGGATTCATATTACATGTTGACAATGTTACTGGGATTGTAAACTCAATCTTCATTTATTTATAATGCACAATAAAACAACAGTGGATGACCATTGTGCTGAACAATATCAATTAAAAAAAGCTAGAATACGTACAACAGTATGACAGTAAAACACAACATAAACACATAATTGAAGCTTAGACTAGCCCCATTTGACTTGCGGTATTTAGAAAGCGGTATTTCACAATTTAGGGCTGGTTATGGCAAAAGCCTGGTCACCTCTTTTCTTTAGCCTAGATCTAGGGAACAAGAGTTTCTGATTAAATTACCGTAAACATCTAGCTGGTGTGTTTATACTCAAAAGGTCAGAAAGATAAGAAGATGTCAGTACTTTTAAAACCTTAAACTCTGTTTAAAACAAACTGGCAGCCAGTGCAAAGAGAGTAAGACGGGTGATATGTTCGTATTTACGAGTGCCCGTCAGAAGTCTATCAACCGCTTTTTGGACTGTTTGTAAACGATTCATATAGGATTGGCTTATATCAGGGGTGTCCAATCCTGCTCCTGGAGGGCCACTGTCCTGCAGAGTTCAGCTTTAACCCAAATGAAACACACCTGAACCAGCTAATCAAGGTCTTATTAGGCATACTACAACTTCCAGGCAAGTGTGTTGAGGCAAGATGGAGCTAAACTCTGTAGGACAGTGGCCCTCCAGGGCTGCGTTCCAGTCCAAAATTGTCATGCCCTTCACTCGCCGCCTCGTTAACTCGGATATACGTCATTGCTTACGTTGCATGACGTGACCACTACTGGCGGAACCTTTGCAATAGGCTGAATTGGAACGTGCTAAGCCCTTGATCACTTAGAATCCACTATGGGGTTGATTTATTGTTTATTTTTTTCCCTTACGAAATTGTTTAATGCAGCATTCTATATGTATATGGTGTGTAATTTTTTTTTTTATATAATTAATATATCATATGTTGTTTGTGGCGGGGTAAATTAAATGCAATGTGCGTTGACGTCACAATCATGTTGCATTGTGGTATATGGAGCTGCCTGAAGTGTACGAGGGAGCGAGGGTCTGTCCATATTAACTTCCCTCGTCCACTTCACGAGGAACGCACTTCAAAATTGCGGCAGGGATTCCCCAGAGGGGAAGTGCTTAGGGAAGTTCGCAAGTGCATGTCTAAAAGTGGACTGGAACGCAGCCCAGCAGCAGGTTTGGACACCCCTGGCCTATATAAATTGAGTTGCAGTAGTCGAGATGAGTTGAAGGCCTATATTATTCTCTCAAACTCAGCAAAAGTTAAAAAAAACTCTTAACCTTGGCAAGGGGTCTTAACTGAAAGATAATGGATTTAACTACTGCATTTACTTGCTTATCAAATTTCAAAGCAGATTCAAAAACAACACCCACATTTTTAACAGAGGGCTTAACATATGTCACCATACCCATCACTTGATTTCAGGTGCCAGAAACAGCTAGAGGTTCGAACACAACTGCCACAGTCGTACTCTCGTTGAGATTTACTGTAAGAAATGTAGGGACATCCATGCTTTACTTTCTGACACACAAGAGATTAAAGTGCTCAAACCATGGTTGTCATTTTACTTAAAAGGCATATAGATTTGAGAGTCATCAGTATAACAAAGAAATGAAATGTGTTTATTAAAAAACAAACCCAGAGGGAGCATATATAGAGAAAACAAAATGGGGACCAGGATAGATCCTTGGGGAACCCCACAGGTCAAAACTGATTTGGAAAATCAAAACAAAGCCATTAAAAAAAAAAAAAAAGGAAACACACAGAATGAGAAAGTTCTAGTATTCAAATAGGATTTGAACCAATTTAGGGCACAACCATTAATACCCACACAGTGTTCAAGGCATACGAATACTGTGGTCTATAGTGTCAAATGCTGCACATTTAAATCTAAAAGCGAAAGCACTACAGAGTTCAGAATCAACAGATAATGTTGTTATCCAGGTTAACCTGGGAGGTTTCAAACACACCACTGTACTCTAAAAAATATATGAATTTGAGCAGAAACTACTTTCTCTAAAACTTTAGATATACAAGAAATAGGCCTAAAATGAGATAAAAACGGACACATCAAGATTCTGCTTTTCAACATGGGTTTGACAGTTGCATGCTTAAAATATTTCAGAACGGTCCCTTCAGAAGGACTCTTGTTTATTATAGATAAAATACATGGCCCAATGGCATCAAAAACCTGAATGAGTAAGCGCACTGGAATAATATCAGTTGAGGACATACTGACATAGTTTTAATTGCTTAAGTTCTAGAAGAGAGTTTAGAAATTGGCTCAAATTCATTAAAACATGAAGTAGGCTATAGACAGAAGGGATACAGGGATCACAATCTGAGGGGACAAAAGCTGTCTGATATCATTTATTTTATTTGTTAAGTAGCTGAGAAAATGTTCACAAACTATAACTGGCTCATCAAAATGAAAATCAACAGAGGGATTTATAACATAATTTATAGGTCTATGAGACAATGATGTCTGAAAAGTATTTAGATTTGGCCGCTTTCAGAGCTTTTTGGTAATCTAAAGAACCCTTTTCCACTATAAAGAAGCTTTTGTGCAATGGAAAGGTTCCATGGATGTCAAAGCAACTTCATGGAACCATAAATGCTAATAAATAACATTTATTTTTAAGGATGTATTATGCTTTTCAGAAAAGTGTAAATAAAACAAAAACTGTAATGAATAAATGACACATAAACCTTGCCCTTGCTTAACATTTATGAATAATACCCTTAACCTGAAAGCACAGTCCAACCTTTCAGTTAAAATCTATCTTCATAATATCAATGATTGACTCTTGACTGAAAATGCTAGTGTACTTATGTTTAGGCCTACTTGTTTACCCAACAGCTATTACAATATATTTTTTAATTTAAGAGCCATTTGAACTATGCCTCTGAATTTGAAAACAACATAAAACCGCTGCAAGAGAAAACACATAACTGGACTTTTCACTCAAACGCCATTAATTACTGAGATATCGCCCTTGTGACAACTTCCCTTTGAGATAACTGCCCTACTTATGCAACCATTTTAGCTGCTACATATAAATAAGCAGCGTAACATATTATATAATTTATATTGTATATATAACTTAGTATTACATTTATTTTTATAGTATAAAGTGGGGCTTACAAACACTTTCATTTTCGACATGTATTTCTCTTTAATAGGGAGTGGCGTCCAAAAACTGACGCTAGCATGACGTAGCCCCTCCCAACACAAATATACTCAAAGGAAAGCCAGACGAAAACAAGGAAGTAACGAGCAAGAAAGACAAGGAACTTTGAGTAACCCTTATATTTATTGTCAAATAAACGCAGAATTCGGTGTGTTGAAATTCTCGTCCCCTAGAATCTTTTATCTACAGTGAAGAACAATGAACAACAAAGGTAAATACGCGATCAACTCCGATCTTCTGCTATTTTGCTTAGCCGCTTCCTAGCAACTACCAATGGAGTAAACGTTAGCCTTCATAACCGACTTACATAACAAACGGTTTTACATACTGAACTCTTATGGATTATGCGCCAAAAACATCTATCATCGACTACCTCATGACGGAAACTGTAATATTTTACGTGGGAATGTCAGATTTCAGCGGACTAGCTAATGTTTGGAAATGAAAACGGCTAAAGGGTAACGTTAACTAGCTTCGCTGCTACAGCGCGGTGACGTGATTGGAAAGGTGACCTCATTAAGAGAACGAGACGCTCACAGCCTCCGTTTAATCACTAATTAATACATTTTACATGTGCTTCATCAATATACTGTGGTTTTAAGAACAGTTTGTCTGATTCTTTATATTGTAAATTAGCTGTCAGTTAAGACGGGCCTATTTGCCTCTTATTTTTCTATTCTCGTTTTCATTTTTAGATTTGCATATTGTCTTATTATATATTGTAATTTAGCAGTCAGCTAAGACTGGCCTATTTGCATCTTATTTTTCTATTCTCGTTTTCATTTTTAGATATGTATATTGTATTATATTTTAATGTGCTATTTTGTGTACAATACAAAAATTCTAATTATTAAAAAAAAAAAAGATAATGTGTTCTATTAAATTGTTAATTCTAATAAATTGATTAATTTAATCCACATTTCGGCATGAAACAGAAG
Organism: Squalius cephalus; assembly: GCF_949319135.1. Classification (NCBI taxonomy): domain Eukaryota; kingdom Metazoa; phylum Chordata; class Actinopteri; order Cypriniformes; family Leuciscidae; genus Squalius; species Squalius cephalus. The sequence goes on from NC_137139.1 coordinate 26,507,075, forward strand.
TTGCAATAGTTTTTTCTTCCCTATTGTGACACATATCCAAGTGAAACGGCTTCTCGAACAAGAAAAAATGGAGGACGGGACTTTATTTTGTCCATCGGGAATTGATTGGATCGTTGGAACGTTGTGCTTTGCTATTGGTCGATCTCATGTGAGTGACAGGTTGTCCTGCCCTCACGCCAGTAAACACATCATCAGAGAAGAGATGTTATTTTGATTAAAGATTATGAGGGCACATGAATAAAAAAATGATGATGTGCATTGATAAATCATTTATAATAAATATTGCAGTATTCCATGAAAAAGCAAGAGTGACTTTAACCCTTTAAAGCCTGACACATTAAAAAAATGGCAGAAAATTATATATTTTTGGAAATTAGATGTTTATTAAGCCTTGAATCAAAATATAAAAAAAATTTTTTTGCCAACTCATTTTGTTTATGATATATTTTTTGTATCACATTTGATACATCAGGCTTTTGTGGAACGTTTTGCTTACAACAGTGTAGATTTTAGAAACAAAAAATCTATTATGCCTTTAACAGTTTGAAAACATAGCAGTTTCTGTCTTTGTTCAGGCAAAGATGCACCTTACACTTCTCACAGTACACATGTGAGAAGTGATTGTTGGTGCAATGCTTGCATCTTTGCACCAACAAAGTGCAAAGATGCACTTTGGCGGCCTATAGCTTTAGGCGGCCTATAGCTTTTTTATTTATTTATTTGATTTATTCCCATTTGGAAAGAATTTTTTAAATTACTAAGCAACCACTGAATGGAACAACACAAATTATATATCATTTTAAAGCTTAGGATCTCAGCTTTTTAATGCATCTAATTACATTTATTAACTCCTAACGAGTGCTGAGTAATCCCTCTAAAACCGAGTGTACCGCCAGCAGGCGCCACCTAGCTGCGAAAATATTCATTACCATATTTTTCAAAAATCTTGCCTTGATTAACACAAAGTTGATGTCATTTGAAAGCTTAGAGTCTGAACTTTACAGTGAATGTATCCACTTTGAAAAACTCTTAAGTATTGCTGAGTTATTTGCTGATAAATAGAATTTCTTTTTTTCCATAATCTATAAAATAATGTACTGCAATGTGTCAAAAACATCATACAGCTCATGAAACATTCTCAGATAATTGAAAATGGCACTTCATTTTTTACAGCATATTATTACAATTAAAATGAGCCCAAAATTAACATAATCTATTGCTTTTATGACAAGATATTCTTCATGGAGAAAAAATTGCCCATGAGGGGGTGTCAAAGACTGTACAAAAAGGCTGTCTCTTTTCAAAATGCTGTAATTTTTGATTGCTTTATCTAAAAAAAATTTTTTTTTATCCAGATGCAGCTAACATAGGGGGACTTCACTAAAAAAGAATTTTCCTCCTACCTTATTTCCTTCCTGAGTTATTACATGACAAATAAGAAAGATATGCAAAATCATAATAAAAATTATATATATATATATTGTCTTTTATCCGCCGTTTCTTGGCAGGACAATGTCCAAATGTAATGTAATTTATATTTTCAAAAAATGTAAAAAGAGTTCTTTCAAACGATACCTACCTTTTGACTCTCCTTGCTATAGTTTTGGAGTTATTATGATTATATAATTTTTATATGGGGCAAAATTGGCTGTTTCAGGCTTACCAGTTCATTTCTCTGTGTGTGTGTGTGTGTGTTTGTGTGGGTGTGTGTGTGTGTGTGTGTGTGTGTGTGTGTGTGTGTGTGTGTGTGTGTCTGTGTGTGGGGGGTGTCTTATTTGCACTCTTGATGTTTTAGAGTGTCACCCCTTCATTGCTGTACACTTTTTTTCAGCACAGTGGCTGATCTGTAGCTTGTACCACCAAAAGTTTCTCTGAGTTTTCCTATTTTTTCATATTTCCCATTCGTCGCCCGTTTTCGGGCGGGAGGAAGCTAAGTGTGACTTTTTTTTACGACCCTTTACCATATCAGAATCATCTCCTTGATTTTTTTTGTGTGTTCATATAGGTAATAAAACAAAAGTCACCAAGTTTCACCCCCATCCAATGAAGCAAAAAAAATTTAACAATTCGAAACGTTCAAGTATTCGCCCGTTTTCGGGCGAAGAATCCCAGAGGGTTATGTCATTTCAGTCATTAATTGCCATTAATTGAATCATCCCAATATTGTGTGTGTTTGCATTGTGGTAGTCATAAAATAACATTACTTCATTTGACATTACTGTTTAGACTGCTTTATGTTCCATTAATACCTGTTGTATCAAATTTGATACACAATTTCCAACACGATTTACTCGTAATTTAACGATTAAATTATTAAGTAATTATGCATTATTTCAATTCAGAAAGTGTTAAATTAATTATATCAGGCGAAATCCAATATTATTTTTTACCTTAACAACTTGAAATTAGCCTTTATTTTCCTGCCGAAAGCGTCTAGCTTGATTCAACTCGCAGCCGCCAATTTGAAAAGCTAAAAAAATCACCCCTCTACTGCCTGCAGTACAGTGAAATTCCACAAGATGGCAGAATACACGTATCAAAATAGATACAACAGGTTTTCAAAGAAAGTATTGCTCTCACTGATTCAGTATATGTCTTAGAAAATCGTGTATCAAATATGATACATGCGGCTTTAAAGGGTTAAAGAAGACTTCTTTTGGTCAATATCTTTAGTATTTAACCCTAATATTACTCTCTTTGCAGTAAATGAACATAGGATTCTGTCGTGATATTGATTTGACTGTTTTTCTGCTTTGTGTCCATGCAGGTTCATATCCACAACAAGCTGTTTACCCTCAGCAGAGCACAGCATCCGTTTACCCGCCTGCTATGCAAGTCCCTGCTCAGGTGTCTCCATATCCAGATGCCCCTCCCCCATACTCTGAGGTTACCAGTACTAGTTACTCTCTGTCTGGTCATGTGAATGTGCAATATCTCATTATAGTATAAAAGGAGTAGGAAATGCCCTTTAGAACAATGTGCACTAATCAACTATTATATTAGATAGCAACATGTTTTTAAATGAGTTTAAAGGTAGGGAACGGCTAGCAATAGCAAATTAGCTTTGAAAGCATGAGATCCCACCCTCTAAAACACATGAACGCACACAGCAGAGTTTGCAAAGCATCATGAGATGAGAGATGGCACAACCTCATGTCTCAAAGCACATAACATTACAATAATAATGAACATTAACAACTTAAAGAGCACTCACCTGTACCACCTGACTGCTGCAGATTCATTTCGGTGTTGATAGTGTTGCCATCAAGTCACAAACCTTTCAGAGTATAACGTCACAGGTTTCAATCTCTTCCAAATTACAGTAGTTATGGCGTGAACGCGTCATAAGCTGGTTGTTTTGGTTTAGGAGGAACTGTTAAAGGTGGCTGCTGTTTGTTTTTGGCGCTCTGTGACTGTATGTCTACAACTCTGCATAGCATGAAACACGCTGATGATGTGTGATGAGGGAGGTATGGAAATACATGCGTTGTCAGGCCCGGTAGGACATCGTACCATTGCATTCGGACTGAATGCAATGATTGGACGAGCATTATAAGGTCCTACGCCTTCCACAGATGGTATATATGTGACCCTGGACCACAAAACCAGTCACATGGGTCCATTTTTTTAAATTGAGATTTACACATCATCTGAAAGCTGAATAAATAAGCTTTCCATTGATGTTTGTTAAGATATGACAATATTTGGTCGAGATAAAACTATTTGAAAATCTGGAATCTGAGGGTGCAAAAAAATGAGAAAAATTGAGAAAATCGCCTTTAACGTTGTCCATTTATGTTCGTGATTTTGCTGCATTCACTCACAAAAATAAATGTTTTTTATATTAATGGTAGGAAAAGTTACAAAATATCTTCATGGAACATGATCTTTACTTAATATCCTAATGATTTTTGGCATAAAAGAAAATGTATTGTTGGCTATTGCCACAAATATACCCGTGCTACTTGTGACTGGTTTTGTGATCCAGGGTCACATATATATATATATATAAATGCATTTAGACCATTTAACTTGCTATCAGGATGTGAAGAGACTTTCAACCAGCATAACAAAAAAAAAATCTGGAACAAATCGCCTACCCTGCCTTTAACACTCAAGAATCCACATTCCCTTACTCAAGACTGCATACTAAAGATTCCTTCCTTTTCTAAGAAAATGCATCATTTCTGGAAATTGCTTTTGATGAATCATCTGTTGTGATATAAGTGCCACCACTCAGACAGACAATGCAATTTAAGCAATGAATTAAGGCCCGTTCACACCAAGGATAATAACTATAATGATAAATATATAGTTTTAAAAATCGTTCTAAATGTAAAAGAATAGTTGAGTCCACACCACAACTTAAGCGGTAACGGCACAGAGAAACGACATTGTTGGAATCACTTTCACAACTATTTTTTTCCAGCTGCTGATGAATATTAAAAACATTGACAAGAACCAATCAGAATCGATGTTGCTTTAAAGACCTCAGGCATTTAAAGCGGCATATGACCGAACTCCAGCGTGTGCTTATAATAAACAGAACGGCATTGTGCATCGGTGTGATCGCTAATATAGTCCCAAAGGAAAGAGATCTTCTAGTCAGTATGCTAGATTTATAACAAATTACTTGACGTTGAGAAAAATGAAGCAATAAGCCAAAAGAGGCCATTAATTTCAGTGAATTGATTATGAGTTTGACCTTAATGAGACCTTTTTTTTTTTTCTTTTTTTTTTACAAAACTGCATCAAAAATGAAATGATAATAGAGACCAATGTTCAATTAAATAGTCATTAAAGTCATTTTATTAATCATAACTTTTTATTTATGGACTAGCTATGCGGTAACAGATTAGTGTTTATCTGCATTTTAAAATGGCTTCAAGTGTGGCACATTTTACTTTTTTTTTTTTTTTTTTATAAATTCTGTGTCATCTCATACAAAAATCATTAAAATAACATTTTAGGGTTTTTGCATTTCACAGGTTTATCAGCCCAGGTATATGGCTCCTCCCCCAGCCCCTGGACAGATGGCCCAAATGACCTCAGCATACCCTGGTACTCAGATGTACATGCCAATGCATGCTCAGACTGTGCCAATGGGAGCCATGGCCTCCGGTGTCCCAATGGCTTATTATCAAATGGGACCCATGTACCCTCCTGGCTCCACCGTCATGATGGATGGCGGATTTGATGCTGGAGCTCGCTTCGGGCCTGGCACCAGTGCTTCCATTCCTGTGAGTATTCATAGTAAACCTGTTGAATTTTCTTAGCCAGGAAGTAATATCCATTTATATATAATATATTTATATGTAAATGAACAATGTTTACTCGTTCTCCATGTTACGTGGACTGAGAAATTCACATTTATTTGTCAGCAAAAGTTTTGACAGCTCCAGGGCTTTCGTGAAAACTGCAGATTATACTTCAGAGTTTTTGTTTTCCCCGCCCACGGACAGTCGGATCGACAGAGGGTTATGAACAGAACAGTAGATTTGCAAGAGTAGGTTTATCACTGAAAACCGTATCATACTATGTCCACTCTTTAAACAGCATTATAGTAAAAACAGAACACTATGGCGACAGCTTTCTTACCTGTACACAACGCCGTTATGATCTGGGAGGTTGGGCGGAACTGACAGAACGCCAGTTTCTTTCAGTTTTTTCCCTCCCAACTTTTTTGCACTTCTGTAGCCATGTATGTACTCTTATGTCCCAGTACTCGAGAGAGCCAGTTTAGTTCAAGGAAGTCGATTTGAAATTCCCTGTAGGTTCAGTCTTTTCTGAGATCCTATAAGTTACAACTTACTAAATTGTGGCTGAAAATGTATTTAATTAACATAATTGTCTCTGTATTTAAGCCTCCACCTCCTGGTCACCTCCCTAACGCTGCTCAGATGGCGGCCATGCAAGGTGCAAATGTTGTGATGACACAACGCAAGGGCAACTTTTTCATGGGCGGCTCCAGCGGCGGTTACACCATTTGGTAACAATGAGCATCACCCTGGGCCTGGACCGAAGCCCTCCTTTCCCTCTCCCTGGTTCCCTTTACCTGTTCTCCCACGCCTGCCTCCCTTGGGGCTGCTTGGCTAAGCCACAATACTGATTTAATCTAATGGAATGTAATATTTTAGAGCCCCTTACTCAAGGTACAATACTCCGCTGTTGATATAATTGTGTAAAAACGCAGTTATTGCGTATTCACGATTAAAACCGCTTTCAAAAGTGCATGATATTTGTAGGATCGAACTTTTAGTGATCATGTATGTCATCTTTCATAATTATTGGTTGGCTAAGACAACTTTTAAGGTGAAAACCAGGTCATTTTTACCTTTATTGCCACTGGCGTACCTCTTACAACTTCATTCGGCTTCATTTTATAGTACATTTTCTAGTTTTTTGGTTGTTTTCTTGAGCCGGAGATCATGCCAAGAGAACTACCAAGCCAGTTTGATCATCTGTGTAAAGTAGCTATGCACTTGAAACGTTCTCTTTGAATAGTACGCTTAACTAAGCCTTTCATTCCTATCATTATTAAGGTCTTGTCAGATTTGTCAAATGTGGATGTAGGCGCTCTAAATTAAAGAGAAAGACGTGTTTACAAATTCAAACAGCGGTGGCGTATTGTACCTTTGGGCAAGCGTATATAAATATTATCAGGTGCCAAAACTGCACCATTATTTAAAAGCAAAGGAATTTACATAAGAATGAACCTAAATGCAGTAAAAGAGAGAGCGAACAAGACAAACAAAAGTTGGACTTTTTTTTTTTTTCTTCTCAATATTTTCCCTCCTATGTCGGATACCCAGAGCTGTACATATAGCCGTTTAGAGTGTGTTTTGTGTGTTCCAGCTCTATGTGCTTCTTCACAAACCTCTTTAGCATTTCCACAAAGGTAAAGTTGTTTACAATGGTCAGGGCTTAATCAAGAGACGATTTATTTTCAGTATTTCAAATAGTTTGGCACATCAAGCATTTTGTTTGTTTGTGGGGAGCTGCTTGTACCAAAGATCTGGACTAGAATGCACTAAAAGCTTTTTGCTTTTTGTAAGTCTTCTGTCAAAGTACATCTGCACTCAGATTCATACTGAAATAAGTAAACATATCATATTTAGATGATGGTGATTGCTTTGCAGGTGTCACGCACCAGGTAGAGCACACCACTGCTGTGACTGCATTTTGTAGGGGGTTGTGTTGAAAAATATATTCATGTTTCCTAGTTGCATCTTGATGTTTCTGCATGCACTTTTCAGTCATTTTGTTCTTAATAAAAAGTTATCATTGTTAAAATTTTTTAGAAGTACTACAAGATTAATTTATGTGCACTGTCAACCAATTCTGAAATGTTTTTGCCGATTTCTTTTGTACATATGCTTTTAAATACGAAAACCGCATCAGTTACACTTGTTGCTGCATTGATGATTTTTCAAAGCGGCACGGTAATACGTAGTAGCATATACAACGGCTTATGTTCGGCTGAGAAATTGTGGTGTTGATTTGTTAATGTTTCACAAGGGATTACAGTTTTCCTCACATCTGTAACATGACTTAAAATGTTTTTCAAAATACCTGACATAAAAGGATAACCTCACTGAGTTACACCAGCAGTTGTCTCCACCACTTTTTGCTCTAATTGATTTAATTGCTAAATCTTCATTTCTACTCGCAGCAGTGCTAGAATGCCCTTCAAAAGCACCTGTTTTCTGCTTGACACTACAACTTATAAGTTTTGTAGCAGTTGCCTGTATTATATGTGACTGTAATTTAAAATGCTGCTTTTTTTGCTAGATAATACTGAGGTGAAATGCTCACATTCTCCATACATTCACTGGTATCCCATTATTTTTTGTCATTATACCATATATATTTTCTGACTGATTAAAAAAAGAAAGAAAAAAAATAGTGAATTTCATGCTAGCTTGGCAAATGGGGCTACTTTTTAGGCTTTACGTGTATCAGGTGCATCACTGGGTATCCGACACTACAGTTCTAACGGTTTTGCCCATCTGAATGATAAAAAATAAAATAAAAACATTCAGGTAGATTTTCTATCTGCAAAGAAAAAAGAAAAAAACATGCCAAGTATGCTGGCATTGCCTTAGCACCATTTATATAATTTTCTGTGATTTCTCATGTAAGTTAGGTTGTTATTTTAGTTTGAAACTTCTGACCTGGTTATTCCTTAACCTGACTTTTTATTACTAATTCAAATCTCATTTCATTTATTTTTACTTTATGAAAATAACATAAGGCAAAAAACATGAGGGCAAAGTCTTCAGAACTCTTTATCTGTTTCAATCTTAGCGCAGCATTTTATCTTGGCATGTGCCACCGTGTGTTTGTGTATGCAATGTAGCGGATACACTGCTTATCTTGAGCCTCAATACCATGACAGTCACGGATGGTATATACGTCTTTGTGGGCACTACAGTTCAGGGAACCCTTTTCATTTTTTTTTTTCTATATATATATAATATAAAACAATTGTGATGGGTTATAATGGATGCATACTGCAGCATCAAGGAACCGAGGTCCTTCCTAGTTTGCTACATGACAAAATGATCTCCAGTGAAAAATGTGGTGCACTTAACTTTTTTTATACTAAACCTTAAGTATAAAACAAAATTTAGAATAAAAGCTATTTTGAATTTTGACCATCTGTGTTGTAATATGTCTTTCAACGTTTGGTGTTGAAATTTTTGCCTGCTGGCTGGTTCATGTGGAGGTTTATCTCCAGATTACAACAAATGTTTCTCTTGAAATTCACATTTAGTCCAAAGAAAGGCCGGATATAGATCTTGGAAGTTGATTATTGTTGTAAATTACAATCCAGAGGCTTAATTATTTTAGAAAATACTTGCATGGAAATTGATTTCTTGTAGACAAACGAAATCTTAATTTTAGTTGTACTAGCAAATTGTATTTGACATGGTATTATCATCAATAACCACAGTAACGTATTGATAGTGCAATAAAAAAAAAAGGACTCCGAATCCAATATAAATTATTCATTTTCTTAAGATACAACTGTAACAAAAAAAATATACAGTGTCATGTGTTTGACATTATGATCAGCATCTGTCAGTTTTACAAATAATGAAAGAGATCATTATATTTGGCACCGTTACAGCATGGCTTTGTAACAAAAACACAACTTGAATTATAAAAAAAAAAAAAAAAAAAACTGCCATTAATAAATAATACAAAGCCAGCTAAATGGTCAAAGGGAAAAAGTAAACTTTGAAAGGCCACAAATTAACACTAAAGTGACTTGTGACTCAAAATCAAGTTTGTACGCTGCCTCTAATGTTTAGCATTTACATTTTAACTCTTGCATATTAATTTTCGTGTCATTTTTGCTGAAGTAGGGAATAAATAGTTTGGATTGGACTATAAACAGGCAATTTTACAGCAAAAAAAAAAGATTGTCCCAGTAACAGAGTAACTTTACCATACCAAAATCGATGGTGAGCTTATTGACATCATGAATAAACAACTCCTTTTACTTCTGAACTCAAACTCAAAACAGTATCCATTCAACTAAACATTCTTCCCCACAGCACAGACTAGTGGCTTATGTCCCATATGTCCTTCCATATAAACCTCTCTACATTGACTATTTAGATGTCTGGAGCAATCCATGCATTTTTAGCCAGATCATTGGTTGAATCCCTCTGATGCTGAGCAGTTCAGATGAAGTATTCCTTCTTGTTGTCAGTGACGGTGTCGTTGTAGACCTGTTCTGGGTCTACTCCTGGTGCCGGCTCACCTGCGGTTCTGTAAACACCCTTACTGTGGCACAGGTATCGGTACAACAGGAATCCACAGAGAGCGAGGGTCACCAGGATCAGGGCAATTACCACTAGAAGAAAAGAAAAAACACATTTTAAACAGCTGTCAATGTACAGTAGAACAAATGAAGATATTACTATACAAAAATAATAAAGTGAAAAAAAACAAACTTTTTTTTTTTATTATCCAAGGCATAAAGATAATTAAAAGCACATAAGCACACAGCGTTTTTCCCTAATTTGGAAATCAAACTTCATCTGTTTCATATGACATAATAAACAAACTATTTGTATGACATAATAAGCATAATTCATATGATAAATTAAAGCATGATTCACACAATCTGACCTGACCAGTACTGCCAAATTTTAAGTCAATGTACAGGGTGGGCCATTTATATGGATACACCGTAATAACATGGGAATGGTTGGTGATATTAAAGTCCTGTTTGTGGCACATTAGTATATGTGAGGGGGCAAACTCCTCAAGATGGGTGGTGACCATGGTGGCCATTTAGAAGTCCACAAACAGGACTTTAATATCACCAACCATTCCCATGTTATTACGGTGTATCCATATAAATGGCCCACCCTGTATATTCAGTGAATATAAATAAATAGATTTCTAAGTGCAAAATGAGTCAGATTTAAAATAAACAAAATTCAGTTATTGAATGTAAACACACACAGAGTTTGGGGTCAGTAAGTGTTTTTTTTTTTTTTTTTTTTCACAAGAACGCATTCAATTGATCAGAAGTCATTTATAATGTTACAAAACTTTTATATTTCAAATTAAAGCTGTTTTTTTTCTTTGTTCAGCAAAGAATCCTGAGAAAAAGTGTCACGGTTTCCACAATAATATTAAGCAGCATAATAGCATACCGGTAATAATAAGAAATCTTTCTTAAAGCTACACTGTGTAATTTTCTTTAAGTTGATTCTTAGCAAAAAACAAACACTTTGTTCTTTCAAAATGATATGTGCTCATTAATGTGTAATTACTTCTACCAACTAATCAAGTATTATCGTAAGCGTAGAATATGACATTTAGAATACATACGAGCGAGTCGCTCGAATGGCGGCAGCCATGTTGCGCCTCCATCTTGAAAGTACATTAGCCAAAGAAGGACATACCTGAAAATTCAAGCTTCGCCTTTCGCGTTTTTACACTCAGTGGCACCGTGACGAATGCGAGGGGGAGATTACTCGCGACTGCCGGCAGATTTGAATTAATACGACCACCGTAGGAGTTAAAACGCCCTCGGAATGGGAGGGGCTAGAAAGTAATATTCAGTTGGTGATCATAAACAATTTCACCACTAGATGGGAGAAAATCCTACACAGTGTAGCTTTAAGCAACAAATCAGCATATTAGAATGATTTCTGAAGGATCAAGTGACACTTAAGTACTTATGCTGTAAATTCAGCTTTTCCATCACAGGAATAAATTACATTTAAAAGTAGCCTATATTACAATAATAATAATAATAGAGTCAAATAGCATTCCTATAATATGTAGCCTCATTGAACAATACCTTACAAATCTGAAACAGTCCCAACAAAAGCTTTCTAGGAGTGTCCAACACAATATAATTCAGTGGCTTTAGTCTAGTATCATGATCTATAGTATAAACTAGACTGATAGACTGGCAGACATTTACCTCCTATTACAGTCGAGTCTGTTTGTGGTGTAGCAGCCGTAGTATTTGCTGGAACATCCGTCACTGTGACAAAAACAAAAACAATGAAGACGACACGAAACCTGTATGTCAAGATTACATGCACTAAAATGTGGAATTACAACCATTTCAGATGGAGAACATGATCAGCATTGCTGAGGAGTAATCAGATTAGGAGAAAGATAAAAATGATGGCACGATGTTAGGCATTAACTGTGCGTAGATTTTATTTAATGCTTCAGCACTACACCAAATGAGGCCAGGACTGAAAAGTGTACATGTATTACGTACATGTTAAATAAATTGTGTTGGTGCCAAGACAGATTATGTTGCACTAGGCTATTACACTGTTCTGATACATTGTTTGAGCTGAGCGACACACCCAAAGCCTGTGAGGGAAACTTTTAATAGTTTGCTCTTTATATTAGAAGACAATGAATGTGCACAACTTACCACTAGGTACAATGCTAGTCATGGTGAAAGTCATACTTGTATTGGACGGACACCTATTTGGAGCAAAATAAACAGACTTGTGTCAACAATCACATTTTTAGTGTGTGAAACAGTCATATGACTTATTGAGTAAACCTCTTTTATACATTAACTATTAAATATGGACAAACATCACTGGGTTGTGAGACAGACGCATCACTCAACAACCTGTACAGTAAGTACATTAAACTGAGTTTGGGGACTTAATCGATCTTTCTACATTTGGATTTTTCAAAGACTTGCGTCAACCCACTTTTCAAAATAAATCTACAACTATACATCACAGGTTAAGGGACGTTCTACGAAACGGGTGCCTTTTCTAGTTTGATAGTGATTTTTCAGATACATTGTTTATGTTGGACCACAACTATGTCTTTTTTTAAATGAAAGATGAAACTGACATTACAAATGTTGCCGTTTCACTACACAAAACGTTTAAATTAATTGATAAAGAGGAAAATATACAGAGATGCAATGACTGTGTATGTGTGTGTGGTTCATGTAGTCCCTTACGTTATGGGGACAAAATGTCGCCACAATGATGGCAATACCAGAAATCCTTGGGGAAATTTTTTTGGTCCACAGAGTCGTTTACACCGTGCTCTCTCGTCTCATACCTTGTATCCTGTTTTGGTGCGTAAATCTATTTAATTACTTCAAGAATACAGCTATGATAGCTTTTAGTCACTTTATTTCACATTTTTCACAGGGGAATAATACAACAGACGTTTCAGCTTGCAGGCCTTCTTCAGAGTGTATTCCCCCTTAAAAAAATTAATTGACTAAAAGGATTTTGAATTTTGAGTGCGCATCATAGCTGTATTCTTGACTTTTTTTGGGTCCCTATGAGGAAAACAGCTTATAAGTCATCATACTAAATGATGAAAACTGCACAAAGAAAGCCCCATAGATTAACATGAAGAGGGTGTGGGTGTGTGTGTACCTACATAACTATATTTTGGGGACTAATTTGTACCCAGAAGTGACAAAAACCTCCCTTTAGGGATGTCTTTATTTGTAAATCTGGTATAAAAAATAAAGTGATTAAAGGTTTTTTAAAAATGCAGAAAGTTTTGTGTGATGGGTAGGTTTAGGAGTCGGGTTAGTGTAAGGGGATAGAATATAAAGTTTGTAAAGTATATCAACCATTATGTCTATGGAATGTCCCCATTTAGATAGCTAAGTAAACGTGTGTGTGTGTGTGTGTGTGTGTGTGTGTATGTGTGTGTGGGGCCTGGTAAACCCTACATTATGGGGGCAAAATGTCCCCATAAAGATGGCAATATCTGAAATCCTTGTCCATGTGGGGACATTTTTTGGTCCCCATGAGGAAAACAGCTTATAAATCATAAAGTGATGATATATATATATATATATAAATTCAGTTTTCAGTGATGGGTAGGTTTAGGAGTCGGGTTAGTGTAAGGAGATAGAATATACAGTTTGTACAGTATAAAAATCATTATGTCTATGGAAAGTCCCTATAAAACTTGAAAACAACATGTGTGTGTGTGTGTGTGTGTGTGTGTGTGTGTGTGTGTGTGTGTGTGTGTGTGTGTCCCACACAAGGCTGGAGACAATGAGGGAAAATCAAAAAAATCATTTTTAGATGTGGTTAGGAAAATGTCTAGGCCTATATAAACAAACATTAAAAGTTTGAATTAGCTCTTCATTATTTATCTCATATTTACACATAATGTACACCATATCACCCGTTTTATGGAATCGCACTTATCTTATAAAAAAATGCTGTAGCAGCAGTCACATGTCTCACTTCCTAAATTTAATTTAAATTTAACTTTCCTTCCTAAATATAAATTAAATTTAACTTTCCAAATTTAACAAATCTCGTAGGGTTCCGAGACACACGACGCTTATTTTATAAAGGATCTCGTCGTGATGTAGCCTAACTTAGGCAAAGTAAACACAAAGCTAGAGGTAACGTTACTGGGGTCGCCACATAGGCTAACGTTACTCAAAGAAACAGTGTGTTTGTAGAGGCAACCTAAAACTATATTATTTTATCGATGGCAGTCGGAAAACCCCTCTCACACTGTGAACGATCACTTTAAAAAGCTGCAAAAATCTTACAAATAATTGAACAGCTGTTCAGCCATTTGAAACCGTCAGATCTACTTTCAGTCCAACAGGAACAAAATAAAACTTACCTGAGTGCTTGAGTGTCAAAGTCGCGGATGAACTACTTTTCAACTAAAGATGGCGATCACGGTGATAAAAGCTAAACTTCAGACTGATAAATCATGAAAAGTAGACTGCGTTCTTTTCAAAGTAGAACAACGTAAAGCCACCACCACACGCTCACTGAGCGATGCCGATTTTGCATGAATCATTCTTTTGAGTCGAATCTTTTCTGAGCTTGTCTCGAGTCAATAACCATAACTGACTCATTTAACCGAAATTCGAACCATAGACTGTAAAAACCACGGCGGGGCTGATTGTTATTTTGAACATTTGTATAGTTTTATTATTTATTAAAACATGCAGAAACATTTGTGTGACTAAATGAATTTTAGTACTGTTTAGGCCGAATGTAAATGAAAAATATGTTCCGTTTCTAAAATGAAATATGCAGTTTTCTAATAGCCTATCATAGCTGAGACTCGTGAAAGTGGATTTAAAAACCTCACTAATAAAACGTAATAAAAAAACAATAAACTACTTTTATTGGGACGTTTGAGTGCGTAACATGCGACGTAATTGCGTCACGAGGTAAAAGAACCGTTGACTCGTTTATAAACAGGTTCTTTGAAACAAATAGTTCAACAGAGCCGATTCGCGATGAGCTTGTGCGCGTTCACAAGCGTTTCCTCCTGCCCGCTCCCGTGAATAATCAAACAATGGTCGCATTCCACGAAATGACTAATATTAACCAGCAACCACACCAGCATGCTAGACTCATAGACTGTAAAAAAAATAGGCTAGACTAACCTCTGGAAATAAAGAACTGGGATTTGGATCATTAGTTTAATTGCTTGAGTGTGTAATGAAGAAAAACACACACACACAATAAACAATAGGCGAGTGGTAAGTTAATTTTTAGTAAAAGTTTTGGGGTGATTGTCAAGTACATTATAAACATTTCCATTGTTTCCTGTGATCATGTCGATTAGATAAATGGATGTCATGTAAAGAGTAATATATCTAAAAATATTAAAATCCATAAGAAGGAACACCACATGTGAAGGATAAAAGACAATTATATTCTAAAAGAAACTGTACTTGAATTACAACCCAGAATTTAAACATTTCTCTGAAAAAAACATATCTCAAAAGATCAGGGATGGATTTTTTTTTTTATCCAAGTCAGTGCAGCATTTGGAAATCCTCTGTTATGTTGTGAATTTGCTGTCCAAGTGTATTTCCAACAAACGACGTGTCTTTTCTGTAAACAGATGAATTTGAAATGAAATACACATTAAGCCATTTGCTCACATGGATGAAATGAAACACATAATCACAACATGAGTGTGAGATGTAAGTGCTCTCAAATTATGCTGACCTTTTGTCTGCTATTTAGGGGCTTCTGTTTTCGTTCCTTCCTTCACCTCTCCTGATGGATGGCCACCCTTGTTTAGAGCCTTGAAACAGGTCAGATAAATAAAAAGACACCTCTTTTTGAGTTACATTGTTATGTTTCTTTGAGGAATTAATATAATGGCTACGTTCAGAATGGAATGTATGTTTAGGGTTACAGAACTCACATAGCTTGAAGCATCAGTTTCTTCCACATCTGATTTAGGGTCACGAGCTATTCCATTCTCCACACCAGAAGGCCCATCATCCTCCACCTTCTCAGATGATTTTTGATCTTTGATCTTGGAGCATTCGGCGGGACTCGAGTTTGGTTTCAGTTCGCTCTCCTCCTCAGAAGAATCCTCCTCATTTGGCGTTTCCCCCCGTCCATCTTGACTTGAGGCTTGCGAGGACTCGGCTTTCTTGTCTTCTACCACTGGTTTATCTTCAGAGGTGCTGGTGTCATCCACCCGTGGCTCGTCCTCTGTAGTATCATCTAATCTTATAGGGCTGCCTTTTGCATCTTTTGCACCAGAGACGTTTTCATAAATGGGTAGAGGGCTGGTGGGGCTGTATAACCCATATGTTGGTCTGTCAGACTTAAAACTGGATGAGTTGCCTCTCCTGTAAAAGCAAATGCATGGAGAATTATGTTGGTTTGCATCTTGAAAACAGATATCCTATTCAATTATGTTATGCGTGCAGAAATGCATGCCGAAAATGTATATACAGGTAGACCTGGGCTAGACTGCTATAGTAAACAATTATTTGTGTAATCTGACTTTTGATTTAAAAATACATTTTGTAAATCTTCTTTATATAACTAATCATGCACATTCGCCAGGAGATGGCATTAGTTCCCAACTTTTAAATCTGCAAGGCAAAGAGAGAAATTGAAATGATGATTTTACCTGAGAGAGTCCCTGGGGCTGAAACCCTTGTGCATATCATAAAAGCTTTTAAGTGATCTGGGAGACAACGTGTCTCTAAATGACCTTCTTTTCAAGGAACCTGAGCTTAAAATGAAACAAAAAGAGTCATTTGTACTATATTTGCCAGCTAAAGTCTTACTGATATTTAACTTATTTTAAAAAAATATGTAGAAGAACAGCTTATAAAGCCTTATACCGGTTCAAATTCTTCACGACAAAGCTCTTGTCTGGATGTTGGGTGCTCAGCTCTTTCATCACAGTCTGTAGAACATCATTGTTCTTGGGGCAAAAAAAAAAAAAAGTAGTTGCAGATCATGATGAATCACTTCATTGATTCAAGCTGTATTTTTTACTTTTGGTTTACCTTGGTAATTTCCTTGTAGAAGATGTCTCTGAGGTTGCAAACGGCTTGGAAGACTGTGACATAGCAACCAATACGACTATAGAATGCAAAACAAATAATATTGGCCAAATTTCATTTTGTAGATGCCAACAACAAAAACATTATCTTAAATGAATTATATATAGGCTATATCTACTGACCATAAAATTAGGATTGAGCAGGTGGTAACACTTTATTTTACAGTGTCCTTGTTACATATACTTACCATAGTAATAACAGTAAATTATGCATAATTACATGCAACTAACCCTCAACCAAATCCTAATCCTACCCTAAGCCTATAGTACACTGTAAAAAGTGAATAGTTGGATCAACTTAAAAAAATTACTTCAATTGGTAACACCTAAAGAAATGAAGTTTTCTCAACTTAAATTATCATGTTTTATCATGAAAAACGTGATAATTTAAGTTGAGAAAACTTCATTTCTTTAGGTGCTACCAATTGAAGTAATTTTTTTAAGTTGATCCAACTGTTCACTTTTTACAGTGTAAGTACTCAGTACTTAAATATATAATTACACTGTAACAATGACACCTTAAAATAAAGTGTAACCACACTTTATATTACAGTCCTGTTCCCCGTGTACATATTGTAGTAATAACAATAACTGGGTAATAACTAGGACCTAACCCTGAAATTATTAACAAGTACAGCCTGATCTCACGGCAATTCGTACGAATTCTACGAGGTGGCTAATTCGTACGAATTCATACGACCTCACTCGTACGAATTTGTACGATTTTTGCTGAATCGTACATATTTTACGAATTGCCCAATTCGTATGAATTCATACGAATGACCTACCCCTGACCCCGCCCCTAAACCTACCCATCACGTGGGTTTAGACAAATCGTACAAATTCGTGCGAGTGAGGTCGTACGAATTCGTACGAATTAGCCACTTTTTTATCACTCGTACGAATTCGTACGAATTGGTCGTGAGATAGCGTTGCAAGTATACGTACAGTAAGTGCATGTGCTGTAAAATAAAGTGAAACCATATAGTTTATAAAATTATAGCCGTTCAAAATCTTTATGATATTTCATTTGTTTAATTAATTATCATTTGAACAAGTTCCATCTGTGCACTATAAAAACAACTCCAAAACTCACGTGTCAAATAGAATAGGCAGTTCCATCTTCAGCTCCCTGTTCATGTCCTCAAATATCACCTTGGCTGCATTCATCTCATCCTCTGCCTTAAAAACAACAGCACAAAGGAAAGTCCCATACATCACCCTGAATCATATCAGTATGATGCTTGTAATGTCATGTTTGGTAGTACATGATTTGAAGGTTAGAACTTATCTGTAAGGTTACAAACAAACTTCTCTACGCCAGTCATAAAATATAGCCATACCTTTCCAATTTTGATATCATCCTTCTTTTTAGCATTCTGCATCCCCGCCAGGTGATGACGAGCAGAATCATAGTCTACGAGTTTCCTGTTTCGCTTGGCCACTCTTTCCTGAATCATGAAGAAAAATAGTTGACAGATGAAACTGCTCATTAAAAAAAATAAAAAATAAATGATTGAGAGCTTTGTGCGAGGTGTGCGCCAATGTATCAGGCAGCCGTTTTTACCCTGACATCTGGAAACTGGCTCATGTAAGACTCCATAGTGATTAATGCCTGATCATGCAGCTTGGACTCGTAATCTTTCCACAGAAGCTCTTCTCCCTTTGGAACACAGAGAGCCACATTTGTAATAAAAGCCTAAATTCAGTCTGTTCATCATATATAAAGCGATCACGACTCTTCAGAAAATTTGGACTAAACCGCTCAATGGATTCATTTTACGATCTTTTAATGCACTTTTTGAAGCGTCAAAGTGGTAGTTGCGTAGGTGTCAATGGAGGAACAGAAAGCTGTCAGATTTCGATCTTTGTTTGTGTTCCAAAGATTAACGAAAGTATTACGGATTTGGAACGAAATGAGGGTGAGCAATTAATAACAAAAATGTATCCCTTTAACGGACAATGTCCTGGCAGAAATGTACCAGCCATATCAGTTTTTCTACAGAATTTTTTTCCTTCAGTGTGTTCTCTGAGACTTACCTCCACAACTTCCCCAAGATCTTCTACACCATCCCATTTATCGTCATATGCATCAAACAAGGACTGAAACAGTCGACCTGAAGCATCCTTCATTACTGTTAAACATCAAGCACAATAAAGCATGTCAGTATTCCTGTTTAAGCTCATCTCCTGCGCGAGTCTCACAGTAAAGAGCCAACCTGTGACAGCGTTGAGGTACGCTTTAAGGTCCTTGTATATTCTGTATCCATCGCTCTGCAATAGAAACCACAAGGAAAAATTAGGTCAACTTTTGATCTTCGAAGCTGTTACTTTGGATACCATATAGTAGATGTAATTTACCTGTTGAAATTGGAGGTTCATCACACACTGCTCAAAGTGCTCATCTTTGGTCTCCTCGGATTTGCCAAGTCTCTGCAAAACCTGCGAAGGCATCACATATTACAACGTGCCTACAACCACCTGACAGCCTTGACAAGGGTATTCTCCAAGTATACAGCCAGCTGTGTAATGGATGTTACATCTGATCCTTAAAATATTGATAAGCTCACACAGAAAAAAAAAGCAGTTTTAGATCCTATAAGACCTATCCATCTGACTTCACCAACAATCAAGTTTGAGATGACAAGATATGAAGGGTTTAACAGGTGAAAACAGAAAAGTAAATGGAGACTTGGTCAGCCTTGGCAGACAACTTAAAACAATTCTGGGAATAACAGACACTGTTAAGCAAAGAAGGAAGCTATATGTTTACATTGGCTCTTATTGATGGAGTAGATAAAGCAACTTGTGTCAGCTACTCCCATGTCATGTGACTGAATCGATTACTGGATCAAGATAACACTAAAGTTTCTGCGCTCTTAAACAGGAAGACTGACAGCATTGGGAAAGCACACTGGCTCTCTTAACTCTATTGTGTTTTATGATTCCAGCCACGTACCTTCTCCTGTGCCCTGCTGAATTTTTTCTGCACCTGTTTAGCAAGCACATTGGCCCCTCCTTTCGAGCTGATGCTGGCCTTGCTTTCTGCCATGTTCTTCACTTGTATTCAATCTGGGATAATGTTTCAATAGCCCTTTAAATTAAATGGCCAACCCTGGAGAATAAAAGGAACTTTTTAGAGCAAAAGACAGTTGACTTGGTGTCTTTATCTTCGCCTGTATTCTGTCTGAGCCCAAACACACCTTCTCCTGTTTTTTTTTACAGTCATAAGTCATAAATTTCTTATCTTTACAGGTTGTGACTTGAGCACTGTGGCGGCCCCTGAGTCATATTTCATTGTGAATGGGTATTTGGTGTAAGGGCCCACTAGTGGAGTTGAAACATTGAAATTATATTATATTATATTATATTATATTATATTATATTATATTATATTATATTATAGGCTATTATATTATATTATATTGAACTGAGCTGAATAATGACACTATTATCTTCTTTAGAGCTACTTCACAGCTAAAATTGAAGTTGTTTAAAAATTGATGAATTTTGCAACATTAACATTGACATTATTTTCCTGTTTATTACTTTGAAGCTGCTTAGAAACTATCTATATTGTAAAAAGTAGCCTACTAAATGTAATAAAAGAGATAAGTAGAAGTTTGTCACCTTTGTACCTATTTTATACTATTCTATTGTATTTCATATCACACAATGAAGATCAAACATTCAATTTGTTCTATTCTATTCGGAATCACGTACAATTTTGCATGTATAGGCCTATTGCTTTATATTGTGTTCTGTTCTAGGCTACTATTATGGGTCCATTAAGGGTATTTCTATTCTATTCTATTCTATTCTATTCTATTCTATTCTATTCTATTCTATTCTATTCTATTCTATTCTATTCTATTCTATTCTATTCCAGCATTACCTAATACATAAAAAGCATTATCCTCAAACTACGGTTCCCATAAGCCACCGTACGCACAGAATCAGCATTGGCCACTCCTCCTCACTGAAGTGTGTATGTTATGAACTTTGCTCTGCCGTATTTTTTTCTATAGGGTTGTATGTTTGAGCTCGAGTTTGTAACATTGCTACTTCAGAACCAGCTGGAGATGATCATGGGAAGCACGTTGGCCAAATGTGCAGCCATCGACCTGGCCGTTCAGTGGGTCGGATGGTCACTAGCGTCTGCTTTCAAAACTGAAAAGTTTTACGACTTGGCAGGTAAATTATTTATCCAAAAGGCGTAGTAATCACGATCTTGATATAGTAATATAATATTTGTTGCTTTCGCTTTCGTGATGTTTATGCATTAGTATGCACAGATTGCACACATGGTATTTCGTCTTAAAGAATGTTGTATGTGTTTCGTTGGGTCGCAACACAAGCGAGTCGCGACGTCTTTTTTTTTTTTTTACTTGTTTATTGTGAAAAATAGGTTGTTAT
Organism: Squalius cephalus; assembly: GCF_949319135.1. Lineage (NCBI taxonomy): Eukaryota > Metazoa > Chordata > Actinopteri > Cypriniformes > Leuciscidae > Squalius > Squalius cephalus. The sequence continues at coordinate 26,528,342 of NC_137139.1, forward strand.
CAAAATGTATTACGAGACGGTGGTTATCTAAACTACAATGAGATGTTGTGAAACCACCATAAATACGTCTCCACCCACAAGACATGATCTTAAACCAGCTTACTGAAGAGCATGATTTCCCCCACCCGTATTTCGACAAGACGTAATTTTAACCAATCAGACAAATGACTCTACAGAGTAGTCGTCGCTTGATTGGCCAAACTATGGATACGTCACTGTCAATCATTCAGCTAGAGGCGGGACTTGTCAAAAACGGATGGAAAAAAATAACGACGTTAATTCGGATATGTGATCTTTTATATAAATAACTACATGTGCAATAATATATGCTATTTAATTTTTATAAATTAAAACATATGCATAAACCTCGAAAATCAGTTATATTAACACTGAAACATACATTTTAAAATTCTGTACAGATTTTAAAATACATTATCACACATACTATCATAACTTTCAACACAACAGTAATGTTATACATAAACAGTTTTATAAAGCATATATTAAGAATTTTGACAGTTACAATGATTATAATTTTATTCATTGCATGTAGAAAGTGATCATACCTTGAGAACATTAGGATGTGATTATCCATGTAAGGCAAATTCTTTTTTCTACATAAAAAAAAACATTAGCTTCTACTTACCTGTCAGCATTCAATATGCATTTCTTTTCAATGGAGTACAACAATTATCCAACCATTTCAGTTTTTCAAACCCAGGTTCCTGAGTGCTATTCCCTCTTTCTTTCTCTCTGAGAAGTGTGCTCTTGAGAATCCTTGAACTTTGCTACCAATTGTCTCTATGTTCATTGGTAAAATATTCAGTGAACACGCCTCACTTTTAAAATGGACGGACACAGGTGACTGGCTGCTCTGCCCATATCTGGAGGGATACTGAATGCCTTATCAGTTTAACCATAAATTAATTTTGTTGTTTTGTAGGATCTGGTACCTATATATTGCTGGCTCATCTGAGTCGTGTATGGGGCGGAAATGGACACCTTAGACAGAACGTACAAACTGGACTTGTTACTGCCTGGGGACTGAGGTAAGATAGATAGATAGATAGATAGATAGATAGATAGATAGATAGATAGATAGATAGATAGATAGAGTGATCTATAACAAAAGACATGTCTATTTATTGGAGTCTTGTTGCTTTAACAGCGTTAATAAAAGTGAAGTCAGTCCAGCTTCATGTTGTATTAAAGTATCTATTAAGGTCTGGTTAATAAGTCAATAAGTAACAGATTGGGCCTTGTCTTGCAGACTTGGGACATTTCTCTTTCTTAGAATCCTAAAGGAAGGACAAGACCGGAGGTTTAACAATGTCAGAGACAGCCCTGGGACATTCTTTGTGTACTGGACCATGCAAGGTATTTCAACTAAGGCTATTGATTATTTGCATAGTTACTGCTAATTGATGGCTGAAGTTGGCCATACGTGTCCAATCCTTATCACAACAAAAAGAGACAACTAGGAAAGTAATTATATTATATTATGAATCACATAAGGAGAAGTTTTGCACCTATTCTATACTGTTCTATTCTATATCACACAATCATTCAACCTATTCCATCCTAGATCTCTATTCTGTTTTGAATCAAATAAGTGTATGTAAATTATTTTGCATCTATTCTATTACATTATTTATTATTTGCATAGTTACTGTTAATTGGTGGCTGCAGCAGGCCATACTTGTCCAATCTTTAAACATCACACTTAAATAATGCCACCAAAAAAAAGAATTAGGAAAGTAACTCTAAAAAGAAATTCTACTAAACCCAGTAGAGTAATAGTCTGCCACTTGAAACTTGTTTCTCCTTCTTTCCAGCTGTGTGGGTATTTGTTACCCTCTTGCCCACCCTAATTCTAAACAGTGAGAGAAGGGACGAGCCCCTTGGCCCACGTGACTACATCGGTTGGGGAATATGGGGGCTGGGTTTTGCTACAGAGGCCATTGCCGACCAGCAGAAGTGGAATTTTAAGAGTGATCCAGATAATGCTGTGAGTAATAACTTGCACTGATAATAAAAGGCTGATAAGACTACTCAGTTGTGAAAGCTAAATTATGACATGTAAATCATATAATTCATATCATAAAAATATATTTTAACATAATTACAGTTTTATGAGACCTGCACTCTTGACAGATTACAAACTGGATCAAACTGGTTTTTCTTAACCCTCTGGTTGTCTTTGGTCATAATAAATGCGTTTTGAACATTATCGGAAAGATACAAATCTTGGTGACTTTTGAGGCACTTGCCATGAGAATACACAAAAAAAATGTAGACATGCAATCTACAAATCAGCAACAAAGTAGTCTTTGATAATGTCTAAATATATATCCAAATGCAAAACATAATTAAAGTAAGGGATTATGTCTGAAATTATTCTTATTAGCAACTGGGAAAAACACAGCCCTATTTATTGGCTGTACAGGCATTTAGTGGTTACGCAATGGTATTACATATGATTTCTTTATTTCTTTCAGCAGATGGCACTAATCTGTTTTTTTTTTTTTTTTTTTATACCTTTACTATATTTTTACTTAAATACTGTATTAATTGAAAATAATATAATAATTCTATAATATTTTTTCTTGTATTTGTTTTAATATATATAGACATACATGCTGAATATTGTCTAGTGCCATGAAATATAAAATAATAAATATTATTGAAACAAAATATCTTACATTAATTTCATTAGAATTTTTTACGTTTATTGTCTTCAGTCTATTTTAACCAGTGAGGAAGTGAGGAATACCAGAGGGTTAAAGAAAAATGGCATATTTTTTCATATGGGCTTAATATACACAAAACAACTAAATGTGAACACACATTTGTGTGTTCTTTTTAAAACATCTTTTGAACATCCTGAAACATCTAAAATAGGGCTATCTGTTTGTCCAACCAATGGCAGACAGGGGGAGTCAGCATGAAACAGCTAGGGTACATCTCAATCAGCTCCCTAGTTCAGTAGTCAGGGCACTGACCAGTGAGTCAGACATTTTAAGGGATGTCTCAATCGCAGAATCCTTTCAGGGCACTGAAACGTTCGCTCCCTAAAAAGTCCCACAATGCGCCGTGAAAACCAGGGAGCATCGAAGCTAACTGGGTTCCCTTAACAGAAGTTCTGAAACACGAAACTTAAATCACGTGAGCCAACTCACAACACATAATGACACGCGATAGATGTTTTTTAAAATACAAACCATTATTTAATTATATTTCATCATAAACATACATCGCTAGACAGGTAATGAACATAACCTAGCTAACATTTACAATTTATTTACGGCTGAAATGTTCTATACTATATGTAACTTGCAAAATAGTTATCATAATACTTTAAATAACATTACAATGAATGTCAGAAATATATCAGCTTTGCTGTTGTTCATAAAAAACAGTTATGATTTTGTATGAGGACGTTGTCATGTCGCTGGAAATAGAGTCATCAGTGTCCCATTGTGTAGTGAGCCAGCGTCCTTTTACTGTCTTACCAGTGCCCGAATCGGGAGCTGATTAAGACACACCCCTATATTAGGGGTTAACCGACCATGTGCATTTGGAGTGGGGATATGTTTGGCCAACCAATGGCAGACAGGGGGAGTCAGCCTGCAACAGCTCTTTTGGCATAACCAACTGTGGGGCAGGCTGTTTGTCAGATTAATGGCAGACAGGGGGAGTAATGCAGAAATTACACTTGCTACAAGAAATCCTGCTTATTTGCAAGTGACATTTTAATTAATGTCATGGGGCAGAGGCATTGATCCTATAACTTTGCATGTTTTTGCAGGGAAAGTTTATTAGTCATGGACTGTGGGCATACAGCAGACATCCAAACTACCTGGGGGAGATCCTGCAATGGTCAGGGCTGTTCCTGTCCGCTTCCTCCGTCATGCGCGGACCTCAATACCTCAGTGCAGTTTCTCCGCTCTTCGTCTGGTTCTTACTGAGACACGTTAGTGGGATCCCCATCCTTGAGAAGCAAGCTATGAAGAAATGGGGATCAGACCCGGCTTTCCAGAACTACATCAAGAACACTCCCCTCCTATGGCCCTTCCCCAAGTTTAAAGGAGAATAAAGCATATTTACAGCACTTGATTTACAGCACTCATGACAAATGAATGAAAGCTTATGTGAATGTCTGATGTAGACACCTAAGTGAGAGTAAAAAAAAACCTATATGTATGTCCTCAACCCTAAATCAAGTTTCTTAATTATAAGTTTCAATACACCTATTTACTTTGTAATCCTTCTATAAGAAATCTATCTATATTTCTTTTACCATAGATTCAACTTCCCAGTCGTCTAACATTCTGGCGCACTTTGTGCCTCAGTGATTTTGTATCGTATTTTAAATGTGAACATTTACATCTCACCACTTTTTAACTCTAAACCCCAATGCAATGTTAAAATAAAAGACACAATGGACTTGCAATAAATGAATGTATTTTACAAACAGCACAAATCTTACAAAATGCCACGTCACTCAAATTGAAAAGCAACTAGAATTGATATCAACTCCAATGTTCAACATAATAAACAGTTGCTCTTTGAAAACAACAATAAAAACTTGACAGGTTAGTAATGGACAACTACTGCTCCAGAAACACTGCACCACTGAAAGAAATGATTAATTGCATACAGTGAAAAGCATCCAATCAGTCCAAGTCTTTTATACTATAGGTACATTAGATGCTTCAAAATCTGTCAATTCTCCCAGAGGGCACCTTTTTTGCTTCTACTTTAAATATGGTATACAATTAAATAAACTGAGACAAAACTGCATATAAACAAATCAATGCCATTGAGAAAATCTGAAATAATTCTGGCCATGTTCATTTATGAAAGGTAAAATGCCCACCACAGCAACCAAGTGTTTTTGCATGCACGTAGCATTCAATTATCTTAATTTTCTTGCTGTCCTGAATCCCTCCACAAACAACTCAGGGTTCAATGCATTTCAAACACCATAAATGGATAATTTAAACAAATTCAAAACATCATCAGCAGCATCATCATCATTTTAACACAAATTCTATACCTACTGGCAGTGAAATTTAAGCTTGACCATGTTTAAAAACACAGTTTACACTATAGTATAATCTGATAGTCACTACATCCTTGAACCCTCCAAGAGATTGAGATTTAAGGTAAAGCATAAAATTAGAATATACAAACAATGTTACAGTTGTAGATTACGCTATACAAATCCTGCAGAAAGCATAACCTTTTTGTTCTAGATGCTACAATCAAGTTCAGGTTTCTTGATAAAGAACTCCTAAACTGATGCAGATTCTGTTATTCTATGAGGATTCAGTGACTGATGGAATTGCTTATATCAGCACATCGCTTTGGTTGTGAGGATGTTAATTGTACATTAAAACATTTAAAAGTGACTAAAATACAAATGTTACAAGAAAACCAAAAAGAGGTAATATAAAAAGAGTAGCGTTAATATGGTTGAATTGATGGACAAACCAGACATAAAATATGCTAGTAGGATAATGTTATATATTGCAGCTGTTTCCCAAAGAAAAGAAAAACTCTTAGCCATGAAGAGCTGCTTCAGGGCTACTTCAGGAGAGGAGAGGCGAAGAAGTTCCCCTGGCGAGAGACGCTGACTGGAGCTCTGCTCCTGCTAGCAAACCTGAAACCAGAACGGATGTTCATAATGGTTAACTCACAAATACTCAAACAGCTGTGTGCCATACTACTATAAAACCCGGTAAGGTTCAAACATACTTTGGAGTGATTGCGTTGAGAGTTGCGTTCTTCATGCGTTGGGAGAGAGAGCTGGACGATGGGGTCTTGCTCATCTGCTGGTCAGGAGTCGTCACGGGCCCAAACATACTTGCTAGAGTACAAAGAAAGCATGTTGTTATAGAATATCACCATCAGACAGGTGATGTTTTGGAAATAGTTTTGTTAAATGTTTGGATGTGAAATTCATACTTTTCTGATCAGGAGTTGCGTGGACATTGGGGTTCTCAATGATCATGTGATTGTTGTGAGCTTGGTCGTTGTTGCTGTTCATAAACTGACTCCAGTACTCCACAGGCAGACCGAGGAGACGCTCAACCACCTGGGAGAGAAAGAGCTTGGTGAAAAACTGGTCCAAAACACCATACATTTACAAACTAGACCCAATGGGGAAAAGGAAAGTGGGGACCTTCAGCCATGAGCACTTACTTTTGGCTGTCGTTTTGTGTCTTGCAGGATGGTCATTGGCTCTGGGTCGGGCACGGCATGACCCACAATTGTAGGTCCAAATACACGAGCCAGATTAGTGCTGTCCATCTTTGTGTCTGTGCTCTGGGCCACTCTAATGATGATAGAAATAAAACCCAAGTTAAATATTAAGTCTCACAGCTTAAAAACTTCCGAGAGAGAAGTGCTGGGTTTTAATATATCAAATACAAGAATGTTGCTCTAAATTAAGATGGATTGATAGTGGTACTTAACTGAGGAAAATTACACAAATTATAATAATTAAAAAAAGATATGTAATAGCTTTTTAATTTGGTGTAAATGGACTGAACTGAATACATCAAAACCATACAATGACACTTTTATTGAACTGTAAATGGACTGCAATGTAGTTCCTTATTTGGGCCCATATGTTACATTGTACACAGCTGCTGTTAAAAAACAGGGAAACTAATTTTAAATATTGTTTCCAGAATTGATGCCATAATATCTGGTTTACAATTTCGTAACCACAATATGAATGTTTTGTGTTATTGTAGAAACATTGCCTATCAAGGTAATCGAATGCTTTTATGTTGTTTAAAAAAAGAAAATCAAAAATGTAACTTCCAGATTAAACCTTTTTTTCAACGGGATGCTGGATAGAGCATTTACAGCAACATAAAGTAAAATTGCAACACTATGTCAGGAGTATGACCATCACACTAGAAGCAAAGTTTAAGGTAATGCTTAAATAGAGGCTTCATATTTCTGCTTTTACACCCGGGTAATTGCCCCCAAATGTACAGTTTTTAACAAACTGATCAAATTGCTTTGAACCTGAAATATTCCTTTAAAGTTACAAATGTTAGTATAAGTGTTGACTTTAATAATGAAATAATATTTACAAATGGCACAGGCAATAAACCAGACAGTAGAATCAGAGATGGTGTATGATGTTTACCTCTGCAAATGAATGATGAGGAAGGCCAGAGTGTCTCTGTTGGGTTGTGGAAGATCACTGATGTTCTGATATATTAAAGCAATGCTGTTGTCATCATCAGACAGCTCTATGAGAACAGAGTGAATGGTTACTATTGAGTGCACTAATATTAACACACCCATCTTCCCAAGTACACCACGGATCAACATTTTATTTAATAAAAAACAAAAATATTAAGCAGCACAACCCTTGATAATTGAACAACATTTATAAGAAATGTTTTAGCAGCAAATCAGCGTATTAGAATGATTTCTGAAGGATCATGTGACACTGAAGACTGGGGTAATGATGCTGAAAGTTCAGCTTTGCCATCACAGGAATACATGTCACTTAGTATTAAAATAAGTTATTTTAAACAGTATTTCTTTCACAATGTTACTGTTTTTTTGATCAAATAAATGCAGTCTTGGTGAGCATGAGACTTTTTAAAAATCATACAGACTAGGGCTCAGTATCAATTCAGATGTCCCGATTAGATTTCGATTCACAAGATCTTAATTCGATTTGATTCTCGATTTAATTCAATTAATTAAATTTTCAATGGCCCCACCGCAAAAAAAGTAGTAATAACTGAATAAAATAAGCCTAGTTATTGTTTTTTATAATTATAAATAATAAAACTAAATAAACTACAAGCAAATAGCACAAATAAATAAATGCAATATAACAGACACAAATGAAATAACCAGTGCTTTTAAAAGTTTTTCAGGTTTGTCTAACAATAGTTTTCCAGGTACAGAAATTGAACAAAGTAATCCAATGTAAAATAACTGCATATAATCTTCACAGTACAAATTAAATAAATTTACAAAAAAGTTATTCAGTGAAGAGCAGGGAGTGATTTTCCCTGTCTTTTATAGTTTGATTAACAAGACGACTAGAAATAAGATTGATGTTAATCAGATATGTTCAATGTTTGTGGAAATAAATATGGAAAAAAAATTAATCGGGTTCGTGGCTTTTGAGAATCTATATAGAATCGGCCGCATTTTTTAAAAAAAATTATTCGAAAAAATTAATTAAAACAAAAAATAAATTTTGCGCCCAGCCCTCGTACCGACCCTAAACCTTTGAATGGTAGTGTACATTCATACATCAACACTAACCAGCAGCATCCATGAAGGCACGGTTGAGGCGGAAGGTTAGCAGGGGTTCTTTGAGGTTCCTCAGGAAGTCCTTGAGGACGCCTGTGATGACATGGATATCGTCCACCTTGCTGAGCAGGGGAGCGGTTTTCCCACGATGGAACTTCTCTTTCAGCTCCTTGACCACTCGATCGGAGCCAGACACCCGGTACAGACCAGTCTGCCGAAGAGATACGCAGGTTTTCAGAACATATTGGTCTTGTTGTCCAGTGTTCTAGACTGAATCCAGCATCTTTATCAACTTACCTCATGTAGGCCTCTCTGCTCAATCTCATTAACGCAGTGCACCACTAGTGAAGGGATCATGGGAGAAGTGGAGGACACGTAGCTTGCAAGGGTGCCCTATCGAAAAATCACACCAGGATGATATGTTTAATGAAGAGTACAACACAGCCATTTAGTTTAAACTCGAAATTTCAGCATGTAAAAGAGGGAGAAAATACTCAAGTTGGATGATAAAGCTTCATATAGATTTGTCACCTCTCCACTTTTGACTGGAGTCCCAGTCATGTTTGGAATGCAGGGCAGAGGGCAGCGCTCGCGGCATTCGGGGTGGGACACAACACGGCAGTCCCTGCACTTCAGAGAGATCTTCCCAAATTTGATCCTCTTACCACATGGCACACAAGACTCTGGCTTGATCACCTAAAAAACAAAAAGCCAGGCAGATATAAGCTGTGAGGACTATAAACACGGGCCACTGCTAACCTATCTAGACAACTTCACTGATTATAATGGGAAATTACATTGTTTGAAGTCAGTTTTAAATATTTTTTTTGGGTGGACATTTCAGATAAAATACGGCCAGATATTTAGCTTTTTACTATGATAATGGCAAAAGTCAAACGAACCAGACTTTGGGGGTTAAACGTGCTCCAGCACGGTTCAGATCGCCTAGTGTAAGTACACCCACTTAGTCACGATGTAATGAAAGTTGTGATAGATCTTTTCTCAACCCAGTAAAACAGATGGTCTGAAGAAAGATGGGAAAAAAGCTGGGTGGGGTCTTGGTTCTATTCATTAATTTTTGATTGAATGAGGGCAGACCTGAATGCAAGCTTGGAGTTGATTATAAGAGCGTTGGCATGTAAGAGGCCTGAACGAATGGAAAAGTCCAGCATACGTCACTAGAGACAAGTCTGTTGTTTCACTGGGAAGGTCCAGTTATCATTTTGATTAATTTACAAGGTCAAGATTAAAACGCATACATGGATGAATAATTTCAAATATGATCTAAAAAGTAAACAACCCTCTAACTTGGGACTCCAGAGCAATGCATCCAGTGCATCTTCACATCTTAGAAAGATTTGTATCCTACCGTTTTGGAGACAAACTCATGCAGACGGACACCTCCGTTGCCCTGGGGAGTGCTGGGCTCTGCTCTGCTCTCTCCATTGGGTTGACTGGGATGCCGGAACACATCCATAGACTGAACAGAGTCGGTGTCAGCAGTGTCCCACTCCTGAACAGCTGAAGAACAAAAGCAGAGAGAAGCACTGCTAACTACTGCAGAATACTTAAACAGAAATGCAAAGGCTTGGGGTGTGAGAAATGACCAGGGAAAAAGCCCATACAAAATACACCAAATATAAACAAATAAAAGAGTACCAGGCTGAAGACTCATCAAGGGGTCAATTTAAAACACCCCAGAGTCCTGCAAACCACGTAATGAATTATTAAAAAAAACAACATCTTTGACCCTGTTCAATAAAACAACGCATTTTTTATGATATGGCAACCACACACCATGACTCAATGCGGATCTTATTTATAATACAGCAGCCTGCACATTATTATTCAATCAATAGCAAGAATCATATAATCAATGACTCATGCAAATATTCTCTTCCTCAGCACTTGCAGTCTCACAAATGACCATAATAAATTTAGTGTAGTGAGCTTACCAGTCTTTCTGCGGCTCCTGGTCCAGTACGGAACAGCCTCCACTGTGGTGACAGCCTCAATGGGTCCGCCACCAGCGGGCACCGTCACGGTGGTCTTAGCCACCAGAGACTCATTACCCTGATAAAACAGAACTCAAATTAATTAATTGTCAAACTACTTACTACACATTCACCTAAAATAGGGGCGGTATTAACTGGACATTAACATCAACCCGGGAATGGCTTATTAACTTGGCTTTTACAATGTCAAGAAAAGACAAAATCTTCCAATATTCATACTTCAATGTGTTGTAGAGACTGAGGAGAACTGTGGAAACATTATACCTCTAATGACTAAAGCAAAGCCCTGCAGGGAGCCTTTTTACTAAAGAGTCTTTCTCCAATAATAAACAGTTATTCATGTGCTTATGTAACCAGCTCTTACTTTCTCAGAGGTGCGGCCGGTTGAACGGGACCTCTTGGCACCAGCAGGAGGGCCTTCTGTGTGGTTTCGGGAGGAGCGCTGCATTGAGACAGATTAAATAATTAGATATTGCTTGAAATTTGGAAGTGTTTTGATTAAATGTGAATTTATTTGGAAGCTTACTCTCTTTTGCCGCTTCTTGAGACGAACGGTCCTGACTGCAGAAGAGTCCCAGTCCTTTATTTAAAGAAAAGGACAATTAAATCAATAAAGGATGAGTCAGTCTAACACAATTTCAAAGATTCAATTTCTTTCTCTCTGTCAAGTTTGAGACAGGAATACATATAGCCTTAATATTTTTAATATTCAAGAAAGTGACATACCAAAGAATCATCAGTTTTATCATAGCTGATGTCAGACAAGATAGACGCTGATTCATCAATGGTGGTCAGTCTAGAAGAGACGGTGTGAAAAAACAAATGAAGGTTACAGCAGTAAGAAACAATTCAGTCATAAAAACCGAACCAATTCTTCTGTCTTTTATGACATTTAATTAAATCTTTGAAGATAGAGTACATTAAAAATGCTTTAAAAATACCTTTTCAGTCACTCAAGCAGAAAAAACAACAACTTTTTATGATTCAATTATATCCTGACAGATTTCTGTAATATCCAGCTTCAAATTATCTTATGTCAGGGTTCGTACAGATATTGTAAAATGAAATTCCAGGGCTTTGAAGGACTTTTCACGCACAGCTTTTCAAGGAGTATAATCAGAGATCTCACTTAATCAATATCTTTATTATCTTTCCAATTCTAAGGGCCAGATTTACTAAGCAGGGCAAATTAGCGTGAGAGCGCAAAGCCAAAAAAGTGCAGATGGGAGTGGGAGCCCTAAAAAAGGTAAATAGATAAATAAAAATATACTAATAGCTAAAACAAAATGGTCCAAATTAAGTGCAGCACATGAAAGGTATGCAATGACTGTGGCAACTTTCAGTATGGGAACATTAACAAAGCACTAGAATTTTCATTGCATAAAACAGCAAACAGAAAAAGTCAAATTCAAGTGCTTCAAGCACTTTAAGCACATTCTACGAACCCAGGTATTTGTATAGCACTTTACACACAATACTCATTGCTTCAAAGTAGCTTTACGCAAATTCATGATGTTAAAGTTGCGATGACACTGAAGTAGCGACAGATTATTTATTCTGCATTGTGACATACAGCCAAATATAATGGATTATCGAAAAAGAAAATTTATAGAGTGGGGGTCTTTTGTAGGTCAGACTGTCAGTCCAAATCTGATTTTAGTGCATATCTGACTGAAATCTGATCAGATTTAGCAAAAAAAACACATGAAATATGATTTTTACAAATCTGTTTCGAGCTACATACTGTACATATGTGGTTTGAAATTGTATTCAAATTCCATTTCTGGAAATCCGTTTCAATCCAACTGCTCTGATTGGATTTCGCATGGTTTGTGAGACTTTCTCAGGCCACGTAAAACGTAAACGTCAGACGTTGTTATAGAAAACATGCTGAAAGTCTCTGCAGAAACAAGGTTGTGTTGTTTCAAAGTGTCAGGCGAGTATAAAGTGACAATATAACAGAGACACATTTTGAAACCAGCAGAGACAAGAGCACGGAATAAAGCCACGCATACCAGCATCCTATGTTTCGGCCGCTGCCTCAAAAGACAAAGTAGTCATAAATTTAGTACATTTATTATTATTTTTTAAATTAAAAGGATTTATTTTCATTTAATGCCGACTTTAAATGACACATACAAATGACAGGGTTTAAGATTTAGTTTATACTGCCAATCCCTATGCAGTCTAACTGAAAAGTTAATTGAAAGTCATGCCTCAATACAAAAGACCTAATACATAGTAATATTACAAAAGTAATGGAATGAAAACTCAGAAAAGCATCATATTACAGAAGTAAAATGGGTTGCTTTTTCTCTTACCGTCGACTAGTGTTGAGGTTTGTGGGATTCTGGGAACGGGCATTTAGAAAGGCCAGAGCTGAGCGCTGCTCCTCATTTAACTGGATGCTGTTACAGGAGCCTTCAGTCACCAACAGCTCCCGGATGAGCTGGATCTGACGGTCCTGCAGAGGAATAAAAAGGAATGTCTGGTTTGAGCCTAAATTCAGAGAACAGGTCTACAGCACAAGTACCATGCAAAAAGAGGCCTACAAACCAGTTTTGCACAGTCAGCCTCAGCTTTCTGTCTCCGACGGATCTCCACATCAACCTGGTTGCGGGCATGTTTGAGTTTAACCTCCAATGCTCCTCGCTCTGTCTCGGCCTTGGTGAGCACCTCCTTACATGCATTTAGCTCATGCTCGACTCTCAACCATTTACGACGACTGTCCTCAAAGTTCAAGGCCATCTGAATGAACTCTGAAGATGAGACAAAGAATTGCAGTGAATATTTAGTGGGAGAGATTGAGACAGTGTACTACGCATGCATTTTATTTCAAACATTCAACACAGCCAGTACTTACGGGGCTCAATGCTTTCATTGAGAACATCAGCTTGTGCCCGCAGGCTTTCAAAAACACTGTGAAGATTGATCACAGCAGTCTCCATGTCCTCCTGCATTGCAGAAAAGCATTTTAATTGTGTGCAGTGTGCACCAGTTCATACAACTTGCTAGATTTAATTTGCTTCCAGTTATATCCTTTTGAGATCCATGAATTCATTTCTGCTCAACGAAGTTGGTATCTCGAGATCACACACTGCACTGTTTGGACATCTGTGGCTTTTCGGTCATTCAAAATATTATAGGCGTGGCCAATGATGAACACTGATATTATGTATCTGCATAAGATACATAATAATAGAATAATATAAGTAGTTTCAATCTAAAATAGTTAAAGTGTATAAAGTGACAAAATAGTAATAGCCTAACTTACTTTTAAAATACATAATTGTACTACACTATAACAATATTAATAAAATATTATAAAACTTGTTGTTGCTAGGATGATGAAAGTACAACCGTAAACAACAACAGTCCAAGCACGTTTAAGTTAAATCACAATAGGTTTAACGTTAATGGTGAACAATAGAAGTAACGTAACGTTACAGTAAAACACTTAGCATGTGTTTTCTAAGCGGCTCATCATTAGTAACAAACAAACATTGGTTTGCCATGTAATATAACTTACGTACTGTTGTAGACGCCCAGTCTTGCGTGTAAACGATGTAACGTAAGATTATAACTTGAACATATATTTTTTCCAGGGACAACAGCAAAGTACCGGTTTGTCCAACCAAGTTTACCCGGATGTGTTGTTAACGTTAGCGTGAGCGTCTAAAGAAGTTGCGTTTCAAATTTACCCGCTAGCCAATCATCGCCGCTCGGGCGTACTGACGTAAGCGCGTTGACGTAGGACGTACATGCAGCGCGTCTGCTGTAAAGCAGACTGTAAAAAAAGGCTGTACCATGTTTTTTTTTTTTTTTTTTTTTTTTTTTTTTTGTCTACTGTACCCTATGGCTGTACCATGCTGTACTGTTGGCGTCGTGAAAATCGGGTGTCCATCAACAAACTATAATATTTATATGTAGGCTTATAGAATGCTTTATAGCTAAAAATTGGACATAGGCAAATGCAATCTCTTTCACTTGCTAAACTATATTAATAATAATAATAATAAAATCGAATTAAAAAAACACATTATAAAACTATAAAATTCAAATGCTCCCTCTTCGCTGAGTATCTTTTCTTTCTTTTTTTTTGGCTCTTGTTTGGCTTTAGTATCTTGTTATTTAAACCTTGCAAAAAAAAAAAAAAAAATTATAATATTGACACAACAGAAGTAAAATAATAAGACCAGATTTCAGAAAATATCAGTGTTGGTGCAAGTATGAAATATGTGTGAATGACTTCACCGCCCAGGAGTAGCAATTAAGTCTCTTTGGAAAAGTTCAGAGAAAGGCATATAAAGGTGTATAAAATTTAAAATAGCCTAATTAAATTAAAAACAAATTAAACTAACTAACCAAATAAATTAAGTTAAAATAAACAACTAAATTTGTTTTAAATAAAAATAAATAAAAAATAAATACAGTAACCATTATTCTGAGTGGAAAAAGAACTGTAATGATGTTACAATCAAAACTAAAATTATATTTCAAACAATATTTTACACATATTTACAATATTAATCTTAACAGTGTAAATGTGGGTCATACAAGCTGCCTTTTAAATTTTTAGGATGGGGGTCCCTTGTGTGGGGATGATCATATTTGGGGGTCCCTGGCATAAAAGATTGAAAACCCCTGTCCTGGGCTGCTTTTCATGCTGGTAATTTAAGTAGGCCATACATAAATTAATTAGATAAATTAATTAATATTTCCTTTCTGTTGATGCATACATATTTTATTATTTATGGCTATTCCCTATAAATAGTACGTTTTTTCTACCTACTCTATGCACCCTATCTATCTATCTATCTATCTATCTATCTATCTATCTATCTATCTATCTATCTATCTATCTATCTATCTATCTATCTATCTATCTATCTTCCAGTTCACTGTTCATCAAGTGTGCACAGTGTGACTGATCGCTCAGACACAGTGAAAGTCGAAAAAGGGGCTGAAGCCAGAAAAAGCAACGTGTTGTCTTGATTAATATCCTACTGTAACTGTGGAAGAGAGAGAGAGAGAGAGAGAGAGAGAGAGAGAGAGAGAGAGAGAGAGAGAGAGAGAGAGAGAGAGAGAGAGAGAGAGAGAGAGAGAGAGAGAGAGAGAGAGAGAGAGAGAGAGAGAGAGGAAGGGATGGCCAACTTTACACCATCATATCAAACAGATCCGCTAGTGGGGTGTGCAGTGCAACTTGCAGCAACACCAACTCAAACAAGGCTTTCAAGTGCTGGAAGAGCAGTGAACCGCATCAGGAGATATCGGTGCTGAATCCTGCAAACATGATTGCCACCACACAGCAGAACATGACAACAGAGCTGGTAAAGATAAAAAGCATGTTTTATCTTTTGCATGAACAAAGACTAAATGCAGACTGACGAGAAAATGCGGTTTGATGCTGTATTTTTTTTATTTTTTTTTTACACATATGTGTGAACTAGCCGCAGCGAGGGAGCGCGTGCACGTGGGAGAGAATACAAATCTGTGCACACGACCCTTTCGAATCCTGTTTATAAACTGTATCTAAGCTTGTTTCAACTCATGTATCCGTCAAAGTATATTAAACACACGCTTGCTCAGCACATGCGTTGGTCACATTGATTCGACTCGGTTTTCATTCATACTTTCAGAGAACTGTCCGTATCCCTCTGTCGGTTTCGGTCCGTCACACCAGTTACTACTGCAGTGCTTTCCAGTGACTCATTGATTAATTGAAGTAGGGCTTTTCCGACAGAGCTTAATATCAGGCTACCGTTTCAACTTCTACGTTAAGATTTTAATATCTGAGTTCGAAATGTGTGTTGTTTAGTAGCGCAAACGAATCGGATAGCTGACTTGAACTGGTGTAAATTCGCTGTGAAGATGGCAAGAGCTGCTGGACGTTTACCTCAGAGCCGCGATCTTCTCCAAGAAACTGAAATGAGACAAGTTATCAATCATAGCCTGCACAAATATTTATGGTTCAACGACGAACATTTCTATTATGTGCATACAAAAATTACTCGAATACACTATGACAAAAACGTTTAAAGGTCATTTTAATATTATTTGTAAGGTTTATAGTTAGATTTTTTTTGGGTGCGGTTGCAAGTCACATTAAACAGCTAAAGTAAGGAAATGGTAGTTTGGCTATATTAAACATAAGCAGTGAACCAAATTCCTTGTAAAATATAATTTATTTTTAAAAAGTCCTATCTTTTTATGAAATATTTAAAAAACTTAGTCAGCCATATCAAAGTTTGCAACATGTAAAACGCCATTTTGTTGTCATGTGACTGAGAAAACATCAAAACAGAAATGACCTCTTTATTACTGTATGGGTTGTTTTGCATTGTTAAGCAAAATTCAAATTAAGCTCAAAATATCACTGTAGATCAAAGTTAGTATATGACAAATATTGATATCCGCCTTGTTTTTAAATCCAGAAGTAAGCTGTTTCCTGTGAATGTGCGAGACCTCCGATTCAGTAGCCTCTATAAGGACAACAAAGTGCAATAAACAGTCAAAATGTGTGCTACAAACCAGTGTGTTAATGATTACGATAATAAATTAAAAATAATATGATAACAAATACCCATTTTCAACATCAGATAACATAAACTGTTCTTGAATGTACATTCAATATAAAAATACCTGTCACTCACATGAGATCCCAGCAATAGCAAACCACAATGATCTCGATAGACAAAAAATCTAGTCCCACCCTACATTTTTTATTGTTCAAAAAGCTGTTTCATTCGGATATACGTCACAAGAAAAGACTATGACATCTATCGTTTCATGCGGACTTTAATTGTTGTGAAATGTCAATGTAAAAGGTCCTAAACTTTAAGTTCCTTTGACTTTGGGGTGAAATATGACTTGGAAATGTTCTTGACAGGTTTCACCCATATAAATATTATTTTCACATCCCTTTCAAATACAGATTTGTAACTCCTTGCTTTTGCATCATGCTTAACTGATAAAGATGATCACCTTTGTCATCTAAAATGTTTGTGTAAGAGCCTAGAATGTTGTAAGTGTAAGAGAGTGTGAAGGAGCAGTGTTTCTCATCGATGGTTGCAGATGACTCTCATGATGCATCTTTAACTGAAACATAATCAAATCACTCCTTCCCTTTGTAGTCTCCACCTCATTTGCATATCTTCTGCATGGTGCCTTGACCATTAAGAGCAACCTGCGTGTGTAGAAAGATTGGCGGTAAACGGCCAGAGAAAAGGGGTAGAAAAACAACAACAGTGAAGTCTAGGTGCACAACGGCTGTCAATACTCTCATGCCAAATGCAAGATAAGAGATGTCATATAACATGCAATGTGCAGTTTCTATATTAATCTATTATGTCTCCAGAATACATTTTATTACTATGGATCTAGAGTGAGTGGGACTGTGCATATATACTGCTCTGTTTCCAGCCGATAAGAAACACTCAGAGTAATTAGTTTCTTTTGCATTGTATTTCCCCCTTCACATCTGAAAACTAATATTCTGCACCATTCCTGTAAATTGTTTTTCAAATAACTACGGCACTGATAAAATTCAATGTGCAATTAGTAGGGCTGCACAATATATCAAAATTATACAAATATTGCTAATGTACACACTAAAAAATGCTGGGTTGTTTCAACCCTGTTTGGATCGAATATGGAAAAAAACAACCGTCGGTTTAAATTTTGAAGTTGGGTTTGTCCATATTTGCCCCAAACATGGTCCAAAGAGTTGTGCTGTGGAAAAGAACTCAATTCAGTACTTGCACACACCTCAAACATCAAGCGATTCTGAATTCAGTTCTCTTCCGCAGCTTATATGGTCAAATACACAAAATGCTTGTCTTGGTTATTATTCATGTAAACAGTTAGTTATGTATGAAGTGAACGTAAACCGTTAAAAAAGAAAATGCATGTGTAACAGTATATTGGATCTATGCAGCTCATTAATGTTAATCAAATAACAAAAGACAAACAAAGATTTTATAAGGTCAGTGATATGATTTCAAACATATTTACAAAAGTACTATTCAGGTTATTCAGGTCAAGTTCAAAATAACCTTGAGTACACCTTTAAAATGATGGTTTGTCATCTAAATGATGAGTGACGGGAAATGATTCTATCGACATGACAGGTTTGAGATGACTCTCCCCTCATGTCAGACCAACCTATGCTTGCTGACCTAAGCGAAAAAAGATCTGTCTCATCCAGTGCACTGGAATGAACATTCCAGGCTACATTTTGCAATGTAGCTTGGAAATAAGTTGTATTTTGTCCCAAATATTTATAATATAATATAATATGATATAATATAATATAATATAATATAATATAATATAATATAATATAATATAATATAATATAATATAAAGGTAGTTGTCAAGAAATCAACACCCTGGCAACTATCCTAGTATTGTGGTGGCAAAAAAAAAAAAAAAAAAAAAAATTTGTAAAAATCTAGTCAGGGCTATTATTATTATTATTATATAAACTAAAACCATTAAAAAAAACATTTTAGTTTAGAAATAAAATAAACGTTAACTGAAATAAAATAAAATATACAAGAACCAAGGCAAAATGTCTTATTTTCATTCAATTTAACTTAATGTACTAAAACTAAAATTAAAACTAAAATTAATAAACACGATATAGTATTATTCCATACTAGGCTATATAGCTTAAAATATATATAAAAAAAATCAAATCAAATAAAAACTAATACAAATGTCAAAAACATACAACTAAATGACTAAACCTTTAACAAAAATTAAAAACCGGAAAATATAAAAATACAATCTATAATTCAAAATATTAATGAAAAACTATATAATAGTATCTTAATGAAACTAAAATAACACTGAATCTAGTCCATCAAATAATGCGTATTCAAATATTATGTATAGCAAAATACATTGATCCATTTGGAAAGTGTTATCCATCAAAAAATCCTATAATCCATTTTGAGATACATGAGTTAATGATATTTAGAATTCTTTTTTCCTCTTAGATCATTGACAGGAGGAAGGTCTCCTGAGACAGTGACCACTTTCTCACCTGCTTGAAATGTTAACGTGAATGATTCTGTACAGGAAGCTTATTAATTATGTAACAGTACTTTGTATCATTGATTTAAACTGCATAACAACCTTTCAAGCATTTGCTTTGCTTTTTCTCTATTCACTAGGAGCTGTTTCACAGCAAGCGTTCTTTATTCAGGAGGTTTTGGATCAAACAGCCAGAGTTGGCTGGAGATTAGTGCGGTTGCTCTTTGCATTTTCAAATGCAGCCATAATTTGGTCCTTGCTCTTTTTCTGGTCCCTCTATTTAGGAGGCTTTAGCAGTTGCAAATTGATATAGACAAGTTTCCTCATAGATAGCGTATATCTGTGAAAGTATATGACTGCAAAAACCTCCAGTTAGATGTTATTTATTCAGAATGCAGATTTGCTTTCTGATGGTAATATTTCATATCCTATACCTCAGTTGAACCAATGCATCTCATTACCGCCGCAGGAAAACCATGATTTGCGCTGACTTTGTGTTATCCGCTTTAGGCAGATACTCTGAACACATCCTGACAGTTACCCCTAGACTGATCATGATTGAGTGGGCTTTCTGTTTGCTTGAAAGATCATTAATAAAGCATTCTATGTCTAATATCTAAGGCTTAGTGTCTTCTCATTAACCAGATGGCAATTAAATGCGAGTCATATTTCTTAGACAGTATTGCCTGACAGCTGTAAATGATTCATCCCCAAAACTTCTATGTTGCTGATGTCAGTACTTGTATTAAACAAAGCTTTTGCTTTTTGGCTTTCTCTTTTAATACACATACTCTGTTAATGTCCATGAGACAATCTATAGCTATTAGAGATTGCACAATATCTAGCCTATCTATTGATCTATCGATTGTTTGTTTGTTCGTTCTGTCTGCTACAGATTATTTAACAATACAGAACTGATTTGTTCATTTTTATAGTAATATTGTTATTATATTAATATTATATACTTCTATATTATTATTTTAATGATGTAGTATTATTTTATTCTTTATTTTGCATTATATTTAAATAATAAATATTGATTATATATTATTATGTTATTCATAATAATAATTATAATAATAACATTTTGATTCTGTTTTCCGACATAAGATACAAATATTATTAGTTGTATTTCTATTATTATTATTTAAGCTAAGGTATTGCCATTTTAATTTTCTAGGCTATCTCTAATTGTTAAGCTATACATTTTACTTGAGAATGAATATGTTGTTATTTGTTATTGAATAGATGTTATTTAAAAAGTAATTACTCAAAAGCATATTCAATTAGTTTCCCTAGAAGTTACCACTAAATGTATATGATTATTATGATCTACATTTCAAAACAAATCAAATAGTTTAGAAAAATGTAGCTGCAAGCAGCGATGCCGGGCCCAAGCCTCTGGGCCCCTGCCACCCCGGTCGCTTTAGGGAAACTGAGCATGGTTGGCAATATACATTTAATGTGGGTATATATAAAAGGATTGCATCAAAGTTGTTTAAATATGCCACATTTAGTGCAGCAGCTGGAGCCACTATGACCTCAAACCACAACAGCCACATCCATGAGATCATTTAAATTTAGAATAATTTCATGTCATAGTGTCACAATTATGTTTTGTTTAGTTAATTCCTGTTGTGTCTGTATGAGTTCTAATTAGTTTCTATGGTTACTGATTAGTTTATCCTTGTTCAGCTGTTCCTGTTTAGTTTCCTCATTTACTATGTGTATATACTCCCTGTTCTGTTCAGTCCTTTGTCGGTTATTGTTTGTGTTGAATGTGGTCGTGATTCTTTTAAATTTGCTATTTGATTTCTAATCCTCTCCTGCGTCATGCGCTTTCTACAGCCACCAGTCCGTAACAGAATAACCAACCCTCTAAAACAAGTAATTAAAAAACTTTGGACTGACCAGCGTTGCATCTCCTCCTCCCCAAGAAACGAAGGTTGCTGGGGTATTTGGGTTGAATGCTCCAGGATGACGGCCTCTCCCTCACAGCAAGCGAGCCCGGGGCACCCATGAATCTCGAACCAGAGCCAGATACCATCAAAGCCCCGGAGTCTAAGCCTGCTGATCAGCCACCCCGGAGCCAGGAGCGTTCCTGAACCTAATAGATCCTTGGTTCGCGTATCCAGTTCCCAGCCAGATCCCCACCCTCAAATCCTCACCTTCTTCGCTGGTCCGGTCCGTATATTTGCTTGCTCTGGTCCCGTTCAGAGATATTCCCGTCTGCCCTGAGACTCACTTGTCTCTTCAGGTCGAGCTCCAGTGGTCGTCGCTCAGCTTCCACCATGGACTTCCGGGATTTCGGCGGTGCTTATACCCTCAACCCCTATGGCGTCATCAGGCTCCTACCTTTCTCCGACCTCCCCGCCATCCTTGTTCGCTCTAGCTTCGCCCCGGTCAGCCGATTCCCGTCACCACCTCCGTCAGTCTCAGGCTTCTAAATTGCCCTGGTCCGTCGGCCTCTCTACTCTGCCGGTCTTGGCATTATTCTGATGATGTTTGATGTAAATCTGGTGAAAATAAGTGGCCGATTTCATAGCATTTTGAAAATGACAAATTTCCTGCTGCCAGTTGGTGCTATAACTTTGTGATCAGCCTCCTTAAAAGAACATACAGTTGTCAAACTGTATGTAAGTATGCAGAAGTTATAACACACTTCCTGTTTCCATTTTTGCCATAAATTTGTTGCCTCACCACAGCCAAACCATTCGAGATATCACAAATTCGCATGTAATTTAGCATCATCTTTAGCATCGAGTTAGGTGGCAATCACATGAATCCACTTGGAGGAGTATATTATATGGGGTGACGTATTACTAATGTACAGTATACATTGTACGATTTTGGGCTGTCCCAGATGAAACATGTCCAGTCGTGGCGATTTTTGTAGCTCCTAAATGGTGGTCTTACATCGTACAGTGAGAGAGTTTCAAAGACGACCGTTGTCACGGTCTTGTGACCAAAGATAGCCTGCAATCATTTTCTGACAGTGTCCGAAATTTAGCATTATCATTTCACAGTGTTTTTGGTGCTATGACCTACATCTACTGACCAGCCAATAAAAATTCAACATAAAATGTTGTATTGATCAAAGCGACATGGTGCTAAAACTGAAAACTTCTTATTTACCTCAAGCTCAATTATCAAAATTGACATGTTAGCCTCTTTTTCCCTAGCCATGACCACTTCCATATTCTTCTCTTTCGCTTCCTCCTCTTTTTTATTGTTTTTTAATGACCAGTGCTGATGCTGATATCTAAAATAGAGGGTATATACCCTATATACCATACAAATATGTGGATATATGTATATACACATACATGTATTAATAAATATAAATAATAGTAGCAGTATTTTTATTTTGTCCTATTTTATTTTGCCCAAACACATTACAGCCCAATCAGTGTTGCTCACAATCTGCACTTGTGCCACTGTGGCTTTATTCATTAAGGATATGAATATGGACCTGAGCATCTATTGTGCACTAAGAAGATAAAAAAGGCAGAGACCAAGGAAAAAGGGGAAGGGAAAGTGGTAAAAATGATGAAGTGAAAAAAGATAACCCAGGAAATGAGAAAAACACTCCTAAGAGCGTAATGATACTCCTAACACCACTAATCCACTCTTGAAGTCCATCAACAAATGTGACTTTATTAGAAAACATCTCATGCCCATTTATATTTGTATTCTGAGGTTGGTGCTTAAATTGCAGTGATTAGTCAGACAATTTGCATGAAGTGAAATCTTTCAAAATTAATTGTGGGAATTAGCTTCCCCTCATTACCACAGTAAAGGCATAATGTAGAGCCCTGTCACAGAGTACTAGGACAACGCTCACTTCTATTCTGTGATGACTTCTCTAAATCATTTAATTGTCTAATGAGGATTGGGTCACACTTCACATTATAGTGCTGAAAATGTAATCATATAAGCAAGTAGTGAGTTAAATGATTTAAAGTTACTTAAATATGATTATACCCTGTGTCTCAATGTCCATACTATCCATCCTAAACAGTATGTGAGATTAAAATAAGTGTGTCCCAAAGCATAGTAAGTTGAAAAGAGTATGCCCCGGAATCCAGGCCAAATTTTCCCATCGGCCTCTGTCCATCATGGCCTCCTAATCATCCCCATATAGACTGATCGGCTGCATCACATTCGTCTCCTCTCATTATTTGTACAATATCATTGATGTATTTTATTAATGATGTGTAAACTTGACACTAATACAAACTTTTTCAGAGAGTTCACATCACATAAATCTGTCATCCTTGCTTACATTTGACATGTATGATTCACTCATCTGAATCATATGAAAACCATCTCTGAGTTGTTTTCCTGTCTGTAGCTAGAATGAGGGAGACAGATTTGCGGGGGCTGTCGCGCTCCATCCACGGTGTCCTTTGTGAAGCCTAGGACCTGTGGGCTGTTTGAAAAGTGAAGGAGGGTGGTAAGACTTTCTGATGGCTAAGGGAGCACACAGAGGAGGCACTACCAACACTGTCATGACTCTGAATCCAGAGCTACACTGTGGATGGATAATAAAAGGTCTGCAGGTGCCTTCTCTCCACCTCCTCGTGTTATGATATCCTTCCCATCCGGCCAGTGACAGCTTCTGCAGGAGCAATCCAGCAACATGCTGTAACTCGACATCAACAACAGGCATTCAAACTATGAAAAAGTGAAAGAATTCAATATTCAAATGATGAAATTTAGAGGAGACATCATGCTACGCTACATTTTCTGGTGTCACGAAGTTGCACACAGGAGGTTACAGTATGTAGGCTGTCCTGGAATAGTGCTTGCAGTTTGGATAATGTCACGGAAGCGGAGCATATGGAGTTCACCATATGTTTGGCACCAATGTGTTGAACTCACATCAAGAGCAGGTCATTATGAATTTACAGCTGATCTGTTTTGTTGGATAATATGCACTATGTCGGAATGTTTCAGTTTAATCTTGAATGCTGTTAAAAGTGTTATTTTTCTGTAAAAACACCTATCCCAGTTAATGAGCACAGGCAACTATAGTTGATTCTTCAGAGCAGTGTAAACTCTGGGGCTCTTTGGTGCTATCACAACAAGACACTGACCATTAGTGTCATATTATTTTTTTTCACCAGTTTTCTTGCCTCTAAAAACAAACATTTTGGAGAGAAAAAACTAGGCTTAACATAAATGGAATCATAAAATGCTTGATATTAAAGATTAACAAGAAATAGCAAATTGCTTTTTGCCATTGCGGCTATTTATCTGCAGCAAAAACGCAAGCGGTGGTCTATCTGGGTTCACAAAACCATTTACACTGCATTCACACGGGGCTTCGATGCGTGACGGAGGACATGTCTGAAGCTGAAGCTTGGTGCTGATTCGACCGGCTTCATAGTGACAACAGCCAATCACATTGCTTCCAGCTTGGACTGCAACGCGCTGGTATTTACATAAAGGGGATCTGATTGGCTGACGGCTGCGCTGGCGATTGATAGTTGAAAATTTGTCCATTTTTTAACAGTCTATGCTTTTGCCACAAGAAACGGCAGTGATGTGACCTCTTTCCAGTCTATGGATGTTACGCAAGGGAACCCACAATTTAGTTCAGGTAACGCATGATGAAGTCACCCATTCAAAGTAAATGTGAAGTATTAATGCTGACGTCCCGCGTGAATGCACCGTTATAGTCAGCAGGGCGAGTACCACAATATGTACACAGAGGTATCCTAAATTATAAGAATATAGAGTGGCTGTTAACTGCAGAGCCAATGGGTGGAGTTTGACATCCATCCTATTGGTTGTCGCTCGCAAAAGTCGCTCTTTATAGAGCTGGTAAGTCCCGCCCCTTCCGCTAACCCCACGGGACCTCTAGGTTGAAAAATCGTCAATGCAAGTGAATGGGACAAAATGTTGTCTGTGAATTTTTTATATAATTTTTCGTGTAAAGAATGCTACAAAATGCTATAAGTTTGATACGGTTAGTCTTTGTGTGAGAGCACTTTGTGGACTACAACTCTTCGCTGCTTTCGACGCGTTTGAAACGTCACCACCACTCGCACACGGACACTAGCTCACGGATCCCGCTAAACATGGCTGTGTCTTTGGTGCACTTCACCGCCTTCTTTCAGGGAGAGGACAAAATCGTTGAAGTTGGTGAAAACCACGGGTAAGTCAACTTTATGGGGTGACGTCACATAGGCGACATGTAGTCTTTCTCGTTATGTCTTTTCCACAACTGCTAGCCGAAGAAGCATACCATATACTGTCAAACTCGTAACATGAAAAACTATATAAAAAATTCACAGACAACATATGTTCACATTCATGGCACAATTCAAACGGGACCAGAAAATAATTATTTTCTCCCATTCACTTGCATTGACGATTTTTCAACCTAGAGGTCCAGTGGGGTTAGCGGAAGGGGCGGGACTTACCAGCTCTATATGCATAAAGTTCAACATATTACAAATTTATCGCATTGCTGGACACGCCTACATCCTGTCACCAACAGTCACTGTCGCTTGTGTCGCAGGAAATTGCCTGCCCTCCATTGAAATTAATTGAATTATGGTGCTTTTACTATGTCTCGCTGTACAGTGTGAATGCAGCAAAAATCAAATCTCTGTCGTTATATGTTACCGAAACCAGAACAGCTCTCTCATGACATACAACTATAGTTGTCCAGTCCGGTTCCGTTCACACAGCAAGGGCTTTCCCATAATGCAGTTGTAAATCCTGAAAATTTACGGGTGTGATTTCGTATTCTGCTGCTGTGTGAACATGACGTGAAAGCTGCTTGCAAACGGGAAAAATCGGAGAAACGTCTGCTTAATTGTGCAACTGAAAACTTTCACGTGCTCACTGCACTGGCTGTTATGAATATGTGTAGGCCTATGTGACCCTGGACCACAAAACCAGTCATATGGGTCAAATTTTTGAAATCGAGATTTATACATAACCTGAAAGCTGAATAAATAAGCTTTCCATTGATGGTTTGTTAGGATAGGGCAGTATTTTGCCGAGATACAAACTATTTGAAAATCTAGGGTGCAAAAAAAAAAAAAAAAAAAAAAAAAACCTAGAGAGAAAATCGTCTTTAAAGTTGCCCATTTATGTTTGCAATTGTGCTTCATTCACTCAGAAAAATAAATGTTTTACATATTTACGATAGGAAATTTACAAAATATCTTCATGGAATATGATCTTTACTTAATATCCTAATGATTTTTGGCATAAAAGAAAAATCGATAATTTTGACCAATACAATGTTTTGTTGGCTATTGCCACAAATATACCCGTGCGACGTTTGACTGGTTTTGTGATCCAGGGTCACATATCTAGTTTTCTTGTACGCACCTCACTGATCGTTTCCCATGTAAATGTAATTACAGAGGTTACATAATCCATCCATCCATCCTATCATCCTTACCTTCTGGGAAGGTGGCAAAACAACAGTAATTATTTCCTGGCAGAAATCAGTGCGGAGCTGTAGTTGATTAAATTATGTTTTAATGTGGGTTGTTTGAAAAAAACTGGAAAAGAAAAAGTTGCTGTCAGTAATGTGGATGGACTTTTTTATTGTTCACCCCTGGAGATGTTTTCTAATTGAAACAGTCTTTTACACCAAAAAAAAAAAAAAAAAAAAACCCATTTGAGTTCAATGCTTGCTATCATTCAGAATGACTACATTAATGTGTCTGTCAAATTATTTTTAAACACCTTTAGCAATTTAACGCTCCCCATTTATCAAGAGCTAACACATTAACAAAATAACAATTTAGGGGCTTACTTTATGGAAATCAGTAATGGCTTCGTCTATTTAGTCAGCATCAGTCATCACAATTAGACATGGTGTGGCTTCAATTCAGTATAATGAATTTGTCAATATTCATTTCATATGTATTTACCGGCCGTAGCTGATATTACTGGATTGCAGATAATTTGTTTGTCCTCTGGGGTTTGAAAGACTGCCTTTAAAGTTTGGACTCCACCGTATGTTCCAGGATTGTGCAAAGCTCAGATGCATCACATTAGCTCTGTGATTTGACTCAAAGTGATTTTGGTAGCACTTTATTTTACAGTCCTGTTCCTCATACTATATACTTATTATAGTAATTGCAATAACTGGGTAATAAAGTACTAACCCTGAACTTACCTTAACTTTAACCCATGTAGTTACCTTATATTACCCAGTACTTTCTTAGGTAAGTACACGTAAGTGCACATACTGTGAAATAAAATACAACTGTGATTTTTCATCATGGCCAAACACTGCAGTGCAGAAGTTCCCATGAGTCTCATTTATAAATTACTCGGTCCCCACAGATGCGTGCAGAATTTTTTTTTTTTTAAACTTTATTTAATGTTATACAGAATGGCAACCATCAGTAAATTGAGCCACTCAGACATCAGTAAGGTGTATTGCTGTGACAAATCCAAGTTTGCGTAGCACAGTACACGTAGCAAGGTGGGGTTTTTTTTACATAAAATAAATATAATTAGAATAGAAATATAATAGAATATGAAGTGTTAGTATATACACTCTCAGAAAAAAAGGTACAAAAGCTGTCACTGGGGCTGTACCCTTTTAAAAGGTACATTTTTGTACCTAAAGGGTGCATATTGGTACCTTAATGGTACATATTAGTACCTAAAAGGGACAAATTAGTACCTAAAAGGAACAAATTAGTACCTAAAAGGAACTAAAGTGTACCTTTTGAAAGGGTACAGCCCCAGTGACAGCTTTTGTACCTTTTTTATTAACAGGTCAGGTGTTGATGAAAAAGATGCATCTTTAGCCATTTCTGCTGCTCGGGTTGAGTTAGGCAGGTCATTCCACCAGCTGGGAACAGTCCCAAGTAAAGGTCAGTGAAAGTGATTTTGACTTTTGGATGGCACCACACGGTGCCATTCACTTGCAGAACGCAAGCTTCTGGAAGGCACATAAGTCTGAAAAAGTGAGTTTAGGTATGGGGGGGCTGAGCCAGTGATCATTCTTTAGGCAAACATCCGTGCCTTGAATTTGATGCGAGGTGCTATTGCCAACCACTGCAAATTGATGAAGAGAGGTGTGACATGCGCTCTCTTCAGCTCCTTAAAGACCACTATCACTGCTGCTATGTTATGTAGATGGAGAAGAGAAGTGGTCCAAGCACTGAGCCCTGAGGCACTTCAGTAGCTGTTGCAGCACCGCACTCCTCCAAGACACCCTGAGGGCTACCCCAGTGTTTCCTGTGTTGATTGTCTTGTCCAGTGATTGCTGTTTTGTTGATGCACTCATTTGTGTCATTCATTGCTGTCATTCAGTGTTTCCAGTTCTGCTCCTGGTGTTCTGTGTTTCTCTGATATTTTGAGTTAGTTTGTGTCTTTACATTCCCCTGGTAAGACTATTGCATTTCTGTTTGGATTTGTGTTTTGCTTGGATTATCTTCAGCCTTGCATGTGTAACAGATCCATTTCTAATACATGGTTACGGACATTTTTTGAAAGCAACAAATGAATCACAAGTATTTTATTATAACAAAACAATATTTTTTTTTGAGGGATTTTAAAAGCATGAAATTTGTTGCAATCAGGACACCATTTGTCCCATAATCAATTTCAGTATTAAAACTCCGTACTTCCGGAGGAAGTTCCAGTGGATCTACTGCTATTGAGACTGGGAATGCTATAGTTTTCTCAAGGTATTATAATGGATACTAAAAGGTTTTCTTTAAATCGAGTATATAGTAAGTAAAATAAGCATTAATTTCATTTATGCAATTTGGTGTACATCTCATTTGCTGTTATTAAATTATATTATAGCAGCATTGTGTAGGTAGCCAGCCGCTTTGGTCTCTATATCAGCATCCCCCATTAACAAACCCATATTGGCCCACATGTAATCCCAAAGGATCACAGTTCACGGTTCGGCACAGGTTTTTGTATGTCTCTCAGAACACTCACATTAGCTCCCCGCTCTCATATTAATTATTTCCCGCTGGAGTTCCCCTCACTTCCCTTTGTATCGATCTCATGTGCTTGCTCTGAGGTTAGGTAGATCCTTCCAATGTGATGTACATTTATCAAACCTCTAAACATGTTTTTCTTCCTCCTATAGCACAGGAGCATTGTTAATGAGATTTTTCGCCCACGCGGAGCCTTGCTTTCTGCATTGCAGGAGTGGCACAATATATGTGACTGACAGCTTTGTAGAGGCGCTGCTCTGTGAACTGAGTGCTTGAGTGGAATACAATGAGAAATCTGTCTACTTGGGACTCTGCCCGGCTGAAAAATGTGTCACTTTGACAACCGTGCCAAGGTTTTTGCAGGCCAGCTGCTTTCACTTTTACTCCATGGCTCTATTTGTCACCTCTCTTTTCACAACGGCTATCAGAATCGTGAAATCTCTTGATCTGAGGTGCGTTTCCCATACACCAATGTAACCCGCTGATTAATTACATGCATCGTTCGTGAAACTAACCAACTAGTCACGACTGTTTCGCGAAACATGGTCACACCTCTGTCGTTTGAACCACATTGTTTCAACAATATGACGTCGCTCACAGGTGGAGGAGTAATAACTTCTGTTAGTCAATCTATTCGAGATCTCCGAGATGCTGCTGTAATGAACATGTCACCTAATGACTAATGCTGATTAAAATATATAGATTAAAAGTTATATATTTAAATAGAATGAAAGATATAGGGCCAGATTTACAAACATTTACAACTAAGACAAACCATGTGCAAATTCATAAGTCAACACCATTGTTGAGTATTTTCTCCTTAAAACTGCAGTGAACCAAAGTCATGCCTTGTCCAAATACCCACACTTGCGGTCTTGGCCACTTAAGAGTTTGTGCACGCGACAGGAAGTAAGTGCGCAAGACTGTCCCATGTCTTAAAAATGCCAAAGTGTAGTGCCCTTAATGAATACCGAATACCGCTTCGGAGCAATTTGAAATTTGAGTCTTCTGTTAGTTACATAGCGACTCCTGAACAAACATGTAGAATTTTATTTTAAAATGAAAAGTATTGAAAATATAATAAATAAAAGTTCTGTAAAAACACCTCTGTCCCATCAAGTAATCAAAGGTTCTACACACACTTTCAGTCTTTAAGCCTACTTGAAGACTTGGGCCAAATAGAGGAAATACGTCATGCAAGTAGACAAGTGGATCTCTGAGCTGGTGTGAGTGATTGGAGGCGGGGCTAATTTAGCATATTCATGAAAACACTTATAGGAATGAGGCAAGGGTGTAGAGTTACATTCAAGCTTACATTCAAGCTACATTCAAGTTACATTCAATATATATATATATATATATATATACAGTATATATTGAATATATATTGATTATTATATACAGTTTACCGATAGGCCTATATGTGATATAAATTAAAAGTTGGAGATAACCTCATTTATGTGTTTTTTTTTTTTTGCAATCTAGCAAAAAGAGAATATTTTTAACAGAAAAGTTGCATAAAGTGAAGCAGCTGTTTTTTCCCTGATAGTGATTGTGATTTTTCTGTATTTTAATATTTTATAGTATAATAGAATTATTGCAATAGTAATATATTTATTGATTGATTTGTTTATTTTTTTATAATTTAAATTATACAATTAAAATATTATTTGATTATTATTAGGCTATTGTTTTTGTTGTTGTTGTGTAGTCATAGTGAATGGGGAAAAAAGGTTTTTCTTGATCACTGGTAAAGTAGTTCATTCATTGATTATCCACAAAAACAACCCCCCCCCCCCCCCATTAAATTAAGTTCAATTTTAAGTTAATTCAATTTTAAATGAATTATTCATTACTAATTATAACTAATTAAATGTTGTGATTAGTTGTGATTAATTGTTACCATGAAATTGGTCATATAGTTTACCTATCTATCACTATCTGGGAGTTAAGACAGCACTGCATCCCTCAGATGGGGAATTCTCTTCTAGTTTATGCATTACCATGCAAGTTTGGAGATACTCTCTCATCTATGATGCAGGGTTCTCCCCTGTTTGCCAACAGAGTCATCCTAATTTGGAGTGTAGTATCATTTCAGGGCTCAGGGGACCTGCGGAAACCGAGCTGATGAAGCTTTAACACAGAAAATACTGGGCTCTCAGCCCGTAATGAGAGAGACGCCTTTGAAATGAAAACAGTCTCAGTCTTGTATTCAACAGTGTGAACAAATTACATTAATTGTGTTGTTGTGGCTGTAACGGGGGAGTGTGAGTGGGTCACAATCTTATACTGACAAAAGCATCATCTTAATCTGTATTTTTTTTCTTCTTTTTCGGTTTATTTTAAACCCAACTGGCAAATTGTGTTAGACCTCTCTAAAGGATGTTATATTTTTGCGCTTAATACATGAAAAACAATTTCCAGTTGAGTTGAAAAAATAGCAATAAATAAATAGCAAAATTACTAACCCTAAAGTTTTTATGGAAACCAAGTAAAAATAATTTATAAAATGATTATTTTCAGTGCAGCAGACGTACAGTATCATTTATTCTGATCTGATAGTATTGTGTCTCATGATAATGAAGTTCAGGGGTCTTGAACTGATTCTGAATGAGCTTGATGTAAGGAAATTACTTTTTGAAGTGCAAGTGTTATAGATCTGTAAAATCTGAAAAGAGAACCAATTGTGTTATGATTCTGTTTTATTCTCTCTGCCGCTGAGTGCTGAGTGCAGATAGATTTATCAGACACTATATCAGCAGCTGTTTTAATTGTGTGAAGCTTCAGTAAGATCTATTAATAATGAGCCGCTGGCTAGAATCCATGCTGGCAACCTCTGAAGCTTTTGAAGTTATCTTTTTGTTTAACAACAATGAACAGTATCCAAGAACTCTGAGGCTCTAATTAAATTTTATAAAGCTGTGAATTTAGGCCACAGAAATATAACCGCTAATTTCCATGTGTGTATGTTTGGAAATATTTACGATTGTCTGCACTTTATTATTAAAGTTGGCGGAAGCTGTATTTTTGTCTCCATCAGAATTGCAAATAAAATAGTTTCCAGACATACTAACATGCTGCATACTGCACAGTGTACACTAAATACCGCCTACTAATAAAATAAAAAAAAACAGTTATGCATTGACTAACTTTGGAATAGCGTACTTTAATACTCCACACCGTATATGCAAATACTGAATTTGGAATAGCTCTTACTATTTTTAGCATATAAAGATATGACTGAAATAGTAATAGTATGCTACTCTAAATTCAGTCTGGAATATCTCTGGATGACTGCATTATATCCCACAATGCAATGTGCTCATCTTGACTGTCAATTTCCATTGTGATATTATTGCTTATTGAAAAATGTATGCTGAGATTGTTTTTTAGCACTTATTTTTTGTTCTTGCCAAATGAGAATAGTGCAGCTGCTGACATGTTGAAATAATAAATACATTTTTGCCAATTTACAAATTTGGATCAAAAATGTTGCAAGATGATAGCTGAACATTGCGAATTAAATATGCAAAGTGATGAGGTCATGTAACTGTAGAATGCTACATAGAATAATTCCTGTTTCATAGTAATAAATAGTAGTAGGCATCACAGCATAGCAGTAAACTATTTCATTCTGATCTGATTCTGAACATAACCTTTATACAATGATAAACATTTAACCCTATGTAAAGCTTACTATATTATATTTGATATGCAAAATATGGCGTCTAAATTATCAACATGATTAAAACTTGGATGAAACCTGTTGCACACAACTACATGCGTTTAGTCGTCTGATTGATTGTTTATAATTTTTTGCAAGTAAAAGGCATTGTAGTTGTCCGAGCGGGTTCACTCCGAGCGGGATTCGAACCGGAGTTTCCGGCATGGGAAGCAGCACGTGTGCTAACATGGACATTAAAGACTGCAGTCACTAGGGCCAGTCGCTAGTGAGCCTCTTGAGATCAGGGGAGTGAGGTTTACTCACACAGCTCTTACTATAGCTGTCCTCCATTACATAGTATTATTAAAAAAATGTCCCCCTTCAGGTCGTGGTACACGCGTCTTTTAGTTGTGAAGTCTTCAATGATTTTTATAAAGTAAATGTAAGAATGACTTTTATATCGTTAGTAATATGTCAAGATGAACACTCACTGGACTAAATTTGGATTTGATTATCCATCATTTTAAAATGCGAGTATCAGGCTTTTGAGGAACGTTTATTTGTAAATATCTCAATCATCATTGTATTGGATTTCTTTGTTTTGCCCCCACAATTAAAGCTTTGATCACAAAACTAACACATGACACTAATATCATATTAAGACGAATTATTGAAAAATATATTATAGAGTGACAACTGATACTTATATGCATTTTATGGTAGTAGTCTGCTTGCATTATCAGAATTTCATAACTTTTGGCCTTATAAATAACAACATCTGCACCAAATTCCCTATTTGTGCATATAATAAAATAATGTTTTTATGTCCACCATAAGTATGAGCTCCATATTCTCACAATAGCATACTGTTATGAGCCATAAAACCTTAATATATCAAATATGATTCTCAACAAAAAGAGATTTTGTCTAAAGGTTCAATAAACTCATAAAAAAAAAAAAAAAAAAAAAAATCTAGACTATGATGTAATATGTCTTTAATATATAGTATTTAATATTATTAGTTATCATCTTGGAAAATATTTATTTTCCAGTTTTAATCCAATTTGATCAATTTTATTGTCAGGCCTTGACAACAACAACAACACCCTTCACATCAGCTTACTGAGATGGTGCATACAGCACTACAGGCAGCCAGTCAGAAGGTGTTTAGGTGAGAGATGGCTGGCAGTCGGCTCTTGTGCTGCTCTTTTTGTCCTGAGACAGCTGAGGATAGAGTCTGCCAGGATGCCAGCTGGTGAAGATATGAGTCCCCCCCCCCCCCCCCCCCTCTACTAACACAGATCTCTCATTCACCTCGACCCCCGAGGGAAGGTGAGAAGAGGTGGCTTAACTTCTCCCTCTGAAACCACAAACATAAGACACAGAGATAATGAAGACTAAGTTTTATGGACAGTCAATGAGTAAACACTTACTCTGCGGCCCTCCCCTCTTCGCCACCAGCAGTGATTTTCCACTATAGCCTTGTAGTGGCTGTTTATTGTTCCTGATCATGACTGATGGTCTCGTAACCGTCCCAACCTGCCCGTCAGATACACCGCTAAAGCTTTTTGCTTCAGCCTTGGCTGTCACAGAGGCATTCTGGGAGCTGAAAACACATCTAATATAGTGTTTCGTAACAGAACTCTGGCTCGTCTCATCCGCATTGCTTTGTTGCTGTAGATTCAGCTTAGAAAAACAGTCGAGAACGCATCTCTGCAAGCTTCCAAACCCCGAAATGCTAACATTGCATCCCTCATAGTGTAAAATGACGCCCCCACACACACTTTATCATACACAAGCCCCATTAAAAAGGTGAAATGAGGCACCATTCGGTGGAAATTAAGACACAACAGAAATCTGAGACTCAATTAGCTTCTAATTTTTCACTCGAGGAATTCTTTCCTTGTCGGCTTTATGAAGGATCGTTTTAAATGACACAGATTTCTGTCAGAGAGAAGTCCTTTTGTTCTTCCCCGGAGGGTTGCTGCACTGATACACACGTCTCACATGAAATCCCTGCTCTGAGGCAGTGCAAATGAGGCAGCACTAATACATTCTCCCTCAGCGGTGGGGAGACTATGTGTATGAGGGGAGGAAAGTTAATGCAGTTACTTTTATTTTGTTTTTTGAGCAGGACCATGTCAGCTCGGGAGGACCTCCTCGGAATTGGAAGGGAATTGGTATCGCCATGGTGGTCATCCTGGGGGTCATGTCTCTGGTCACCCTCTCAATTTTTCTCCTCACCCCCGGTAAGTTGGAGAACAAAGAAGTTAATGAATATAAAGTGAATGAGGTGGTGAACCAAGGATAAAGGAAGAGAGATGTGAGATCAGCTACAATAAGGGAAGAAAGAGATATGGGAAATACAAAAGAAGATTATAGAGGGTTTATGTGAGCGAGCTCATATATAAGACATCCATTCACAAATAAAAATACGAAAAGACAAGAGGAAACAAAGCAAGCAACCCTCAGAATAGATTTTTGCTGCGTGCTCAGGTTAGCTCTTAAAATGGGGTTGTGCAACAGAAGTATATTTGTTTGGCTGCAAAATAACATACATTTCTATAATAGAACTTTGCTTAATCCGTGTGCATTGCCACTACAGTACCTACAAGATTTTTCTTTGTTTGCATTCATTGAGCTTTTTATTTTACCAGCATGCTTTGGGGAAGACGGGATAGGGAGAATAAATGTTGAAACTAAGTGTAATTATTTTATTTGTTGTTGAGGAAGATGAGAAAAGGGAGAGTTATGTTTAATGATCTGCTATAGAAGAGATTCAGTTATATTGTCAGCTGGGTCCAAATGGCCAAATCCAAGTTTTACCTTGGCGCGTTCATTTTGGAAGCGACACACAACATGTTCTTCTAAATCACAGCATAACAGAATATTAAACAATATGTTTTTTTAAAAGTCATATTCGGTAAATAAAACCAGTTGCATGGTAACTTAATTTTGAACTAAAACAATATGGCCTGGTTTCACAGACAGGGCTTAGATTAGGCTTTAGTTCAATTTGGAGATATAAGAAGCTTTTATAAACATGCCTTAGAAAAATACATTACATTACTGATGTGCATCTTGAGACAAAACAATGGCACTGACACATTTTTAGAAATATAAGTGCAAGTTGCTTTCAGTTAAAACAACTCAAACATGCATTTTAGTCTAGGACTAGGCTTAAGCCTTGTCTGTGAAACCGGGGGTTTAATAAAAATGTTATTAAGAAAATAAAAATACTGAGTGCACATTTTTTCAATGTGTGGAACCACATTCCGGCATTTAATTGTTTATTTATTTTTAATCATTTTTTTTTTTCTTACAGCCTACTGCATTTGCATCAGTAGCATCAATATTTGATTTTATTAGACATTCCTGTAGATTTTTCTAATAGACATGATTTGTCCTCAGGAGTTGTGGTTGTTCTTAACTGATTGCCTGATTTTGTATTTCAGACGAGTCTCACCTCCTGCTGCTGTCTCGTCTCACTCTGGAGAACCTAGAGAGCGAGGATTTCAGAGTTCACGACCCATGTGCGACGTGGCTAAATGGTAAAAACGTCATTATATTTTACAAACAGTGTTTCAGGGGAATGTTTTAGGTTCATTTATTTGATCTATGTGGACATTTAGAGCTCCTGGAGGGCAACAATTCATTGTCTTGAAATGTAATGGGAGACTGGATGTGTTTTTCTGCTAATAGTTGAAATGTTCGATTTACTTTTAAATAAACGTGGCATTCATCAGGATGCATTTCTATTCACTCTTCATTATAAAGCATGCACAATTAATATTAGTGCATCCCAAGTCATAATACATTGAAAATAGTATTATAAAGGTGTCTGTAGGGCTAATATTGCCCCTGACACATTGACACTTTCAAATTTCTGTAGTAACATAAGGAATGTGAGTTGCAGTGTTAATATGAATCTAAAAGTTAAAACTGACGTGTGTAATATTTGGATTTTACAATAATCTAACCCATTTTGATATGCAGTTTGACTTAAGAAAGTCACTTATAGGTTGAGTTCCTCAAAAATACTGGCATTCTCAAAAGTATGTACTCTACAGTTCAAATATTCAGGGTCAGTACGATTTTTATTGTTTATTCTGTGATGGCAAAGCTGAATTTTCAGCATCATTACTCCAGTCTTCAATGTCACATGATCCTTCAGAAATCATTCCTCAATCATCAATGCTGATCTGGTGGTAAAGAAACATTTCTAATTATTATCAAAATTGTATATACTGACTGTATACATATACTTTATATATATATATTATATATATATATTATTCTCACTTTTAGTCATTTCAGTGCATCCTTTCTGGATAAAAATATTAATGGTATGATAGTATACTTTCCCATCACCCGAGAAGCACATATTCTTATTAGGATGCAGGCCAGTCTTGAGCTCAGCTACTGAATGTTAATTTTCATGTTTTACAGAGAACGAGGTGTCATTTTGCACCCAGGAGGGTCATGTTTTAATCCACAATCTCAGCACAAATCTAACCACCACGCTATTGGACAATAGCACCCTGGTGAGTGTACTTACACATGCATGCATTCACATAGAAGACAGCATCATAGCACATAAAGGCCATGCAAAGACACATACTCGTACAAGCCCTGTCCTCGTCCCAAACCACCAGCGTAAAGCAGCTCTCTGGAGAGTTACAAACCCCTTGAGGCATGTGAGCAGGACAAGACGTACAACTCCATTAGCTCCATTCTTATGGAACCTGACAAATGGGTCACTTCATAGCGAGAGTGTATCGGTAGCCGAATGTCTTTGAAGAAAGAATCAGAATGCCAAAAAAATGAGCAAAGAGAGGGCAAATAGTGTTTTGGCTTCCAAAGCTCTAATAGTTAATGCTTTGTCTTTTATTCCACCTCTCTGCACTTCTCCCCAGTTGATCCCGCTGCATGTGTCATCAAAGAGACTGTTTCAGCAGGGCCACCCTTTGAACGCTGCAGCTGGGTTACACTGAGAATCATATATGGGTCATTGCCTCAGACACTCAATGGAATGTTGTTGAGATAGCAGATACTTCTCCTCTAAAGCCTCTACCCACAGTCAACACTGTTACACTCGCCACATTGGGTTTATGCCCCAACAACATTTCTTAGCCACGATACACTTTCTGCATTCATGGTTTGCAGATTATGGGTGTTTTAAAGGGAAGAATTCAAGTTTTCTCCATGGCATTTTGTAATGGCAAAATCCCATTTGGCAGACTGTAAAAAAAGATGAAGGACCTGTCTCCACTTCCTTCCACAGTAGAGAAACAAAGCCAAAATATCCCAGAAACGGTTAAAAAAGTACGGTGACCGGGAGGGGACATGTTCGGTTCGCTTAGTTTTATCGTGGCCACAACATATAAACTCGTGGGAACGTGATATTAAGTCGTGGGAACGTCATAATATCTCGTTTGCACGAGATCGTATGTTGAGCGAACGACATCCGTTTCTCATGGCTACAACTTAAAATGTTGAGCGACATCCGTTTCTCGTGGCCACGACTTAATATGTTGAGCGAACGACATCCGTTTCTCGTGGCCACGACTTAATATGCTGAGGGAACGGCATCCGTTTCTCCTGGAAATTTCCGACCAAAAAGCCCATTCAACTTAATTATGTGTTTCAGGTGTCTTTCACTTACGTACCCATGTCTTAATGCCAGAGAGCGCACTATATCTTTAGCCTATATGACATTCCTAATTCAAAGTAAAATGTTATTTCATCAGTCATCTCCATCTCCGACTGCTGTATGGTTACAGTAGACCGGAGTGTGGTTCCCTCAACATAACTCGTGAGTCGTGGCTGTGAGAAATAGATGTCGTTCTCTCAAAATATGAAGTCGCGTGGCCACAATAAAAATATATCTTTCACTCAACATATGATCTCGAGGCCACGACATAATGATGTCATTACCTCAACAAAATTATCTCATGGCCACGATTTATTATCACGTTCCCACGACTTAATATGACGTTCCCACGAATCTATACTGCAGCCAGCCACCAGGGGGCGATCAAAATGTTAAAAGTTATTTCTGGGTTCCCGTTTTAGGATCTGACGTCCATGAAGTTCCAGGTTTCAGCTGATAAGAGGTTCATCCTGATGGCTTATAATATCCACCATGTGAGTAATATGAGCAGAAAAACACCAAGACGCAGTGGTCTCATTTCCACATTACCCGTAAGAGAAAATGGCTTTTTTATTGCTTCCACAGATGATCTTCTTTATGT
Source organism: Squalius cephalus (assembly GCF_949319135.1). Classification (NCBI taxonomy): domain Eukaryota; kingdom Metazoa; phylum Chordata; class Actinopteri; order Cypriniformes; family Leuciscidae; genus Squalius; species Squalius cephalus. The sequence continues at coordinate 26,567,559 of NC_137139.1, forward strand.
GCCATTGCAACACAAAAGGTTTTATATCATAGTTGAGGCCTCTCTGTCTATTGTTTTTAATAAATGTGCTGTACAAGCAATTTTACCCGTCTAGCCAACTTAGCCACTGCATTAGTCAGCTGTTGTCTTGCTGTTTATCCCACACAGAATCATATCCCATCTGGACCACAAAGCAATTATTTTGGCAAAATCGCTTTATGATGTATGTGATGTCGCCTACTGTATGTAAATATGACAAATAATGCCCTTTAAATGTCACATATAATACCAGAAGCTATCTTTTTTAATGAGATTACATGAACTGCTATGAAACGATAATTATATTGTGATTACTTTGAGAAGATATCTCAATAATGTTATGTGTTTTTAAAGATGCATTACAAACTTTCATTATAAACTCTTACAGGCCACTTACTTTGTCCATAATTTCTGCAGCATGTTCAACAATGAACACTGCTACGATCAACAGCAAACGTGGACGGAATAGAATATTAAAACACAGAGGAGCTCGGGTGTATAGAAAGAAAGAAGAAGGGATACTGACAGGCAGAGGGAGAGATGGAAACAGAGGAGAGGAGCTGTTTGGCACTGAGTTGTAGCATCGCACTAGGGCAAGCCTTTGTGATTACAGCAGGTTTTAGAAACAGGCTGAGCATAAACAACTTGTAGGCTATTTGTCTGAGCAACCACAGCAATCTGTAGTTCTTATCCCCCTGCTGAACCTCCACTTCAGAAAATAATCATTTCTGCTGTAGCGTTCTCTCTTCTCAAAAGAGAACAACTAAGCAGGGTATAGACATGAGTAATAGAGAAGAAGAAAAATAGGAAAAAACAGGCAATGAGTGAAAAGACTGACAGTACAATCCGTACTTACTCTCTCCTGAGTTGCTCTCTCTCTCTCTCTCTCTCTCTCTCTCTCTCTCTCTCTCTCTCTCTCTCTCTCTCTCTCTCTCTCTCTCTCTCACTCTCTCTCTCTCTCTCTCTCTCTCTCTCTCTCTCTCTCTCTCTCTCACCGTCTCTTGTGAATATTGCTTTTTGTTGCTCATCTAAATGTGTTCTGTATCGTGCATTTGTCTCAAAGCATGTGACAAGTGGTGGATGTGGTGAATCATGTCCACATCACATTTCACATCAAAATAAGAAATTATTTCTGCATAAAATATTAAGTAGAGCCTATTTTATCACTATTATTTATGGTTTGCATTGAGATTAATTTAATGACTGTATGTATGTATGTAATGCATGTTATGTTATGTTATGTTATGTTATGTTATGTTATGTATGTATGTATGTATGTATATATGTATGTATGTGTGTGCGTGTGTGTGTATGTATGTATGTATGTGTGTGCGTGTGTGTGTATGTATGTATGTATGTATGTATGTTGCCAGTGTAAAGACAGTCTGTACATTTACAAGCACTTCATTTGGACTAAAACTATTATTATCATGAGAAAATTGTCACAATGTAAAAAAATCTTGTGAAAAAGAATTTTTCACATTTCTTTCTTTCTTTGTCTCTTTGTACATTCCTTATACTCTTTCTTTGTACATTCCTGTCTCACAGGATAAATAAAGCCAATCTGTGTGGTCACATCTGCAGGGAAATAAGGGATTTCTCTGTTAGTTCTCCACCTCTTCTAGTCACAATTGCTATCTCTCTTCCTTGATCTCTCTCCCCCCATTTCCCTCTATCTCTAGAGATTATGTGCTGACTGAGGCAGTTTACGGCTCAAGCAACTGAACTGAGAGTGGGGGGAGTGGGGGGTGGGGGGGGGGGGGGGTACGGTGACTGAAGAAGACGAGGATAAAAACGATGTGATCTGCAGTCGCCCTTAGATCACGCTGTCCAATCAAAATCAATCATAGAGACGGAATGAATTGGATGTGTGAATGTGTGCAGAGAGATTGGAAACTGGGAGATAAGGAAAAGAGGGACCTAGGAAAATATAAAAGGGGACACCAGAATAGTGAGGTGAAATTGCAAGGGAAGGAAGAAAATGGAAAAGGAAAAAAGCAAAAGGGAAGGAAGGCGAGTGTCACAAAGAAACCGAGGGTGCAAGCGAAATGTATATTGAGAGAGTGAAATAGAAACTGAGAAAGACAGCATGAGGGATAACCTGAGCCAAATCAAAAGACACAGAGACAGAGTTAAAGAGAATGCTGAGGGTGGGAAAAGGATGTCAAATGTAAAGGGATAATTCATCAAAAATCAAGATATCTGTCATTTACTCACCCTCATGTCATTCCAAATCCAAACCTGTATGACTTTTTCTTCTGTAGAACACAAAAGAAGGCTTTTGCACTTCTAAAATGACACAAAAGCATCACAGAAGTAGTTCATATGTCTCATACTCACAAAACCATCACAGAAGTAGTTCATATGTCTCATACACTTTATTCCAAGTCACTTGACGTCATACTAAAGCTTTGTGTGTGACAATTTGATGCCCATTCTTAGCACTTTCATAAGAGTTCATTAAAGATGTAGCAAATATCTGATTCATGAACAGTTTGCTCTTTTGAGTCAGATATTTTCAATGCATTAATTGATATGGTTCACAAAACTAGTCTGCACTGTGTTTTCCAAAAGCATTGTAAGTCTAAGTAGATAGTATTGGCTCCAATAGTCTCTAGATCTACTTGGGTTTGCAATGCTTTTCGGAAATTCAGCCCTGGATGATTCATTCAATCAGACTGATTTGATTCTCAAGTTAAATACTCACTGATTCAGTGATCCAGTCACAGTGGTTAACAGCTCACTGGAGGGGAAAATGATCTGTAAATAACATCATAAATGTTAGTTTGTTTCTCACACAAAGCTTGGACTTCAAAACACTTCTCTAAAGTTGTACATGACCGCTTTGCTTCTTTTTTTGCCCAGTGATATATTAAAAGTTGAATCCTACTTTACCTGTGTATACTAGTATACTCACCTGAATCAATATACCCTATAACAAATCTCAGCTGCACGATTGTTTATATGTGGACTATAGGCACAGTGCTAAAGGAAGTCAGAGTAAGTGGAAAAAAGCTATAATGTCTACAGGGATTCAGAAATAAAGAGGCACGTATTATGAGAACCAGAGCAACCTCAGACTTAAAGCCCAGAGGAGGACGTGTTGTGATGAACATGAATCGAAAGATTTTACAGTGAGAATCAACACTACAGAGAGAAGAGAACAGAATGAAAAAAGGCAGGCGGGAAAGGCAAACTAGGGCAGATCTTGCACTTTTGGCACTGAGAATTGTGTGGGTTGTTCAGTACCGCATTCAGTATTATTGAGCAAATTTGTGCAATTACTATGCCAATGTCACAACCATCCAAATTCCCACATTAGCAATATTTCTTCCACTGTTTGCCGTAGGGATATTAATTTTTTGATTCCTTGCAAAAAGAGGATTTATGACTCTCAGCGCGAGTCCACAATCTCTTTCCCTATAATCAACACACACAGCCTTACACTCAGAGAAAATGTGCTCAAACTTAACACTAGACACTTTGAGATTGCACTCATATGCACACAAACACTTGTGTCTGTCTTTTTAATATTGAGATACAGTACTGTTCAAAAGTTTGGGGTCAGCAAGATTTTTTTTAATGTTTCAGAAATAAGTCTCTTCTACTTACCAATAAGGCTGGTTTTATTTGATCAAAAATGTAAAACAGCAATATTGGGAAATATTATTACAATTACATTGTTTATGTTATAGCATATATTTTAAAATGTCATTTATTCTGGTGACAGCAAAGCTGAATTTTCAGCATCATTACTCCAATCTTCAGTGTCACATGATCCTTCAGAAATCATCCTGATTTGCTGCTCAAGAAACATTTCTTATTATTATCAATGTTGCAAACAGTTGTGCTGCTTAATATTTTTGTGGAAACAGTGATACATTTTTATTCAGGATTCGTTGATGAATATAAGTTCAAAAGAACAGCATTTATTTGAAGTAGAACTTTTTAAAATAATATTTAAAATTATTAAAACTGACATATTTGACCAATTTAATGTGTCCTTGCTATATAAACATCTTAAAGCGGGGCTCAGTAGTTTCGGGATTTCATCGCTGTATTCTCGCTTTTTGCTCGCAGGTTTCTCTCTAGAGCTCCCCCCACAGCTTCGGAATAGATATTTGACAACACTGTTGTAAAAACTCGTAGGCGATTCTCGGACACCAGAGGCTAGTAGATCAACGACATCAAAGCAGATGGGACATTCTTTAAAACGTCTTCTTCATTCGGGTTCAAACAGCGTGAGGGAGCGCAATAATGACAGCATTTTAGCAGATTTCTTTTGGCCGTAAAGCAATTCGTTACATCGCGAGACCTGATATCACGCGAGACTTCCTGACGCAGCGGCCGGCGGCCCGCCGGCTCAAAGTTGCAAGTGCGTATTTTCCGCTCACGGGCACCAGGGGGGTGCGAAACGACAACCATTCAACCCGAAATAAGTAATATAACCATTCCAATGACTCCGAAGCTGTTCAGTTAAGGTAAAAAAGTTACTTAGTTCACCTTTAATGTCTTTCAAAAGAAATATCTTATCTTACTGACCTCAAACATTCATTTTTTAATGAAATAATTGTTTAACCTCACTTCTATACAGTGCCAGACAGTGCGACAGTCGGCTGTTCTGTTTTTAGTATGCAGTGCATGGCATGACTTTCAATCCTATTAGGCTTTTGGGAAACGAGTGCAGTTTGAAGCTTGTCGCCACATTGCGTTCTGTACTGATGCTGCAGCAATCCATACATCTAATTTTACATAAATCATTACAGATCAATATATACGAATCTTCATATAGCCAAATGCATTGCAATAAACCATGCTGTACTGACAAAATGCACAATTGTCTTTAGAGGCCTAAAGGACACTTCTATTGATTTAGGTCATCTTTGACATGCTAATCCATTGGAGTGAGTTTCAAGCTGTGAATGTGAAGTGGATCCTTTTTTTTTGGAGGGATATTGACCCCAATGATCACGTTGATATAGATGGGGCATGTGCCGCTATCATTCTGTCATATGACCCCATACATGTGACGTACCGTTCTCATAAGAGTCAAACCAATTTGGGGGCCTGTATCCCTTCCGGCTACTGATTGTGAAATAAAATAAATCGTTTTCTAAAGAATTGCTTCTTTTGCTCATGATGCTCCTCAATTGAATCAGCTGAATGAAGCTTGAAATTGAAATGAATTTAAATGATTCATTAACCACCCATAGTTGTGCTGTCGTGCAGTGAGAGAGTGAAAGATATTATGAGCTGTAAGAACTATATGAGCGTGTGCACAAGCGTGTGCTATATGTTCAGAATGGGATACTAGCATACTGCATACATCTTTCGATAGTTTGAGGTCAGTAAGAAATTAATACTTCTATCTAAACAATAAGGTACGAGAGGCTGTGCTGTATTGTGAATATAGTCAACCCCTTCAGGCCTTACCTTTATCGTAAATAAAACATAGCTATTGACCAATCAGCATCAAGGACTAGAACTACCCATTTTATAATCAGCAAGGACAATCAAATGTGACCAGTGTTGGGGGTAATGCATTACTAGTAATGCGAGTAAATAATCAGATTACTTAGTAACAAATTACTTTTAAACTTGTAAAACAAAATATGAGTTACTTTTTTAAAATAAAGTGTCTAGAATGGCAGCATAGCTGAAATGTTTGAGCTGCGCCCTCTACTGTACAGGCGTGAGTTTGCATTTCCTTCAGCCTGAGGCTTATTTATTTCACTTTTGGTGTGAAAGAGTAAGGACCTTCACATTTGCCAAGAATAGAACTTTTTTTTGGTTATTATTAAAAAACAAACAAGCAGAGGAAAAGTAATCCAAAAGTAACGCAACCTTTTCAGTTAAAAATAACTAAGTACAGCAATTAGTTACCTTTTTTAGGGATCAACGCAATATTGTAATGCATTACTTTTAATAGTAACTTTCCCCAACACCGAATGTGACCGTGAAGACGTTTATAATTTTACAAAAGATTTATATTGCAAATAAATGCTGTTCTTTTGAACTTCCTATTCATTAAAGAATCTTGAAAAATAATAATAAGAAATGTTTTTTCAGCAGAAAATCAGCATTCAGAAGGATAATGTGTCACTGAAGACTGGAGTAATGATGCTGAAAATTCATCAAAGGAATACATTACATTTTAAAATACAGACAATATTTTAATAACAGTTTTTGAAATTGCAATAATACAATATTGCTGTTTTTACTGTTTTCCGCCCTATCAAATAAATGCAGCCATGGTGAGCATAAAAGTCTTACTGCCCCCAAACTTTATTTCTTTTATTTTTATATTGTGATTAATATTACTTTTGGTTTACTTATCACACTGGAAATTGACGGTCTAGTTGAGTGCATTGCATATATTCTTTGTTTTATAGTTCTTATACTGCACATTTTGGCAGCATAAGGTAGTATAATCCTGAAAATTCATGAATACCAACATTTTAATACAGTCACATACACATAAACACTGCAGAAATAGTGTGGTAGTATGCTATTCCCTACATAGTTTGTGTATACAATTTAGGGATCCACCATGTCCTCTGCCCCTTTCCAGGTATTCTCACAGTCCTTCACAGCATCCTTTGCAATCTACACAGTGGCCAGCGGGTAGGTAGAGACAGAGGTTCCTCACTGCATGGCCTGTACTGGGCATGTGCACAACCGAAAACCAGTCCACAGGTCCCTCTGTGTTTGGCATTGATTACATAAAAGTATGGAAAAGGTACTATTTGTTCTGATGTTGACAGGTCTCTGCTGGATGAATTGTTTTTTTCACTAACCTGCAATTTCCTGAATGCCCTGACAGGGATTTGATATGTTCTGTTTGTTGATAAAAGCCTGAGATTCTTGCTTGTGGTTGTGAAAGAGCAGTGACACTTAAAAGAATGTCTTGAACCCCGTTTGCTTGTTTTGGCAGTATTCACAGATCATTTAGCCTTAGCTGTGGTTTCATTGCATGTCCAGACCCCTGCCTCTCTGTATACTTCACTTTCATTTCGTATTAACTCTGCATCTGCATCGTGCTGTTTTTACGAGCCTTTTCAAGCACTCTAAAAATGACCCAGAACCGGATTAATTTGTGCTATGTAGTGCTTCAAATGTCTGTGATGTAATGGTTCAATCTATGTGTGTGTGTGTCTGCATATCTTAGGGAGATTATGGACCTCACCCCTTCAGAGGAGGATACGTCTATACTTCAGTATGCAGCGTGGGGACCTCAAGGGAACCAGTTGGTGAGGATCTTTGTTCTATTGTATTATAGCGAGCTTCCTTAAAGGGATAGTTCACCCTTTTCACCCAAAATGAAATTTAAGTCATGAATTACTCACAATGGTGTTAATTTTTTTCTTTCTAAATGTCCCACTTGCGCTTGTCCATATAATTGCAGTGAATAGTGACCAGCATCAAGCTTTTTTAAAAAGACGCAAAAGTATCACAGAATGATCCAATGGGCCCTATCATACACTCGCGATGCAAGTGTTTTTTGCTAGTTTCAGCCTGACGCAGTTATCATTTTCACGTCCTGCGCCACATTTTTCTAAATAGCAAATGCATTTCCACCCATTTGTGCGCCCATGGGGGTTCTGGTCTGAAAACGAGGTGTGTTCAGGCGCATTGTTGGCGCATTACTATTTTGAGGCAACTGAAATAGACTGCGCCATTGACCGACAAAAACCTGGTCTTAAGTCAATGGCGCAATATTTTTTTTTGTTATTTAAAGAGCGCGTTAATATGCGCCTATAGGCGGGTCCACAATGCGCGTCCACTCTGCTTATTAAACACACAGCAGCAGCACACAAACATGCCAAATATTAAAAATAAAAGGATTAAAATGTAAAAGATTAATATTGTGTAATATTCAAAAAATGTTCCGCTTGCAAATTCCGCCATGGCACGAGCGCAACTGGCTTTTAAAGGGAATGGTAGATGAGACTCTGGTTGGTTTATTTCACGTTATGCCAAAAACACACCCATTACTCTTTAAGAATAGGGACAACACTTTTAGACCATGCGCTGGGCACGCCAACCATTTTTCCGGTCGTTAAACTAGCAAAAGTGGATTTGGACACGCCCTAAGTGAACTTGCGCTTTAGACCATGCGCTTGGATCGTTAAAATAGGGCCCTATGTGTTCTGGGAGTATACGATATGAAACATAATGTATTTTTTAAGGAAACGATGTTCTCATTCGTGCGATTCTGTAAGTGCCGCAGTTCACTCCGACTCGCCCAGAAAAAGCACACAAGTTGTGAGAAATCAAGATTAACAAAAATGTGACACAAAATACAATCCATGTTACTACTTCTCCGAGGTGAACATATCCATTGCAATCACTGTAACAAGAAGTTATTGCGTTGACATGTCCACTGTCATTCTGACTGTCATCAGACAAACGGAGTTACGGTCACTACGTTTGTCACATGACCTTAAAACATTAATACCAATTTCTGGCATGAAATTATAGATGGCTCAGGCTGATAGGTCTTTAACTCAGTTGTAAGCAATCACATCATCATCTACATAGCGCAGCTGATTGGTTGCTGTTGCATCAGCGGCCAATGAGCTGCAACTCAACATTCAAATACCGGTAGTGTTGCTGTTAGCAGTCTGCAGTGCTTTCAGAAACCCTCCACCTTCCCCAGCTCCACCTGTATAGATCTGCATACAGGGAGTATTTGGCAGTCTAATCAAATGACTAGTCAAGGAAAAAAAAGTCATCACTTGATATTAATTGTCATGATATTAATTAAATGTATTGTAATTTTTATATTATTTTATCATTCAAATTAAATGTTAAAGTTTAAAGTCGATTATAGACATGCTTTATTTTTTATATTTAGACATAATAGTAATATTTTAGCACTGACCATAACATTAAAATAATTACAAAACTGTAATATTCCAGCTGTTAATGTGCACTCTGCCCTCTTAATTTGTAAATATCCTTGTAATAATCTTCACTCTTAAAATTAAAGGTTCTTTATAGGCGTTGATGGTTCTGTGAAGAACCTTTAACATCCATGGAACCTTTCCATTCCACAAAAGGTTCTTTATAGTGGAAAAAGGTTCTTTAGATTATTAAAATGTTCTTCACTCTAAGAAAAACTTTGTGAAACCCAAATTGGTTCTTCTATGGCATCACTGTGAAAAAACAACCAACCTTTTGGAACCTTATTTTTAAGAGTGTTGGATTATGACTTCATCTATTAATGCTGGTTGTGTCTCTTTGTTGATTCCAGGTCTATATCTTTGAGAATGACATCTACTACAAGCCAGATGTGTCTAGCAAGGCGATGCGTCTGACAGCCACGGGCAGAAATGGAATGGTGGTTAATGGGCTGTCTGATTGGACCTATGAGGGTCAGTGATTTTGGATGAGTCGTCCCCTTCAATACTCTCTTTCAGTCCATCACTATAATGAGTCACCTTAATTCTGTGTGTACTTTGAGACAATTTTGAAAGTCCCTTGAAGACATTCCAGTATTCATGAAGAGATTATTATCTCATTTGGCCTTATAAATACACAATGAGAAAGGTAAATGAGATTTATGATCATAAGCGTAGGTCTATGATGATATGTGTGTGGGTTAATTAGCCTCATCAAAATTTAATTTCTCTCCCTTACCTTGTTCAACTTTAGAGGAGATATTGCTGAAATATCCTGCATTCTGGTGGGCCAAAGATGGCGCACGCCTGGCGTATCTGTCCATTAACAACTCAGCCACTCCTTTTATGGAGATACATCATTTCCTGGGTGGGGTCTACCCTTCTAACGTCCTCTACCCATATCCAAAGGTAAAAACAGTTGATATGCAGCATGCTAATTTCTTTTATATGACAAAGTAGCCTCAAAATGAATCCGATATCGCAATAAAAGTCTATATTGAATAATGAATGCAAGCATTTGCACTATTTGCAGACTGCAAGAGCATTTTGTCTAATTTGATAATGTTAAAAGTATTGTTCTGTACAGGCAGGTTCCAGAATCCCATCAGCCAGTCTGTTTGTGGTGAATTTATACGGTCCAGCTCACACGTTAGAGATGATTCCTCCAGACTCCCAGAACAGCAGGTGAAGTTTATCTTTCATTAGCATGTGTTCGTAATTGCGAACATGCAACATATGCAGTGCACAGGCTGTGGATACAGAGCTGTTAATTTTTAATATCCTTTTAAACACATGGCAAAATGTGTCTTAACTGTCTATTTATTAAACTAAATCTTTTATGCATGATGTTAAAAACATCGCAAGTGAGTTGTATCTGTTGCTTAGGCAACAAACACATTTAAGAAGTTCTTCATGATATGCAAATCATTTGTATGACTCTAAAATGAAGTTTACTCTCTAACAAATGTGAATGTTTTTTAATGGGTGAACATTTTGATCAATTATTCTCCACACTGTGCATATTGCCAGAATAAGACTTGAAAATGGATGTAGTGTTTTAAAGATGAAGTTTTTAGTAGTTTATTCAAAGTAATTCCTTCATTATTAACACTTTTATTACCATTTTAAATGCATTATGCATTTTCAAACCAAAGAAAACGGGGTTGTTGCCCTGTGGCAACATTGTACAATGGATTATTAAGAGTGGTTTGATGTTACTCACTGAGGATTTTATTATATTTGCAGTGATAACTTGTTGTCTTTTGTAAGTTACTTTTTTATGAATATTTTTTGTTGTTTGCCCCAACCCCTATAGTCCAAAAAGTACAGCCTGTATCATCCTAGGTTTGTCGGTGTGAGCTTTCCACATTTAGATTGTGGAATTATTGGCCATTCCTCCGAGCAAATATGCTCCTGCTCTGCCAGATTAGATGGAGAATGCCGGTGGACAGCAATTTCAGGTCTTACTGCTGATTTTCAATTGGATCCAAGCCTTGGTTCGGGCTGTGCCGCTCCAGAATACCAACCTTCTTCATTTTTCGTTTTTGCTGTGTGCTTTGAGTCTTTGTCCTGCTGGAAAATGAATCCTCACTCTAAACATATAGCTTTCATGCTGATTTTTGTTCTTGATGGCAGTCAGCTTTCTAAAAATCACCCCCTGAGTGTGATTCAATTAAATCTTTATTTTACAAGGTTAGTCCCTTGAGATTAAAGTCTCATTTTGCTAGAGAGACCTGGCCAAAATAACAACAATAAACATCACAATATGTTAACAAACATAAAGCAATGCTCTAATATTGCTTGTAGTGTTCCTCATTTGCAAGTTACTTTGGATAAAAGCATCTGCTAGATGATAAACTGCAAATATGAAAAGAAAACAAGTTAAAAGAGTTGTTTACTAGCTTAACATTAAAAAACTGACACGGAGCAACATTACTGATGAAAAAGGCTTGGAATTGTGTTATAAAACCATTTAGAATATATAGTCTTCTTGACTCAAAATTGATTATGATAGACTGTTTCAATAGAGTTTGATTTTGCAGAGGTGTAAAGTCCAGGGTTCAGAAAGTAAAACTCCTGCCATATGTTTATTCCACCCATGAAAGTTATTTTCTCCATTCTGTCACCTGATGGAGTGGTTTTGGTTCCTTGCCACTGTTGCCTTGGCTTTTGGCTTGCTAAGTTGGGAACATTTAATATAACAATATTATTGATCAGCCTTACTTAGGGTGGACGATGACGCAGTTTTCCTCTAGAAACCAACTTTGTTGTATTATTTTCTTGTTATCACTGTGAAGCTGCTTTGATGCAATCTGTATTGTAAAAAGCGCTATATAAATAAAGGTGGCTTGACTTGACTTGACATTAAGATTAATAAATGCTGTAAAAGTACTGTTCAAGAACTGTTAGTTCAATTTCATTTCTACAATTACATTTTTAGAACCAAAGTTGTATCTGTTAACATTAGTTAATGCACTAACTGATGTTAAGAAATGAGACCTCATTTTAAAGTGTTACCGAAATAATGGATAAAGTGGTGATTCTGAATGCACTCTACTCTCTCTCTCTCTCTTTCTCTAGAGATAGCTACATCTCTATGGTGAGCTGGATAAGCAGCACCCGTCTGACTGTGCGCTGGTTGAACCGTGTCCAGAACCAGTCCGTGCTGTGTGTGTGTGAGGCCACGACAGGAGCCTGCTCAGAGGTGAGGGGTTTCCAGCTCATCCACTGCTCCCCACTGGGTATCTTTACCCTTAAAGTATCCATCGATCTGGCTCTCACTCTTTATTCTGCTCAGAACATACAGAGAATCGCTTGCTTCTCTTCTGCCAGCTCAGCCTAATTTCCTTCTGGAGGCGTGAAAGACTAAGTCAGCTTTACTTTTAAGCTTGAATTTTAATGCGCAGCCTGTCTTAATGCCTAAAGGTCATTCCCTTTTTATGTCCGAGTGATTGAATGCATGCGCACAGGAGTGTCTGCGTCTGACAGGGATGTGCAGTTCTTGTTTGATTTCTACACCCTGTGTGTTCTGTGTTAATAAATCTGTCAACAGAGTTTGGAGGCATTGGGAGCTGTGTTGAAATACATAACAGAGTTTAACTGTTTGGCTCTGGAAGTAAAACTCCCATTCATTTTATCCATAGAGAAATTGATTTTTAACAATAATGTATATAAACGTCTCAAGACCATGAGCTCTGAGGTTGTTGAGCGGTGATCGAAGATTTCTGGACAAGCCACAATTCTTTTATTACGTGATTTTTAGCTTAAATTAATCTTAATATTCAAATGTATACACATATTTAAGCAATCAAATCTTATATATAAACATTGTTATAGTATTACATACAAAAAATTATATATACACTGCCGTTCTTTAATGAACAGAAAGTTCAAAAGAACAGCATTTTATATGAAATATTAATGTCTTTTGTAAAATTGTAAGTGGTTTTACTGTCACTTTTGATCAAATTAATGCACCCTTGCTGAATGAAAGTATTAATTTATTTTCTTTTAAAAAATAAATGAAAATTTGACTGAAACCAAACTTGATAGTGTAAAAATGTCAATGATAGTGTATTTTCCCATTCATTTTATATAGAGATTTCAAAAATTCATGAAAACAAGTCATACTCCACTACATGTCCCTTTAGGGTAAACAGTTCATCTGTTTTTAAGATTAACTTTAAGTGTTAGATAACAGCAATCTAAATGTAAAAATAGAGGAAATGAGTATGTACCATAATTAGTATGTACCACAACCATAATTTAGAACAGCCTAATGGAATTGATGTGGAACTCTAGTTGTTGCAGACAGCACATCTAAACTGCAGATAAAAATGAAACATGCACTTCCTTAATGTGATGCCAATGAGAATGATGGATTGCCTGAAACTCTGCGTTAGCGGTGGAGTTTGTTATGATGTACTACTCTCCCTGGCAGGCAGAAGAGAACAAATGATTTAAAAAACATATTTTACTTCTAATATATAACATGTCTAATCCTTTTAAAATATCTTTAATCTTTAGAAGCACCAAATGGCGATGGACTTTTGGCACAACAACCAGCGACAGGTAAGTTCAGCCTCTCTCTCTCTCTCTCTCTCTCTCTCTCTCTCTCTCTCTCTCTCTCTCTCTCTCTCTCTCTCTCTCTCTCTCTCTCTCTCTCCAGTTCTCAGGTTCCGTTCTTTGGTTCCTAAAAGCTGCATCCACCTTGGCAAGAAATGAATTGCATCAAAATGGTGTTGTCTCTCGTTGATCTGTTGGAGGAATGCATATTGATGGTGGCTTGTCCTACAGGAGGAGCCATTGTTCACGGCAGATGGTTCCCTGTTTTACCTCATTCTGCCTGCCAAGCAAGGGGCCCGTGGGGAGTTCCTCCACATCGCCAGTCTCCCCGCTCAGGTCTGTGGGTGGAATAATTTCGTACTCATGCTATGCACAGTGAAATTAGATGTACTTATAAACTTCGTGATTAGAAACCTGAAGTACCATACGTGTATGTGACTTTTTATGGCAAGTGGGGGCGATGTTGAACCCCTGTGTATTGTAAAGTCTTTCTCTCATTTTAATTGTTAGACTTTCATTTGAATAAATAGGTACAGTATGTTAATTTAGATTTTTGTTTTTTGAATTTTTGAAGTCATTTACAAATTTATATCACGAGTTACATAGACCAATCTGTTCTTATATTCCTATATAAAAACATTACATATATTAATATATATATATATATCTTCCTTTATCTTCCTGTCCACTGCTTTCCATTATTCCCTGCCTTCTCTTTAAACCTAATATAAGTTTTATCTATACATATAATATACTGATGAGCCAAAACATTATGACCTGTCACAGGTGATCCAAATTCTGTTGATCATCTTCTAACAAGGCCACATATTAAGGTCTGGGTAGATTGGATTGGACGCAAACAATCAGTTCTTGTAATCAACATGTTGGATGCAGACGAAATGGGCAGGAATCAAGATCTGAGGGACTTGGACAATAGCCAAATTGTTATGGCAAGGCGACTGGGTCAGAGTATCTCTGAAACAGTAAGGCTCGCAAGTTTCTCCCGGTCAGTGGTGAGAATTTACCAACTGGTCCGAGGAAAGACAAACCACAAGCTGGCTACTGGGTGTTGGACAGACGCCCAAGGCTAACTAATGCACGAGGGCAACGAAGGCCAGCCTGTCTAGTCCGAGCCAACATAAGGTCTACTGTGGCACAAGTCACTCAAAATTTTAATGATGGTTATGGGAGGAATGTCACAACACACAGTGCATTGCACTCTGCTGCATATGTGACTGCATAGAGTAGTAGCTTATAGTGCCTATGATGACCCCCTGTCCACTGCCGAAAGCGCCTACATGGGCACGTGAGCGTCGGAACTGGACCATGGAAGAGTGGAAGAAGGTCGCCTGGTCCGTCTTAGTTCTAGTCCTGTTTTCTTTTACATCACGTGGATGACAATGGTGTTTCCTGGTGGAAGTGGCCACTTTCAGCTGGATAATGCACACTGCACACATTGTTCAGGAATGGTTTGAGGAACATGATGAAGAGTTGAAGATGTTGCCCTGGCCTCCAAATTCCCCAGATCTCAAACCAATTGAGCATCTGTGGATGTGCTGGACCAACAAGTTTGATCCACGGCTGCTCCACGTCATATCCTACTACAGGACTTGAAGGAGAACTCCGGTCAATTTTAACATTGAACATTGAGTCGATTGTCGAGTTCACGCGCGTGATAACCTATGCGCGTGAACTCAACAATCGACTACTGTGGACTTCGACCGAAAACAGGAAGAAAATACAGGTATGTGCGCTGGCTCAATTAACATAATTTTTATTAATATCTTTCACATCTACTGCAGTCAGATTCACCGTGTTCACTCTGAAGGAATCACTCACATTGGCTGTGCACTTGTAATGACACATCAAGGATGTTAAGAGGCTAAAAGCAGGTTTAAAACTTGCCCCATTGAAGGCAAGTCAAATCTTCAAATTTTAAAAAGAGGATAACACGGTGTAGGCAACACCGATTTTTGACGTTGTTCTCTGTATTGACAGCACTCCAAATTTACAACAAAATGAGCTCAATGTTAAAATTGACCGGAGTTCTCCTTTAAAGGATCTGCTGCTAATGTCTTGATGTCAGATCCCACAGGACACCATCAGGGGTCTTGTAGAGTTCATGCCTTGACCAGTCAGCGCTGTTTTGGCAGCACGTGGAGGACCAACAGCATATTAGGCAGGTGTTTTGGCTCAGTGGTGTATATAAAATCTGAAATTAAATAATTAAGAGAACATATACAGTACATTATTATATAATTTTTTTTCTGTCATTTTCTTTAGATTGGATATTTATTTCACATTGTCTAATGTTTCCTCGTCTTCCTGTCCACTGCTTTCCATTAAAACCCACCTTCTCTTTAGACCTCATATAAGCTTTATCTATCTCTTTCTCTTTCTTTTTCTTCAGGCTTCCACTCCTTCTGTATCTCCTCGCTTTCTAACGTCAGGGAACTGGGATGTAACCTCGCTGTGCGCTCTTGATGAGGAGAACGATAAAATGTATGACAGATCGAATTTTATGAGCAAACCATTTTGACTCAAAAGCCTCAAGACTGTGTCGTAAAGCATCTCATAGTCAACCAAACTACCTAATACGAGTAATTATAGAATTATTTACACCTAGCAATCCCATTTATCCCACTGAATCAGCATAGATGGCACTTAATTAAAATGAATACAGTACTTGAATGTTGAATTGACTGTAATGACTCTGTCATTTTCTCACGCCGTTGTTCTCTAATTGCAGCCGCATAAAACAAACCCTCTTGAATAACCATCCCAGAAGTGATAGCTTTTTCAGAAAAAAATACTTTTTTATCTTTTCAGTGCATGAATATTTATAAATAGTCAGATCTATAGCTCAAATCAAAGTTTAGGCCTGTAAATCAATGACTTACAATTAATCCGGTACTGACAGAAATGAATGCGTGTCACAGTCTTTCCTACTTTGCATGTGTAACAGATACAATCCTACTTAGCATGCCATGCAGCTGAATGAAGGCAGTATGTGGAAGTAGACTCTATTATTAAAGGATAAATGACTGACTACATAGTAACTCAAAAAACCTTTTCAGATTTCCTTAATGTGTTTTTCCCTGTAGCTATTTTCTGAGCACGGAGGAGTCGCAGCAGAGTAGACACTTATACAGGTGGGTTCTGTCCCAAACGATACGTCTTTTAAGCAGTAATTGAGTATTTTATCATCACTGTCTAGGAATTCTGCACCTCTCATGCTGTGCTGCGCATTTGCATCTAAATCAGTCTGACAGCATTTGCACACCCTGTTGTGTTGTGAGATATTTAATTTCCTCAATAGGTTTGTGGGTTTTGGACGTCCATATCATCATTACATGTTGATATTATGCACATTGACGGTCCAGTTTCTCAGTATGAATGTTCATCGATGGCTTGTGCTGTAATCAATTAAATCTTTCCAGTTTACATTGAAACGTATCTGAGATGCGTTTTCGGGGACATTCGTGAAAACCCAATAGGTTTTTTTTTTTACCCCTAGTGAGCTCCAGGCAAGAAGCCCAGCTAATTCATTTAACAGAAACGGCAGCTTAGAGAGCTAGAGCAAGAGGCAGAGAGAGATAGAGAAGGTTGAAAAGGAGACGGGCAGAGGGGGAGGTGCTGTGCCTCACAAAGATTTAAACGGTGTTCTCTAACCTTTGATTAATGCTTTGAGCCTCTCACTTGCTCTCCGTGGGCCACAATTTCTCATAGATTTTTTATTGCGACCATCCGAGCAATATATGGCGAAAGTGCAAAGGTCCAGCATTGGGCTCAAGCAAGTGGATAATGGAAAACTAGCTCAGCGTGTGTGTTTCACATACTGGAAGTTATAGGGATAGTTAAGCCAAAAATGTACATTATCGTTCAAAAGTCTTTAGATTTTTTAAAAAAAAGAAATTATTTTTTATCAAGGATGCATTCAATTTATCAAAAAACGGACAGTAAAGACAAAAAAAAATAGTGTTAATTTTATGCTTCATGAATTTGGCAATCCTGGTCAATATATGCTTTCATTTTATGGAAAAGAGCAGCATGAACATCATTAACTCTTGTGCTCTGTTGAAAATCCTTTACCTTATTTGGTGTTCCCAGTCAAAAATACTGGCCTTTTAAATGTCCCATTATGCTATTTTATTATCAAATATTCTTGTTTTCTTTCAGTTAGAACAGGTTTTGTATTCTTTTTGGAACTGATTGATCATAGGCCTTATTCACCTCAAAAAAGAAGGTGCATAAGCTCAGATTAGTGAGGCCTCAATCAGTTCCAAAAAACGAAAATGGAAAATCTGTCCTAATAGAAAGAAAACAAGCTGATGAAAAGATTGTATCCATTTTTTGGCAATAGCATTGCATAACAAAATATTTAAGTATTATTTTTAGGTAGTCATTTTTGACCGGTAACACCACAAGTGTAGGGAAGAAGGTAGGGTAGGTGCTTAAAAATGATCAAATTATTTTTGAGATGTTGATATACCCTGTGTGAGCAAATTCAGTAAGTTTTAGTCCAATGTGTTAAAAATGACTAGCATATTTGGGAAAAATAAAAGTCACAACCAGAGGGTTAAAAATGTTTCATTTTGGTTTCACAGAAAAAGGTCAGACAGGTTTATAAAGACATGAGGTGGAGTAAATTATGACAGTGTTCATTTTTGTACTGAAGAATACTGTGATTGTCATCGATGGCAGTAGCGGCTCCTGACTGTAAATTTAGGTAGGGCAGATTCTGGGCCTGGCGCTAGTTTATGATAAACATTTTGTAAGTTGTATGTTCTAATCGCTGTACAAACGCAGAACACTTTTAGCAGAGGTTGATGGCATTAAGATGTTGGGTTGTAAAATAATGAAATGCATGCTTGTTGACTAGTGTGGAGCTTGGAGGAGTGTTTCATCGCCAGTGTCTGACATGCAACCTGTTTGAGCGATGCAGCTTCTTCAAAGCAGACTTCAGCCACAATCAGACATACTTTACCCTCTATTGCTTGGGTAAGGTCACTGACTCTCTCAAACACACATTTAGGTGGATATATAAAGATGCACATGTCTCATCTCTATGATACTTTTACAGGCCCAGGTGTCCCAAAGGTGACCATTCACAGCACAAGTGATCCATCCAGTGAGTAGAATTAATACTTTCCTCATTACAAGCTGTTTTTTAGTCAGCCATGTGTGGCTGTAGGAAAGAAAGATTTTGATTACTAATAAAATTGTTAAAAAAAAAGTAGACAAATATTTTTTTAAATAAAAATGTCTGCTTCTAAGGCAAGTATTACTATTATTATTGTTCATACCTTGGGTTAGGTACTCAAAATAAACCCACAATCCTACGTAAAAAATGTGCCTGCATAATTCATCTAGGACGTTTTTTTTTACTATGAACATGAATGTTAAATTAAATTGTAATTGACTTCTAATTAAAATTATGTCATTAATTACTCACCCTCATGTCGTTCCAAACCCGTACTATTTTTGTTCATCTTTGGAACACATCCCACCATTAAATCATTAAATCAGTTGTGGTAAATGGAAGCTCAAGCATGTTTTTTGAGCTTCCACAAGGACCAATGAGGTTCATTCTTGTGTTACATAGCAGTTTTGAGCTTCCACAAGGACCAGTGACGTTTATTCTTGTGTTACACAGCATGTTTGAGCTTCGACAAGGACCAATGAGATTCATTCTCGTGTTACGCAGCACGTTTGAGCTTCCACAAAGACCAATGAGGTTCATTCTCGTGTTACGCAGCACGTTTGAGCTTCCACAAGGACCAATGAGATTCATTCTCGTGTTACGCAGCACGTTTGAGCTTCCACAAGGACCAATGAGGTTCATTCTCGTGTTACGCAGCACGTTTGAGCTTCCACAAGGACCAATGAGGTTCATTCTCGTGTTACGCAGTACGTTTGAGCTTCAGCAAGGACCAATGAGATTCATTCTCGTGTTACGCAGCACGTTTGAGCTTCCACAAGGACCAATGAGGTTCATTCTCGTGTTACGCAGCACGTTTGAGCTTCCACAAGGACCAATGAGGTTCATTCTCGTGTTACGCAGTACGTTTGAGCTTCAGCAAGGACCAATGAGATTCATTCTCGTGTTACGTAGCATGTTTGAGCTTCCACAAGGACCAATGAGGTTCATTCTCGTGTTACGCAGCACGTTTGAGCTTCCACAAGGACCAATGAGATTCATTCTCGTGTTACGCAGCACGTTTGAGCTTCCACAAGGACCAATGAGATTCATTCTCGTGTTACGCAGCACGTTTGAGCTTCCACAAGGACCAATGAGGTTCATTCTCGTGTTACGCAGCACGTTTGAGCTTCCACAAGGACCAATGAGGTTCATTCTCGTGTTACGCAGCACGTTTGAGCTTCCACAAGGACCAATGAGGTTCATTCTCGTGTTACGCAGCACGTTTGAGCTTCAGCAAGAACCAATGAGTACCAATGAGGGTAAAAGAAAGTAATCAAGTCTCTTCAGAAAATTTCAGAAAATAAACCGCTCAATTTATATGGATTCGTTTTACGATCTCTTTATTAACTTTTTGAAGCATCAAAGTGGTAGTTGCATAGCCGTCAATGGAGGGACAGAAAGCTCTCAGATTTCATCAAAAAGATCTTCATTGTGTTTCAAAGATGAACGCCTCCCTAAGCCTCCAAAGGAAGCACATTTTTCGTTGCACCTAATGACACGTTATATCAATTTATAGGTTATTATCAATAAATAAACCTAAATGCTTATACGAAGAAACCTTTCTAATTTGCTCATTGTCGATCATGATAGGTGAGTGGTTGCCCACTAAATGAAATTATTTCTGAAGGATCATGTGACACTGGAGTAATGAAAATAAAGACAGGAGTAATGATGCTGAAAATTCAGCTTTGCCATCACAGGATTTCAAAATATATTAAAATAGAAAACAGTCTAGAATACCTTGGTGACCACAAAACAACACCCAAGCATCCACTCACATTTGCTTTAGAAAATTATTCTTTCAAGAAAATAGATTGTCTTAGAATGAAAGCACCCCACTGAGTATTTTAAGAGTTTGTTGTAGTGAGAGAGTTCACTAAAACATCTAAAAGTGCTGCATGATATCTTTTAAATTTTATTATCTGGCTTCATCCTTTGTTTCATAGTCTTAACATTTAAATACTCCACGGTGGTTGATCGTTCTGGTTTTATGCCAAAAGTATATTAAGTCTGTGTGCTGCATTTCCAGGTTACATGCTGGTGGAAGACAACAGCCTCCTCGCTATGTCTCTTGAAACCAAGAGGCTCTCTGAGACCGTTTTCCAGACGCTATCCTCCGACAACAGCGGTAAAAAGATTTCTTAAGTAACTGATTACATTCCGCATTTCAGCATAAATTGATCTCAACCTTTTACAAAGCCAACTAGATTTAAGAATCAATCAGGTAATTGTTCCGGTTTTGCTAATTGGATCCTCACAGCGGTACCTGCCTTTAGGGGAAGCCCATCGTGGCTTATTTGCGTGTGTGTTTTTGCTTGTATGAGGGGGTTTGCACATGTAAAAGTCTCTGTATATAAATTGCACATGCTTTTTGCATCAGGTCCCCTGACTGTGTTTGTTTGTGCATGTGTGTGTGTGTTACTGAGAGTCTGTTAAAACCAACAGGCTCATGGGAGCTCATTTGCCAGTGGTTGGAATATTGATGAGCCGGTACCAAGACTTCCTTCCAGTATGGTACAGTAGAAACGGCCGTTTGCTCTGTTTTAACTGCCTTTGCTAATAATTACAGACGTAGATCTGAAGATGTCCCTGCCCCCTGGGTACGAGGGAAACCTGCACCCTCTCCTTATTATCATGTAAGTGTCTCCCAGCATTTCACCAGCACCTGTATGATATTGTTAATAAGGCTGCTTTATTTTGTATAGAAGCCCATCTTTAGAGTAAAAAGTAAGACAGGTTATTATGAGATAAAATTTAAAATACAAAAGTTGCATTATGAGATATAAATGGTTTCTGCTCACCAAGGCTGCATTTATTTGATCACAAATACAGTAAAAACAACAATAGTGTGAAATAATTTTACAATTTAATGTAACTGATTTCTGTTTGAATATGTTTTATTTAAAATTTAATTTATTCCTGTGATAGCTAAAGCTGAATTTTCAGCATCATTACTCTAGTCTTCAGTGTCACATGATCCTTCAGAAATCATTCTATGCTGATTTGCTGCTCAAGAAACATTTATTATCAATGTTGAAAACAGATTTGCTGCTTGAAGGGATAGAAGCATCATTTACTCACCCATATGTTGTTCCAAACCTGTACGAGTTTCTTTCTTCTGTTGAACACAAAAGAATATATTCTGAAGAATGTTGGTAACCAAACCAAAAAAAACTATTTTAACTTGATTTAATTTGAGACAAAAAGTAATAAACATGACAAATAAATTAGCTATGAGAACATGTTTAGATGTGTGAGATATGAAGTCACTGTTACAACTTCTACAAGAAGTTAAGTCGTAGAAACCTTTTTTGTTTGTTTATTCTGAGGTACAAACTTCCATAGTTATTACATTTATTAAACATTCTGTTTTTTCGAATGCATAATAATCATAATTAAGCTCCTCTTAATGAAACATTTGCATACTGAATTGTATTTGGTCTTCCTGGCATATATGAAACTTAAATTCTCCATCCTACAATGCAATGCACTCGACTTGACCTTCCATTTCTAGTGTGATGGATAAACCAAAAGTAATGTATGCTGTTTTTTTTTTTTTTTTAAATAATATTAATTAAAATTGCAACGTTAGAAGGTAATGTGACAAGAATGTAGCATGCTTCTACTAAAAACGTTCATGCTGAGCTAATGCTTAATGTTTTAATAACTATTTTTTAAATAGTAAGCAGTGTATACTCTATACTGTAGCATATACTACTAAGTAATAATAAGCCAGTGTTGCATTCAGAAAACAAGATACGTGCTGAGTGTCTTGACAGTGACAAAGCTGCTCTAATTTTTAGCATATAACTTCTTTTGCTGCCTTGGAAGCAGCTATATCTCCTTTTGGAAATGCAAATCTAGTTAAGACTCTCCCTTGCCGTAGTTGGTTAGGCTACATGATTTATGAATGCTGCGTTATTAATAAGCTATATGCACATGCTTGATTGAGATGCAAGAAGTGTTCAGCAAGTGTGTGTGCTAATGTCTTTTTAATCTACAATGTGACATTGTGTCAACACCTCCATCCATCCATTGTTCTCTGCACCTCTAGTGACAGTATTCCTGGCAGGGAGTCGGTAACAGAGGAGTTCACCCTGGGCTGGCCAGAGGTTTTGTCCAGCCTGCATGGAGTGGCGCTGGCCTGGATCGACAGCAAAAGCCGGGCCTCGCAGGGACAGAAAAGCAGCATCCTGGACCCTCGTAAACTGGGCTCCCTCCGCTTTAAAGACAAGCTAGGAGTCGTGGAGTGAGTCATTCTCTCTTATCAGTTATTAAGAAGAATACCTGAAATAGAAAAGTCATTTTGCACATTACGCCACAAAATATCTGATTAGGAAAAGCTTTATGCTCTAAAGCAGACGCTGGGTTTTCTTCCATATTTTGTTGAACGCTTGCTTGGCTAATTTAATTGAACCTACTTCTTGCTCAAGGCGATGTGTATGGCTCAGCATAGTTAATACATTGGCTGCTTTTAAAAGACCAGCCATTTATCATAACTGCTAAATAGCACCTAAAATGTGCATGTTTCATAACAGATGGTTAATGCAGCTGCCGTACATTGATGGGAGAAGAATTGCTGTTTATGGAAAGGTAAAATATATGTTGTGAAATTTTAGAATGCAAGCTCTAACATCTTACTGGATGAGCATTTGAATAAATAGCTGATTTTTGCATGTTGGCAACTGTAAACAGCCTACGGTTAGGCTAATGAGCTATATATCACCTTAGCAATGTATTAAAAACACTCAGAACACCTTAGCAACTGCGTAGCAATGCTCTGGCAAACACCCCTGTCATTAAACACCCATGAAAATTGATGTTTAAAAAAACAGATAAACTTTTTTTGGTGGTTAATGTGGTTTCGATGTTGCATAACTTCAAATAGCAGCACTTAAAAGTGGTCAACCCAATCTAAAGGCCTCTCAAGGCCTATTGCTTTAATACACATCTTCTAAGCAAATGAATCCCTTTGTAGACTTGCATCATACTCTCACTTAGGATATGTACTTTGAAATCAGTCTTCAGTTGCAGAGCTCTGACATCAGCCTTCATTTGTCCTCACAGGGATTCGGTGGCTATTTAGGTTTAAAGATGTTGACTGCAACCGATCAGATGTTCAAATGTGCCGCTGTCATGGCTCCCATCACAGACTTCAAGCTCTATAGTGAGTTTCAGATCCATACACTAGCAAAAACAGCACTATGGAAGAACAGTATTTCTAGACATTCTTTGAAGTGCCTTGGAGTACTTCAAAATACCATGGTATGTGATATGGTAATAATTCAGTCCCATGGTATTTATCAAAGTGTCCGGGTACTACTTTTTTACATTTGATAAATGGTATAATCTGTAGTGTACTGCAGTTTAATTTCAGATTTATGTGTGAAAATAAATTCAACCTTATTTTTCAGGTGCTGCCTTCTCAGAGAGATATCTAGGCCTTCCAACTAAAGAGGAGCACTCATACATGGTGGGCTTTTTGCATCAATAACTTTTTCATTCATTATCAAGCATTGTGTTATAGATGCTTATTGTGCCACAGAGTAAAAAATAATAATAAAAAAGGTAATTGTGAGATTAAGTGTAAAACAAGACAAGTTGCATTGTGACAAAGTTACAGTTAAAAGAAACAGTCACAATTGTGGCATAGTGTCACAGTTACAAGAAACGAAGTCTCATTGTGACAGTTACAAGAAATAAATACACAATTGTAACATACAAAGTTACAGTTATGGAAAACAAAGTCACAGTTTTGAGATTTAAAGTCAAATTGTGACAAAGTTAGTTACAATAGCTACATTGTGACAAAAAGTTACATTGTTACATTATAAAGCCACAATTGTGATATTTAAGGTAACATTTTCAGGTAATTGAGAGCAAAAACAAAAATCACAATTGTGAGATTTAAAGTTACATTGTGGCATATAACGTTACATTGTGACAGTCCAGTTAAAGGAGAACTCTGGTCAATTTTAACATTGAGCTCATTTTTTTGTACATTTGGAGTGCTGTCAATACAGAGAACAACGACAAAAATCGGTGTTGCCTACACCGTGTTATCCTCTTTTTAAAATTTGCACCCTGTTGACTTCAATGGGTCAAGTTTTAAACCTGCTTTTAGCCTCTTAACATCCTTGATGTGTCATTACAAGTGCACAGCCATGTGAGTGATTCCTTCGGAGTGAACGCGGGTCAATCTGACTGCAGTAGATGTGAAAGATATGAATAAAAATGATATTTATTTAGCCAGCGCTCATACCTGTATTTACATCCTGTTTTCGGTCAAAGTCCATAGTAATCGATTGTCAAGTTCACGCGCATTGGTTTAGTACCTATGATCATGCTCGTGAACTCGACAATTTAACATTCTCCTTTAAGAGAAACAAAGTCACATTTGTGAGATTTAAAGTCTTTAAAGTATCAGTTATGAGAATCAGTCACATTGTAACAGTTAGGAGAAACAAAGTCACAATTGTGATATATAAAGTTACATTGTGACAAAGTTACAGTTACGAGAAACAGTCACATTTGTGAGATATAAAGTCACATTGTGACACAAAGTTACACTTTCACAAAGTGAAACAATCACAATTGTGAAATTTAGTCACACATAGTGTTACAGTTACATAAACAGTCAACATTTTGAGATTTAAAGTCACATTGTGACATAGTTACAGTTATTTATACCCAAAATTGGATATAAAGTCACATTTAGGAAAAATAAAACTACAATTACCTTTTTATATAGTGATTGAGATACCAATATAACATCTACTAACTACACTTCTGCCACTGTATTCACTGACCTAACAAAGTCATGTTGTGTCTTTGCAGACTGCGTCTTTGTTGGACAACATCAATACGCTAAAAGACGAAAACTTCCTCCTCATACATGGGACAGCAGATGGTTAGCTTACATAATAATGAAATTTTAAATCAGATACATCATTTGTGGATTTTAAGTAATATTCTACTTGTTTGTGTGTGTTTAGCACGGGTACATTTCCAACACAGCGCCGAGTTGTTGAGTCGTCTGGTGAAGGTAGAGGCCAACTACACCCTTCAGCTGTACCCAGATGAAGGCCACACCTTGAGAGAAGAGCGGAGCACTCAACACCTGCACCGCACCCTCCTTCAGTACCTCCACAACTGCCTCAAATACGACCCCTTCCTCATCACGGAGGAGGAAGAGGAGGAGGACGAGGAGGAAGAGTGATCTCTTCCACAGTGTCCTCTCTCGGTCCTCAAAGGTGCCCATTATGGTGACTAACTTCAGGTTGCATTATTTCACCAAAGGAATAGAGAGCAAAATGGAGATCAAGAGGACCAAATCCACCAGCTATTCCACTAACTCAACTTTGGGATGCTTTTATTTTTGTTCAGACTACAACCGTAAATGTCTCTTGTGTGTCCTGGAGGATGAAACACAACTGGTCTGGTTCATACAGTTTTCAAGTAAAAGGACAATCAACATCTTTAGTCAGTTTATGTATGAAATGGGTAAAAGATGCTGCATACATAGGCATGTTGATTAGCCTTGATGTTGTAGCGACACCTTGTGGTGAGAGAGAACGAATGGTTTGTCCAGCATTGGAAATACTGTACCAGTAGTCAACAGATAC
The DNA here is from genome assembly GCF_949319135.1 of Squalius cephalus. Lineage (NCBI taxonomy): Eukaryota > Metazoa > Chordata > Actinopteri > Cypriniformes > Leuciscidae > Squalius > Squalius cephalus. The sequence continues at coordinate 26,593,874 of NC_137139.1, forward strand.
AGTGTTGTTATTGTTTTACTAACACTATTAAAAGTCATTTTGTTAATTGAAAGCTAAAGTTAAGCTATAGCTGAAATCAATACAATATGAATATTAGAACTTAAAACAAATATTAGAAATGTTGTCTTGGCAACTTAGTTGTACTGAAGTACTAAAAAAATTAAATAGTTAAAATAAATTAAACCTAGATAGATATATTTAAATATGACAAAATTACTAAAACTTAAACTAAAATTAAAGCTGAACATATAAAAATAAAACCAAATATTAAATACTATAATAGTATATAAAGAATACTAAAATAACACTGAACTGATATGTTTTTTTCATTATAGACTATGCTGATATCTATAAAAGAAGAGTGGATGATAATGCTGATAGGTACTACAATAATGACTGCAAATGAGATTGCTGACATGAAATTATTGCCCGTTTTAAACAATATTTATTTCAAATTCACAAAAAAATCAGAAGTAGTTTCCAATTCACTGACCAAACCGAACATCTGTTAATCAGCCAAACAGACATTGTTATTGGCTGTAAATGGCCAGTGTTTAGGTCTAGCCTATACTGTGGAAGATTTGATTAAATGTACACTGCAACATGTTATTTGAACCTGGTTCTTTATATGCATGACAAATCGGCTGCATGGTGCTGTATACTCTGACTATTTCATAATATCTGTGCCAAACTCAATAGAAATTGATGATAAAAATGTAGAAATTGCATACAGTGTGCTAAACCAAAGCGCACGGTGTGCACAGACAGCGAGTTTTAAACATCTCCAAATCATTGCGGTATAAGTACACAGGCTGTCCTTGCTGTACAAAATCAATGAATCACACTGCATGCCGCTGTTTACAGAAGCCTCATAAGCTCTCCAGCATACATCATATCTCTTCATAAACGTCAAGCCCTGCTGTGTGCAATTTCACACCGAGAGTAACTATATTTTAGCTGGCAAGCAAACACAACTTCCGTTGCCATTGTCATGCATATGCAGATTTTATGTTTACAGATCAAATGTGCCAAATACTCTGTGACCAAACCTTTTGGTACTGACTTATGTTACAGTTATGAATGTGGCAGTTTGTGCATTTAGTTAAAAAAAAATAATAAATTGTGTGCAGCATTTCATTAATTTATATTTGTGACAAAAATGTCCTGTGGTGGTACCATGGTAAGGTTATTGGTTGGTAAAGACAGAGTACTTTTATATACACCATGGTACTAAATTATGTAAAACAAAAGCATGTATTTGCATTATGTGCTTTTATATACACCACCGTTCAAATCTTTGGGGTCAGTAAGATATTATTAAAGAAATTAATACTTTTATTCAACAAGGATGCATCTGTTTCAAATAAATTTGTTTCTTTTGAACTTTCTTTATTCATCAAAGAATTATGATTTATTTATTTTTTATCATGGTTTCAGTTTCAACATCAATAATAAGAAATGTTCCTTGCGCAGCAAATCAGCATATTACACGTTTTTTCAAAAACATAAAAAAATCTTACAGACCCCAAACTTTTGAATAGTAGTCTTTATCGATATATGCAGGTTTGAGAATCCAGAAGGTCACCAGCTCATAACACAGTGACATAATATTTTTTGAAACACCATAAACTAATGATGATAATGATTATGAGAGAACAGTTTGGCAAAAAATAAAATAAAAAAACTGTTTTAAGTATTTTAAAGTTTCTTGTCATAGAACACAAGATCTCAGTCGTCCCACCTGTCTTCAACCTTCTCATTCACCAATCAAAAAATTATTTTATTAAACCTATTTTTTGTGACCTTCATGTACTGCTGAAATGTATATGTAGAAATCTTGTAAGTTATGTGTGTTGACATTGTGATGCAACTAAGCAAGTTACATATCTCAGAATGTTCTGTTGTGTTGTAGGTCCAAGAAAATCCTTCCTACCAGAGCAATGCCAATGTTACAGGCAGCATGAAGTCTGAAATGAACGTCCTTGAGCCTCTGTATCTATATATTTGTATCTAATGACCCTTTTCCAATAAAGTCTGAAATCTTTGTGTACATGCAGTTTCAAGTCATTGCAGGACGATGCACATATCAAAGCAGCCAAAGGAATGTTATTTACATCAGACTGATATTGATATAATTCAAACCTTTATTGAATATTGTTCATTTTAAAGGCAGGAGATACGTTCTATTTGTGTAGGTCAAGGCGCCCTTACAGTTACAAAATTAACAAAGAAACTGTTAAAAAAACACATGACTTTACATGAGCATATCTGTCATTCTATTTCTAGACAGGCAGTTTAAAGAACAACCTACAGCTGAACGTATACGTCTGAATAATTTATAGCCGTTCTGTCTTTGAACCAATCAAATGAAAAAGCGATGTGATCTGTCGCCAATCAAAAACACTTTCTCCTTTTCAACCAATCAGAACGCGTCTCGCCGTTCCATCCTCACCAGGCCCTGGCTGACTCAAACCGCGCCTACAACAGGCCCTCGAGTTCCTTTTTCAACCTTCACTGCGAGCACGGTAGCGAGAGGGGCACCTTCAAGCAGGGGTCGATAAAGAACCACTTGTAATATTTATACACACATAAACGAACAATGTCCTTCCTCTCTATCAGCAGACTAGCCCCAAGGCTCCTCAGTTCAAAGGTAGGAAAGTTTTATTTTAAATTGAGTGAGGGAGACACAGGCTGCTACCTGGTTAGGTTAGCTTAGCTTAGCTTAGCATAGATTACCGTAGTGACAGACAGCCAGTAATAATAAACCATATCGATCATCTACTTTAGGTCATTTATGCATGAAACATATTCTGTTTTTGTGTCTCTCCCTATAACTCTATATTTAAACCAGTGGCTGTCTTTCAATACCAATTGTGCTTGACTAACGTTACATAGGCTTTCAAAAATGTTATCAGACTTTCAAAGCGCACTTCAAGCAAGCTGTCTAAGGAAACGAACAAAATTGAAGCACAGCCAATATAAAGTTGTGTTTTAAGAATGGTTTCATTTAGCTATGTAATGATACATGACAAAGAAACCAGTTATATTTGGTTTACTGAGGTGTTTCTGAAGCCCAGTTGCGTAGTTGGCCTCCTTTCACATGAAATTAAACACTTTAACCAGTTTCAGGTGATCTAATGTAACTCAAATTGAACAGTCACTTTGACATCTTCGATCTGCACCTGTTTAGCTGTAGTCTGACAGGTTAGTCTTCTTGTTTTTCCTCTGTGGCTGACTTGACCTTCAGGATTGTCATTCATTCATTAATGTGTGAATAGTTTGCAGAGTTGCTCAATACCTCAATATAATTATGTTCTCCTTGATATGAAATGCCTTGAACAAAATGTGTGACTGGTGATGTTTAACATGTCACATCTAGATTGTGATGAGAAAAAAATGAGTGGAAAAAGTGTCACTTATATATCACCTAAAGAAACCTGCACTTATCCATATACTGTCTCAGTATGGTAATATAGGTCACTGTGCTCTTGTCATTCAGGGTTAACCCTCCGTTCACACCCCTAGATGACCTGTGTACACCATTAATAGTTCCTCAGCCTTTTCTTCTGCATTGTATTACATTTATGTAATCTGCTGATTATCAGTTCATAGGACAGGAGTGACCAAGGTGCATTTCTGTACTTTACTTGCATAATTTTCGTGTTTTATTGGTAATGTGTTGGACCTTGTTCAGACCTAGTAGTCTGCTTTGCAAACACTTGTAGACTTAAATGACACTGCTGGGAGATTTGCTTAGCTATGTGAATGGATTTTTATGCAGTGGTACCATAAAGAGCTGTTCCTAATAAAGCGTTCAGTTGGTGGACAACTTATTCAGCACGTCTGGCACATCTGCTTTGAGTATAGAAAAACAAGGTGTTTCATCTAAACAAAGCACAGAGGGGTTTTGGAAGTCAATAGAGCATTACCTGTCAATCTTTTATACATTTTCCCTTCCTAAAGAAAACTCACAAAGAGTCCTTTTGTCTGTGCAGGATTTCCTCCATGTGGTATTACTAGTGATCCCTGCTAACACGCCGACCCTTGTGTCTGTTCTGCATATAGGCTGGCTCTGTAGAATAGTCTGTGCCGCAGTAGTCACAATAGGAAATGAGTGAAAAGTCAACGAGATTGCTAGCTGGCCAGTATCCATTTGCAAATGCACTAGACCTATTCTCTGCAGCATTTGTGACGTGGTCCTTACCTTGATGCTGTTGCCAAGGTTATTGTTATATAGCATACATTGCACCATAGGATTTAGTTGTGCATTTAATTTTTTACTTTTTTTGAGTTGTCCTTGTAGAAAGACAGTCACATTTTCCTCCAAAAATGTAATGTAGCATTTTTTATTCAAATACATAATTAAAAGCTGAATTAATTAAATGCATATTTCATTGTTTTAAAACTACACTGTAAAATAAAAAAGGGATATTTTCATAGTAAGTATAATAGTTTTCACTTTTGTCAAATTACAACATTTCTTCACTTGCAAGTGTTAAACCCTTTAGCTTTTATGTTTTTGTGGAAAACTGCAGAGACCTTTTACGTATTTGTGACATTCTCATTACAAATCTAGAGTAATGTTGTAAACTTCCATAGAAATGTTAGAAATTATGCAAGTCTGGGTAATTAGTAGGAAACACTGTTATTGAATTGTATTGGTTCATTACATTGTATTAGCTATTTTATGTTTTCATTCACCTAGAGCTGCACGGTTGTGGATATATTGAGAATCACATTTTTTTTGTTTCAATTAGAGATCACCATTATCCCACGATTCTGAATAGACAACTAAACAAAATAACGTGTAATTTACTAACTAGAGGTTCTGACAAAATGTTAATTGCTGCAGTCTATTAAAAAATATATTTAATTAATTTAAAATCTTTTTTTTTTTTTTTTAAATTGAAGGAATGATGAACGGTTTGAATGAATGATTCAATGACTCACTCCTAAGGACTTCACTTATTTAATTACTGGCTGTATCTGAGATTTTTGTACGAATCTCTTGAATGAATGATTCAATGGCAAATAAATGTTTTAAAGGGATAGTTCACCCAAAAATGAAAATTCTGTCATCATTTACTCACCCTCAAGTTGTTTCATCCTGTAAGAATTTATTTTTTCAGCTGAACACAAAAGAAGATATTTTGAAAAATGTCAGTAACCAAACAGTTGATGGACCCCATTGACTTCCATAGTACTTTTTTTTTCCTACTATGGAAGTCAATGGGGACCATCAACTGTTTGGTTACAGACATTTTTCAAAATATCTTCTTTTGTGTTCAGCAGAAGAAAGTAAGTCATACAGGTTTGGAACAACATGAGGGTGAGTAAATGATGACAGAATTTTCATTTTTGGGTGAACTATCCCTTTAAGTCACTTGTCGCCACCTACTGGTGTCAATGTAATCGATTCAATTGTTATTTGAAGCATCAAGTTCCTTTCAAAAGGTGATTTAATTTTGATCGCTAGATTCGCTACCGTAGACAGTGTTTATATCCGAACTATAAACTTTAATACCAGTGCTTCTGTGATCATTTGAATGTTTGTAACCCAGAAATAATGATACTGTGTGGTTGAAAATACTGTTTGTGAAGCTGTTTCATACCTTGACGTGTCAACAGCAGCGCAATGCGGATTTGAATGTTCCGCTGTGATCGTACTTGTCAAACATTTAATAGACAGACAGTGGAATCGTTTTCATTTAGGAATTCCGCTACTAGTACAGAGGCTTATGTAATCGCCCTCCTCTGCGTTGCACTTGGGTCAAACTAACAGCTGCCAGTATGATCACCTTTCCCACAGATTACACGGCCATAGACTTGAGGGAAGGTCAGAGACAAGCAGTTTCTTATCAGCAACAATAAAGGCCACCCCATAAATGATGATTGACTGATTTGAATGGTTTTCTGGTCACAAAGCTACTGTATGTCATGCGAGGTGTGTCAGGCTGCTCTTTATTTCTGGACAAAGAGAAATCTTTAGCTGTAGTGCAGACAGAGTGACGGGTGTCTGATGTCGGTGCACTGACTTGCATGGTGATCAGGAGGCTCACGGTGTAGGAAGTATTGGCTTTGCAGTCATTCCCTGTATAATCCAGCTCAATCCCAGTCTTAGTCTGACCCCTCAGGTGAAAGCAAACCAGTATGTGCACTGCAGCCCTGTTTTCTGTCTTGTGCTGTTTGTTTTGGATATTAAAGACTGATAGAAAAAAAATAAACATAAGCTTTTTTCACAGCATTTTTATGCACAATCGATAATATATCAATAATACATTCAAGGGCAATGTTAGAGAGTGTATGTCAATATTAGTTATTTGATTGTGCGTGCTCATTTACTCCTTTTACATTTAAATTGATTGGTGCTTTCTAACGCTTTAATCATTAAAAATGAAAATCATAGTCAATAACACTATTAAATGTAATCTTTTGCAAATCTCAGAAGGAACATCCATTTTTCATACTGTACATTATATTGTCACTTGTAGCATACATAAGTTTTTTGTTTTTAGTGTTTTATTTTTAATTTTTGGACAAAATACTAGTATACAATTTTAATATCCATTTATCAGTTATCTCCCATACCATCAAAATAATTATTGGTTTATCAGTATCATCAGCCAGAATTTTATTGGTGCATCACTATTTTTAAATTTGCTAAAGAAAATGTGAGCACTGCTTCTCTTTGTAATACTCGCTGACATGTTGTATTGGGTTGTAGGTAAATTCCCCTTTTTTAAGCTAAACATCTTTTCAGTTTCACAACCCATTGCTAAATGCTATAAACAGCTGTGTGTGTAGAGGATTAATTATGACTCCAGTGACTTTATTCTGTTAGGAGAATCATCTCCCCACATGCCTTGCCAATCTGACCTGGCATTACGTCCGTGCTTGAGTCATTCTGCAGTGGCAGTTTATCTCTGGTCCTGCTGTGTGTCGATCAGACAGGGCTCTTAATCTAAAGCTATATATAGAAATTAAGGATGTATCTTGATGTAGGAAAGGGATGGGCCATACAGGAAAAACTCATCATTCAGGAATTCTGTAATAGAATTAGCTTGGATCTGTCAGAATCCATTGTGTTCTGTTGCACATGGGCTCCTTTGTGTTCTTGAAATATTGCCATTACATAGCCTATATCTTAATGCTATTATTAAATTGTATTAGGTCCTATATCTCGGTATTATATTTGTAAGATTGAAACCCACATAAGGTGATCATGATCAATGGCACAGTGGTGAAAGTTTAAGACACACTCACATCTAGTTTCTCTGGCAGTCTTTCTTGTCTATCATGTAATACGTGTGCTGTACCTCTCTTGGACAGAAAAAAAAAAAAAACAGCTGCTAATTGGCAAAGTTGTGATAGATGATAGAGAAATGCTTTACAGATGATGTTGTTTTACATGTAGTAAGCTCTGTATCTGTTTTCTGGGCTTTTGACTTCAGACCTAGTTGAAAGCATTTGGTCCAGCAAAACGTATTGTAATAAGAAGCTTTGTAATTTGAGTCCAAAGAAAAAGCATTGCCTTGGCAACTGACACGTTTTGCATTGTGTAACTAAAGTCACCTGCCTTGCAGCTGTCAGCAGACCTTCTGCAGTGAAATCTCTGTTAACCCTGGCTGCTTTGCATCTTTCATCAAAGTCTGTATTTTCTTTTCTTTTCCAGAATGCAGCATGCGTTGTTGTGGCTGCCAGAAATGCCAGCGCATCCACGGTACGTATCTGCATCGTTTCAGATCCTGGATCTATAATCACAGCCAGAACCAGACTTCAGATGTTAATTACACTTACTGAGATTAGATCACAGCTTTGCTTTTGAAAGGTTGAGTCACTATCAAAAGTCTTTGTATACTTTTTTGAACCTCAAAAAGCACTTTGTCCTTTATAATGCATGTTAGACAGTTATTAAATCTGTTTGTACCAGATTCACTTACCAAACACTGACCTTTTTTCCTTGAACTTGTGCAGAATTTAAAAGATGTTTTGGCAGACCTCGTCCCTAAAGAGCAGAGCAGGATCAAAAACTTCAAACAGCAGCATGGCAAAACTCCAATCGGTCAGATAACGGTGGACATGGTGAGAGAAACATCGCTGCACTCACCATTACTGTAAATCATGTCTGGAAGGTTTTTATAGTACTTAGGCTAGTCATTTTAGTACTTAAACTCATTTTATTTCAGTTACTTGCCAAGGCAACATACATTGTTCAATGTTCAACATTAAAACAAATTCTAGTCTCTAATATTTTTATTTTAACGAACTATTTTTAGTAGTTTGTTTTTGTTAACAATCACAACACTGATACAGTAATTCACTTCAACACCACTCACACTTTGCTTATATATCAGAGATTCACTTTTATAAAATGCAATAAGGCTGTGCTGTATTGTACACAACACTTTAATCGTGATATTTACAGTACCTTATTACTTAAAGGGTTACTTCAGGATTTAGCATTAAGCTTTGTATTAGTAGAAAACCTGTAGTATTTTCGAATTACCATGCTTTCCACCCTCATATCCCCCTGAGACAAGAGATTTATGTATTTTTTGTCTGGAAAAAATCCTCCGATGACGCAAAAATCGTCATTTTGCGTCATCGGAGGATTTTCTGGCCGGAGGCTATAGACTACAGCCAGTAGATGGCGTTGTTCCGCATGTTTTCAGCCCGCCCATACAGGGTGGGATCTCACTCACAGAATGTACACAGTGTCAGCCGTCTTTCTTTGGAAGCTAAGCTAGTAGGCTCTTGTTCTGTGGAGAAAGCTGAGTAGTAGGAGAAAGCTGAGTAAGTAGGGGTAAACAACAACATCCTCCTTTTCCCGGACTTGTCCGGCGGGCGAGATCGTTCAAAATGTACGGGATTCAGCTTTTGCGTTCTGCGGTCGCCATTCATTGTTTACATGCACATGCACCTTTTGTTTCAATCTAACTGAATTCATTCCGATTGGTGAATCTGAATGTAGTGTTTACATGAACGCTAAACAAGTGATCGGTTGATGTGCGTTTTAACATTGCTAAGAAAATTCCCGCTCCTCCGTGAGAGATGAGATACCCGGCGCGTCTCAGTAATGACGCCACCTGCCTCGCGCCGTTCTCCCGCGGCCGTCAGCCTCGTCCTGCTCGCCACAGTAAACATAATGAATGGCGACTGTAGAACGCAAAAGCCGAATCCCGGACATTTTGGCCCATCTCTAAATCCCTGGCAAACTCATCACGTAGGCTAGCCTTGTTGTTTTCAACTACGCACTCTTACCGGTAGGCGTGGCCTCCTAAGGCAGCGAAGCAAGTGCATTCTGGGAGTTGTTGTCTTTCATCCACATAAGCCAAAAATGCATTTTCTGGCTTTTCTCAGTCTAGAAAGCTCCAAATTCAAAAATTTCTTCACATTTCTTCTACTTAAATTACCTATTTTAAATACACATTCATCTTCCCAGAGGTGAAGTATCCCTTTAATGTTTCTAACCTTTAAGCCCCATTAAGACTCAAATACCCCTTTATCAACGCGAATCAGAAATGTTTCCTGGTTACTCATATTTTACTGGATATCATTGAGGATTATCATTAATAATCCTGAAGATGGCAATTTTATTAGTGAAGTAAATCAATTATTATTAATACAATTACTAATATTGTGTTCTTTCTGAGTAACTGGCTAGGAGTCATTGGCTTAAATTTAGGATATATCACCCCTTACTCAGCCAGGTTCTGTTTCGTCTGACTGATGACACGAGCAAGTGTTGCCTAACATGCCTGACCAGTTCCATCTCACATGATATGGTGCTGCACACCCCCACAAATACAGTAACAGTTTTTTGCCCTCTGATTGGACGACTGTTTTCTCAAGGACCCTCAGGCTATGGTGTGAGTGCTGCTGCTCTCATGGCTGTTCTTTCAGCTGAGTCATGTGGTCTTTGTCTCACTGCCAGTTATTCTACATTGCAGACTTAACTGCATCCAAGGGGCATAATTACTCAAAATGTGACACAAAAAAATATAGGGCAGAGAAGTGAGATGGCGGACTGGAAAACATCACAAAAGTGTGATGATAGAAGTATCTCAGTAATGTTTGAGTGCTGTTTTTCTGTTCAACAGGTTTATGGAGGAATGAGAGGCATGAAGGGTTTAGTGTACGAGACCTCTGTGCTCGACCCTGATGAGGTGAACACACACACACACACACACACACACACACACACACACACACACACACACACACACACACACACACACACACACACACACACACACACACACATCATGTGCTGTCAGCCCGGTGTTGCTAAAATGTAGCTTAAACCAGGTTATATTTATTTAAACATTTGTTAATTATAAATAAATGTAATGTCTTTTTTTTGTTATGAAATTATGATATTAATAAAAGTCTTAAGTAATTTATTACTATTGCTATTTTTGTATTATTATTAGAATATAATTTTATTGTTCTTATTTGTTACACATACTATTTTAGTATTTTAATTCAAAACAGACTAAAAGCTCTTGTTTCCCATAAAATTGAGCCGTCAATCCTTGACACGTAAAATAGGCATTTCAGGTTTTGAAAATGTACCATGAATGATGTCATATGAGCTCATTATTTGCACACAGTGCTGCTGTATGCTAAAAATAGATAGTTGCACCACGGTGCCTTGGATAAATATATACATTGGGTTAGTATTTATCCTACTAACCCCTGAACCCTGTCAGAGTTTGAAGCGCCAGTTCTCCTTGTTTACTTTATTCAGTCAGATGTACTGATGTCCTCCCTGTGTTTATCGATCGCGTCTTTAGGGCATCCGTTTCCGTGGTTACAGCATTCCAGAATGTCAGCAGCTGTTGCCCAAAGCTTCCGGCGGAGAGGAGCCGCTGCCAGAGGGTCTGTTCTGGCTGCTGATCACAGGACAGGTGCCCACTGATGAGCAGGTGAGGAGGAATTAATTTTCATATTCACTGCAGTGTTACCCATTAAAGAAATTCAGGGCGCAATAGAGGAAATATCTATTGAGAAACCAAGAGTTTTGTTCCTGCTCTCTTTGCGTAGATCTTAATAGGAGCTTTTGCACCGGAGGAATCATATCGTAGTTCCTAGAATTAATGGCGGAAGTACCTGGTTTTTGGCGTGTTCGCACCGCACTAACTAGGAACGATTTTTAGTTCTAGGAACTCCTTTTGGGGAAACTTAATTAGCTCCTACTTCAGAGTAGGGTCTAACCCAGTGCAATAGACTTCCAGTGACGTAAGTGTATGATGATTGGCTGAATGCACGTGAAACACCAGCACCCACCATTTAAAAAAAAAGCTGTGTAAACACAGTTTATAGCCTATATATTTACTCCATAAACTAACTCTACAAACATAGAAAACAGTGATTAGAAGGACCTCTCAACATTTACGCTAAGGAGAAAATCCAACGCAACTTTGAGCGGACCAAGCGAAACATGATTATGTATTTCTGCCCAGCTAGTGACATTGGGCATCAACTGCACGGCAAACGCTAATACTTCATATACTGTCTACCGTCTTTGTATAACAGTTCTGTCTAATAAAGTATTAGACCGGACTGTTGAACAAACCGTAAACTAATGAAGACGGAGAATGGGAGCGCTGTGTGCTCAGGCTCTGCCGTTCTCAGCGCAGTCAAAATAAGTCACAACAAGTGCGGCTTACGTCACTTCAGAGTTCCTACTAGCAGTGCGAATGCAACCAGGAAAATGGCCCTACGGGAACATTTAGTTCTTGGGGAACCACCCTAGTGGCTAGATGCTATAACCAAGTTCCTCGAACAACTGGTGTGAAAGCCCCTAATATTAACATAAAGGAAAATGTACAGTCGGTCTGTATTTATCACAAAATAAACCCCAATAAGAAAAAATTCAGAAAAAATCATCCCACTTGCATGATTGTTTACCAAAATTATTTGATTGATAAAACATTTATTTGTGATTTTTTGTTTTTGTTTTCTTGAGCTTCTAGTTGTTGTGTATATGTGTGTATCTCCATGTAGTAACTTGCCACAAAAATATTTTTCCTCTCATTTAACTCTGTTTCCTCAGGTGAGTTGGTTGTCCAAGGAGTGGGCTAAGCGGGCGGCCCTTCCCTCTCATGTGGTTACCATGCTCGACAACTTCCCCACCAACCTGCACCCAATGTCTCAGTTCAGCGCCGCCATCACGGCTCTGAACAGTGAGAGCAGTTTTGCTCGGGCTTACTCTGAGGGAGTTAACAAGGCCAAGTACTGGGAGGTGATTGGTTGAAAATATTTGTTCTAGAAACTTTATTGGTGAAGTTTGTAAAGATAAACCTGATGATAAGAGTAAAATGACTTTTGACTAAGATATTTATTTGCTTATTTATAGTTCGTGTACGAAGACTCAATGGACTTGATCGCCAAGCTCCCCTGCGTGGCGGCCAAGATCTACCGCAACTTGTACCGTGAAGGCAGCAGCATCGGCGCCATCGACTCCAACCTGGACTGGTCCCACAACTTCACCAACATGCTGGGCTACAGCGAGCCACAGTTCACAGAACTCATGAGGCTGTACCTCACCATTCACAGGTGATAATTGTGGTAGATTTTTCCCTAAACCTAACTACGTACCTGGGTCTCGTCTACAATCGACGTTAGTTTCTCTGGGTCTCATCTACAGTCGACGTCCCCAAACGTCTACAGTCGACGTTAAATTTTCTGGGTCTCGTCTACAGTCGACGTCCCCGTTCAATAATATTTATACTCCAACGCGTCTACAGTCGACGTCGGCCGAGTCACCTAACTAACTTGTTCCCCTAACTAGCTTGCTCCCCTATCTGACTTGCTGCGCAGCAATAATAAACCAACAGACTTCAGCAAATGTCCTTTAAATGCTTTAATCACGGCCGAAGGAGATCCTGAGCAGTTCTCAAAGAATCTCCCCCAAAAAGAATAATACATCATGGCCGGAGGATCTCAGACAAATTTCATTGAGAATCCCACCAGCTAACACGAATACAACAGTGTTTATAGAATAAGGGGTATGTTAAAATGACATGAAACATTACATAATTTCCCCACAATTTGATTGGTTTTCATAAACAAGCCCTCTTGTTACTAGGTAACCACAAGGTTTCAAGTTTAGACATCCGTCTAGTTTCATTTCCCATATTTGTTATTTTTAAACTCACACAACCAAAGTCACGAGTTTTAGCCAAAAGGGGACACATACATAATTCAAAAACATATGATTGTTGTTCCTGCAAGAAAAACAAATGTTAGTTATGATTAATTAAAAAATCCATCACATGACCTACAAACTCATGACTCATTCGTTATAAACTCCTCCTCCACTGTTAGGTTCTAGGCAGTCATAAGGAATGAGGTCAGCTTGGACTTTTAACCTTTGTGATTGCTCTCAGAAAAGGCCTCTAGTGTTCTCAGAGTCATCAAGCTTTTTGAGAAAAGCTTGTATTTCCAGTGGAGACCTGAATGCACCTGATGTCTATTACCAGACTGGATCATTCATGCCATTAAACATCAATAGCACAAGTACAATACTGTAAATTGGCTCTTAATAGGAAAAACATCCACAATCTGACACTGAATATCATGTGAAGAGCAGTGGTGTAATATTAAAAGCAAACGATTTGCTCTACCTTCCTCTGCAGGAACATGCTGAACAACGTCAAGTAATGTTTTTTTTCTAGGGCTGCAACCATCATTGATCAAGATGTGGATTAGCTGTCTGATTAGTGGACGAATAAATAATTGACAGATTAATCAAGATAAGATGTTTAACACACAGCAGTGTTGAATGGGACTTTAGACCGGTGAGACATGCAATCTACGCTAGCAAAAGCAGTTGTCACTTTTATTGCTGAATAAATGGATGCAAATGAAGTACATAAAAAGCCTTAGGTAATAAACTCTTTGAATTAATAATAAACAAAATCTACTAATAAATATTGTATTTGAAATCCAATAAAATCCCCAAAACATCTGTGTATTTAAATTCTCTAATAACCGTTAATGGCGTTAAACTGACACACCTCATGAACTTTACATTTTGAAAAATGATTGTGTGGTGTTTGGCTTGCGACTTAAAAGTTTATTGATCTAACTTAATCTCCCACTGGCCAGTGACTTTAGACTGTACACGTATTGTTCAGTCAGCAAGGAACAACACCCAACTTACTAGTGTACTTGTTAGGAAAGAAGGGGGATCTGTATAGAATATTAAAATTAATCAAGTCTGCCCTCATGTGGTTGTGTTAGTTTGCCAGTCTGCAATCTAGTTTAGTGTCCTTAACCTTGTGTGCTTCTGTTTCTCTCCAGTGACCATGAGGGTGGAAACGTCAGCGCACACACTAGTCACCTGGTCGGCAGTGCCCTATCTGACCCCTACCTCTCCTTCAGTGCTGCTATGAATGGCCTGGCCGGACCCCTGCACGGACTGGCCAATCAGGTTTGTGCCTTAATGTGCTTCGTGTTGCACAGGCCATATGGTTATGAAATACTAACCAGCTTTGCATTTCATTCATGCATTTCCTCCTCTGTCCTGTAGGAGGTTCTGGTGTGGCTGACAGCCCTGCAGAAGGAGCTCGGGGGTGAGGTGTCGGATGAGAAAATGAGAGATTACATTTGGAACACACTCAAATCAGGCAGAGTGAGTGCCTTTGATATGTTCCAACTTACTGTTTCAATAGGAAATGCATGAACATACAAACGATGGGGTTGTGAAACTCAGTGCAGATGGATCAAAGTATAATGGATGATTATTCACACTGATTGTTCTCTCTCTCGTCATTATTCAGGTGGTCCCAGGCTATGGCCACGCTGTGCTGAGGAAGACGGATCCCCGCTACGCCTGTCAACGCGAGTTTGCCCTCAAGCACCTTCCCAATGACCCCATGTTCAAGCTGGTAGCTCAACTCTACAAGATCGTACCCAATGTGCTTCTGGAGCAGGGCAAGGCCAAGAACCCCTGGCCCAATGTAGATGCTCACAGCGGAGTCCTGTTGCAAGTAAGACACCAGAAATCAGCTGATGATACATTTAAATGTGATTTTAAAAGATGATCCGTGGCATTTTAGTACAGGTCTGTATCATTTTTGTCAAGTGCCCCTAAATGATCTTGTATATCTATCTTACCTTTCTGTATGTAAATTATTTATTCTTTTTTATTCTTATTAATTTATCATTTTACCCTATTTTTGCAGTGAAAATAGCATAAAATAACCATACATATTTATTTATTTGTCAGAAGTAATTAATATATATGAAATCGAAATTTATAAATATACCTGGTCCTATTACACAGTTCTTTTGAATACTGGATTCTGAATAGTCAAGCATGACATTTTGCACTTAAAAATGTTTTTATAATGACCGCTGTAAACATTTCCCCAGGCAATCGATTTAATGTAGTAGTTTGTCACGTATAACTAAAAAAAAAGTAAAATATTATATATATGTATGTAATCTATTAAATACATTTAATTTTTGTATACACTTTAAAAAAATAAGAATTTTTATTTATATTAATCCTTTTTTTTTTTTTTTTGCCCTTTTCTATTTGTACAGTTTACATCTATTTTTCTCTGAAATCCTCTCATATTTGTACTCTTGTGTTTTGCAGTATTATGGCATGACTGAGATGAACTATTACACTGTGTTGTTCGGCGTATCCCGGGCTTTGGGCGTCCTCGCCCAGCTGGTGTGGAGCAGAGCGCTTGGCTTCCCTCTGGAGCGTCCCAAGTCCATGAGCACGGATGGACTTATTTCTCTAGTTGGGGCCAAATCAGGCTAGAGAGGGAGAGACCATGCCAGCGGAGTGAGAACAGGAAGGGGAGGAGCTTAAACTATTAGAAACAAGCCTCTGGGCTAAGGGATTCAAAGAGACAGTACACTTTTAAATTTCATCTAAAAAGGGCCTTTATTAATATAGAACGTCAAGATTACACATCCCATTTACACTCTTATTAGTCTTTCATTCCCAAAACCACATTTACAGCTACATTTTCACAGGAAATGTGTAGACGCATTACACAGACATCGCTTGTGGTCACTCCTCTTCAGTTTTCCCGCATTTCATGCCGATTTTCCAGACCGTATGACCAGCTTGAATGACGCAGCTATGGATGTAGTGGGGTGGGCCGTGTTAATGTCCAAAAACACAGCCGAGAGAGTAAGATATCTTCCCAGAAATCACTTCTCTCCTATTTAAATTAAAATGACTATTGAATACTAGTTAAGAAGAGTTTGTTCACCTGGTATGTAAATAAACCCTTTACCCTCAGCCGTCACACCAACTATTTCAGTTTTAGTCTTGTATTTTTATTCTCCCCGAGATCACTTGAGCCTCTGTTTGTATGAGGAAACGAATCGTCAAAGCCCTGATCTGAGCCTGTCCGATAATTCGATGAAGTTTGACATTGCGTTCATATAGCTAACATCATGTTTCTCCTTGTAAGAGCACTCCATGGCGGCAAACCGGTCCTCTCTCAATAGAATTGATTCTATGAGTTCAGTTCAACTTGGGAAGCTTGTATATTTGTTTAAAAGGGTACTGCCCCTTTAAATTATCTCTCATATTGCTCTGACTTCAACCAATCGTCTTCATCTTCCTGTGTGCACACGTGGTGCCCTTTTTATTTAAACTAACCAGTCCTTCCAATCCCCCCCCCTTCCCCTTTATTTAATCAGTGGACATATTGGCTTTGATTTGTTAAAGATTTGTGTCATTTACACAAGTTATTGTAGTCGCAGGTGATTCGTGTATCAACTTGAGAGCAAGTCGAGTTTGTGGCATTAATTTGTACGTTCATCCAAGAGCGTTCAAAATCTGCTACCTTTTTACCTGTTTAGAGTTTTAGTTTCCCTTTTTTTTCAGTGTTTTGATGAACGTTGTCTTGTATAAAGAGAAAAGCTGTCATTTTGTGTAGGTATACATAATTTGTGGTTTTATTTATTCATGTAAATATAGTTTGATTGTATGAACTGCATATCAAAACAGTCTCGCCATCCCTCACAACCATCAATAATGACTCATTTAAACCTTTATTTTAAATAAACTATACCTTTAATAGAATTTAAAACATGACTTGTACATCTGATCTGACCTCTGCTGTGGCGCACACGAGTCCTGCTCTCTTGCACGCTTGCTCTCAGGTTGTTTTTGGATAATCTAGCAGCTATTTAGGCTAGTCGGTCCATAAGCACTCCAATGGCACTTTCCCCCTCCCCCATCATCATTTTCTGTGCGTATAACCCCACTCATCTAATAGCATGAGAATATTTGTCTAGTTTGCCGTGCCCTGTTCCAGTGTGACTGTTTTCATCATGATGTACGTGACTGGGTTATGCTCCGTCGGGTTAATTTAAATAATGAGGAATGTGAATATGGAGAGAATTGGTTGAAGTCGGATCCACCAGGGAAAAATGGGGAGGGGAACCAGAGAATGGGGTTCAAATGAGTCTGGATTGATTGGGAAAAGAAGCTTAGGTGAACAAAAAAGAAAAAAAATGGGAAAACTTGACAAAAAAAAGGAAAACCAATAAATGTTTTTAACAAACCCTGAGGATTTTTTCTTCTTTTCAACATGAAACACTTTCACTTTCAATGTCTTTATATGCTCAAGATTCTGATGTTAATCAAATTTGATCACATTCAGCTGTCCATAATGCAATTGCCAATGTAAACATATTAACCCAAGCCAATATTCTGGTTACTAGACACCCAAATAAGAGATACTCTAGTTTAAAATTAAAGGTTCTTTAGTGTTTCCATGAAGAACCTTTAAGGTCCAAGGAAGCTTTTTCCATCGCACAAAATCAAATTCTTTAGATTATAAAATTGGTTCAAGAACTGTTCACTGAAATGTTCTTACTGGAACCTCATGCCCTTGCTGTGAAAACCCCTTGATGAAACCTTTCTTTAAGAGTGAGCTGTTATATTGCTTTATAATTTTCATATATTTGGAATATCCACTCTAAAGTAGTATTCATTTATATTTGCACATGTTCAAATTAGTCAAACAGAGAAATGCCATATTTCGATAGCTTTGGAACATATAAACTACTTTTTTTTTAAGGAATAAAAGATTAACCAAAATATAAGGGATAAAGATCACCCAAAAATGAAAACTCTTGTCATTTACTCACCCCTCATGTCACTCCAAACCTCTAAGACTTGCTTTCTTCTGCGGAACACATATTTTGAAGAACATTGGGAACAAAACAACATTGGAGTAGTTTTGCTATTGGTAACTAAAACCGAAATAAAGCAGAAATAAAATCTAAATGTATGAGGCCTTTGCAACTTGATGAGATTTACTGAAGTTTAATTTGGACTATTTCATAAAAACAACTAACAAAGTATAAAATTATAACTGAAAATGAAAAAAATGCTAATTCAAAATATGGTAGCACTTTATTTTGATGCTCCACTTTAGACATTCTACTAACAATAAGTAACTGCAACTAGGAGTCATTGGGTTACATGTGTCATTATAGGAAATAAATAGAAAAACATTTGCTAATTTTTATGTTATAGCACAAAATGTCAAATATTAAAGATGTACAGAATGTATAAATTACTTTTGATATAATTCTTATTTTTATATTTATTAAAGTGGAATTAATGTAAAATACTAAATCAACTATACTATTTAAAATTTTATTTTGACAATTTAGTTGAATAATTGAATAACCGATGACAGACAAAGCAGAATCCCAGTAAGAGTTTTATCTGAAAGAAAAATGATGACTTGTATACAGGCTTGTATACTCTACGACTTGTATACAGGCATATGGACATTTACTTATTGAATTGAAGATATGTCATAATAGAAACCGTGAAATAATTCGCCTATAGGTTTAAATGAAAGTGAAGATTTTATTTTTTTACTTCAAAATAAATACTATAACTTTTACTCCACAAATCTAAAAAAACAAAAATTGTGTCCACAAATCCCTCATTAGCAAATAGAGAAAAAACTGATATTCAACATAATACAATGTCATAAATCACTAATTTCCAGAGACATAAAATTCCATCAATTAACCTCAAAACTGTTTTTCTTTTGATATATTGCTGAAGGGGAAAGAGTTAGTGGATTGGTTCATTCAAGTTCAGTTTTAATGGTGAATTCTGTGTAAAGATCTTCAGGTCAAGGCAGCATGAATAAGAAACTCCACTAGTTATAAATACATGACCCAGATACCAGCACCTTACTCAGATTTCCTCAACCTCCACTGCCAGCTTCACGCTGTATTCTTTGTTCCCTGCCGTTCACCACTGTTACGTTTTCACAAGTACTCCAGTATCTCCTCAGCGCTGAGACCTTTGTCCTTAAAGGTGAGCTAGCAATGTGCTTCAACTTAGAGGCAAGAAAGAAAACAAAAGGGTCAATGCATATCCAAATCCAACAAGTTGTACTTTGCTTTCAAATGAATCTGTTCTCAAGCAGTTCAATTAAAACGCACACAAATTATAGGTTTTGAAATAAATTTATAGATTCTCAAATTAAAATAAATGCTTGTGCAAGATTATAACACTGACAACAATTAAGGTTTACTGAACAGATAACATTCATTTCATGGAGAATTTGAAATCCTAAAACTGCTCTTCTTGCTCTTATGAAGCACTGATTATCTCTTTGGTTGTTATTCACAGTTGTTCAACCAAACATTCTCACTTAACAGACATTTAACAAGGTCTTTTTTTGATGATACACCCAAGAAATCTACTTATGGTGACGTTATTTCCATGGAAGACTCTTAGACGGGCGTTTGATACTCAATCGACATCTCGACAACGTTATTTGAAGTCATTTATACATGCCATGAACACTTAGATAAGGCATTGAAATGGCTCAAAATAAAATCTCATAAAATAAGCAAAAAAAACAAACAAAAAAAACGTTTACTATGCTTGTATTTACCAGCTCATACTATAGCTTTTCGAAGAAATCACAATAAATGAATAAAGTAGTGTTTAAACAGACATTGATGTAGCAACAAAACAAAAAAATGGCACAGTCTACATGAACAGGCACAAACTGGGATCACTATTAGGGAACAACAGGCTGTCTTCTTACATTTCTTCCATTTGGATTTCTCCAAAGCCCTGAGTTAGCATGCTAACTAGAAATCTAAATTCACCTTCATTACAATACACTACTTCTATAAACAAGTTTTTCTGTTGTCTATAAGCATAAATATATAGGTGGGAGAAATATGACGCCACTCTAACCATATAATTTATGTTCGTTATATTTACAGTTGTGATTGAAGTCTCAAACCTCGAGTGCGACTTCTTGAGATGAATATTATAAATTCAGTGCAGTGTGAAAGTCAAGTAACTCATTGCAAGCGTGTTCAAATTCAAGCATTTTGAATTCTCACTATGTTCATATCTAGTTGTATAAAGGAATATTCTGGGTTAATCCGTGCCTTTTCGCATGCTGTCGATTACCACAGAAAATAATATTGACTTAAAAGCATAAAAATGCGTCAAAGCTGCGCATTTGCAGTGAGGCAAGTAAACAATGGTTGTGCTGTGTTTTATTGGTTGTTTTTAAAAACGGAGGTACAAACCGAAATTATTTGGTGTGGTAATCAACAACGCGCGACAGATTTCACCTAAAACATCCCTTTCAGTTTCAGTAATAAGTTCTTCACATTTGGCCCCAACAAACCCAAAGAATATGTAAACGAGATGAAACCCTAATGAAACGTTCGAGTGTTTGATCTTACCGTTCAGAGCTGCGGCAATCAATTAATCTTCATTCAGTCAAAAAGCAATGTTCAAGGTACGATACCTCAAATGAACTGAAATATCATCTATAAGTAAATGGTATCCATCGTACCATCCCAATGTAATCTAGTGATGTGATTTGTCATGCGATAATCTAAAGAGTTTTGCGAGTTCCAGATGCAGACGGGTCCAGTGTGACGATGCACCTCACGTTTGATGGATCTCGTGAAACATGAGCTCACGGGGTATCCTCGTCTCGGGCCCGTACAGTTTACACGCTCTCCGCTCAAACGCGGCCACCATCTGCTTCACCACCTCGTCGAAAAACACCGTTGCTAACTGCGAATGCAGAAGTGAACGGAACTCGAACGAGATCTGGGGGGGGAAGCCAACGACATCCAGACAGAGAGAGAGAAACATTTACACACATGGTAGGTTTACTTCCTAACAAACACTGATTCTTTGATCAAACATCACTGAACGCTCCCACCCTAGAAACTGCTGCCGTCCACCAGTGTTATAATTGTTAACTAAAACTATTAAAAAGCGTTTGAAAATGTAGAAAAATGAACAATAACTACATTGAAATAAACATTAAAAAAATTCATTTGAACATCTTATAAAGATTTACTAAAATTACTAAAACTAAAAACACAATAAACAATAAATAAAGACATATATATATATATAAACGAATAAAACTAACTCAAAAAAAACAAACAAATTACTCAAACTAACAAGGACTTAAAATATTATAATAACTAATTAAAAATATTAATAAATACTAGGGGTGTGATGCAATATTAAAATGTGACGAGTTATCTCATCGAGGTGAAAAGCTGTCTCGCGATATTGCCATGACAGAGCGTGAGGGTGAAATTAGCATAGAATATGCCACCGCTACGTTGGGTCGTTTTGCCTTTTTTATAGAAATAAAAACTATTTAATTCAGTTGGATAACGGTCGCTTCAATTGTAAACTATTGTAAGCGTCTGCTCTGCTCATGACAAGACCATGGCGGAGGATTTGTTGTGTAACAGAGCCTAAGCATCTGATAAATGAATGCGTGCTCAACGCCACCGCACCCTATACAAGGAGTACGTGCGATCGCAAATTCGAAAGTGAAAGTAAAACGCGAGCTCCCTGTCCAGTACTGTTCATGTACAGTAAGGTCTGAAGAGACTCATATCAAATCATGCAGGAGAGAAGCCAGTCAGTTGAGTTTGTGGCAAAAACTTTTACAGTTCTTGTATTTTGTTGTCTTTCAATGCATAACCGAAATGACATTCATTCATTCAAGACGAAACATTTCAAAATGCACCTGCAGACTATTTGTCCAGTCATGAATTTTGTCATTGAGGATTTCTTAAAAATACTGTGCAAAAATCTCGTCTCGGTTTGTTCTCGTGAACTCAATCTCGTCTCTCATTTCATGAGCTAAGCGTCTCGTCACACCCCTAATAAATAGTATAGTACTATATTAATGATACTAAAATAACACTTCTGCCCAGTGCCATATTATGCCCTTTTATAAAGTCTTAATATTGTTTTTGGGATCTACTAGAATAGGTTTTCATGCTTGAACGTTAAAAAAAACCTATTATTTATCACATATTTGACCTAGTAACAATAAGCTTAGTATGGTGGATATCTAGGGTGGAGCTTAGCGATGGGTTACCTAGATGCAGAAGTTTGTAAATGGTACTTACAGAGAAGTCTACAGTACATGTGCGAGGATAGCCAGGAATGCCAGGACTAAACCGCCATATTGTCTCTAAGTGATTGAAGAGTTTACCATCCGAACACACCGCCTGAAACGGGATGGGGTGAAATATAATTAGTCATTCATTTTTACTTTGTGTTTCAGTGATGGCACTGAAGGTGTTGTAAAGCACACACAGGACGACTTACTTTGACGAGATGTGGACGGACGTGGCTTATCATAGAAGTGTATCGTTCAACAACCGGAGGGAAGCCCACTTCCAGCTGGGCTTTGGCGTGACCGGCCCTTTTCATGATGGTTTGGGACTTTTTACACCATGGTACAAAGTGTTTGTAGTCATCCACATTGGCTACCACATCATACATTTCTTGCATCGAGAACCTAAAGACCAAAACACGGGTAAATCTTTCCAATTTCAAAATTAAAGGGATAGTTCACCCAAAAATGAAAATTCTGTCAGTAATTACTCACCCTCATGTTGTTCCAAACCATAAGACTTTCGTTCATTTTCAAACCACAAATAAAGATATTTTTGATGAAATCTGAGAGTTTTCTGTTCCTCCATTGACAGCTACGCAACTACCACTTTGACGCTTAAAGTCGGCATGAAATCAAATTTGACAAATCTTCTTTTTATATGTAATATTGTAGTGTTTATTATAAATGATTTATCTGTGCACTTTATTATTTTTTTAAAATTCATGTACCCTTATAATCTTTAATCAAATACATTACCCTTCCCTCCCCCCTCGAAACGACCTCTCTTCTCTTTCGGTCACGTGCCATGGCGAAAGGGTGCGGCCAGAGCCGATGAGGGTGCGGCTATCGAGATGCTCTCGAGGGTGAACTTGACTGATAACAGAGAATGTCTAATAAGGCTGATAACTTGACTTGACTCATCTTGGTTCGCGGGAATAATAAAATAAAATAAAAAATCCTTCATGGGAGGGTAACGGTGGGGAGTCCGGTGGAGAGAAATCCTCCACAACTGAATGTAAACTGGCATTCAAATCTGCCTCCATTTTGTTTGCAACGCCCAACCTCCAACGATCCAATCAATTCCCGAAGGACGAAATCAAGCCCCGCCCAACATTTTTTTCTAATTTCAGAAGCCGTTTCACTCGGATATACGTCACAACAAGGAAAAAATTACAATCTCAACTTCTGTTTCATGCCGACTTTAAAAAAGTTTATAAAGTGATCGTAAATGAATTGAGCGGTTTAGTCCATATTCGTTTGGCCGGAAGCTAGTTATTTGACTTAATAAAGTTTTAAATATGAATATTTTTCTTACACAAACTCATCGTTTTTCTCCAGAAGGCCTTTATTAACCCCCTGGAGCCATTTGGAGTTCATTTAAGATGGATGGATACATGTTTTTGATCTTCAATCTGTTGGTTGCAATCCACCGCCATTATAAAACTTGGAAGAGCCAGGATATTTTTAATATAACTCTGATTGTGTTCGTCTGAAAGAAGAAAGTCATATACACATAGGATGGCTTGAGGGTGAGTAAATCATGGGCTAATTTTCATTTTAAAGTGAACTACTCCTTTAAAGTGGTAGTTGCGTAGACTGTCAATGGAGGGACAGCAAGCTCTCAGATTTCATCAAAAATATCTTTATTTGTGTTCCGAAGATGAACGAAAGTCATACAGGTTTGGAACGACATGAGGGTGAGTAATTAATTATATAATTTTCATTTTTGGGTGAACTGAGATTACTAAACTAAGAACTAAGGTGAAGTACTAAAAAACTGAAAATATAAAACTAAAACTAATTTCAAATATTGAAAAATGCTGCAATGAAATACACAAAATAAACAGATGAAAATTCTATAAATGTGTCTTGTACTTATTGCATTGTAATTTATTTTTATTGGTAGTACTATTTATTTTATTCAGTCATATTTTCTTTCAGTATTTATGTCCCTGACTGTATTGGATATATGTCTACAGCTGCCCTGCCTCCACTAGATCAATATATAATGCTTGCCTTCATCCTCCATAAAAAAGAAGAAGGGGTTATTGTTCAGGATCAGACACTGGGGTAAGCATTAGCCTAATTAGGGAAGGGTAGAAGTCAACTTACCCTAGTATTCTCCTCTCTGAATACTCTTTTCTCTTTTTGGTGAGGCTGATGAAAGATCTCCTGTGAGGAGTGGGAGTTAAATCCACTTCAGAGAGACAGAGCGTGCGAGGATAGCGAGTCATCAGGATCCCGCAGGAGGACAGGTGTCTGACAAAGAGGACAAATGAGACACAAGATTCTGTTAAATACAGTGTATTGTGACGGTACCATGGTACAAAAATGCTCTGAAATGGTTATACCCAGGGCTTGACATTAACACTGGGCAAATGCGGGTGGACTTCACTGCTACTAGCCACTTTGGAGGGTTGAATTTTATATACATTTTTCAATTGAAGTATTTTAGTAAGGCATATGAAAAAATGAACTAGGTGCAATGTAGTAGTGTCAAAAATATAGATTTTTCGATATTGAAATATCTGAAAACTGAAAGTTTTCCCCATGGTATCGATGTCAAAATTGTGGCCAGTGAAAATACTGAGTGGCTAAACCACAAACCACAGTGGCTGGTGAGCAGAAAAGTTAATGTCAAGCCTTGGTTATACCATTATGATTAGTATATTCATGGAACTACCATGATGAAATGTCCACAAACCAGTCACATTACGCAATATAAGAACATTCCCCCAACCATGGTAAGATTCCAAGTATAAGAATAAATTTCTTTACGAATATTTGTCATTTTATTTATTCTTTATTATTTTAATAATCATGCCTAATAAGTTGTCACAGTGTTTTTATTGTAACAGTAACTTTAGTACCCAATTATTAAGATACTGAAACTATGGTAACTTAAACACATACAGTAGTGTAAAATAGGGGTAAAATGGTTAGCAGTGAAATAATACTGACAAACAATTCTAATAGTGTTTTAGCGGAAATTTTACCATGGTAATTTTGTGGGGGGAGGTGTTTCCCACCGCGTTTTGTTCAGCGACGTGACACGCCAACGGTTCAATAAAAGCCTCTTTTGTGGTGTGTATATAATATTTGTACGTTTATAAAATATATTCTGTAATTTAAACCGGACTGATGAAAGGTAAGTGCGGTATTTTACCTGATGGACCAGTGCTGTATTCTCTCTCTGCATCTAAACGGGCTGCTGGAGCGACACGGACCAACAGTCGCTATTTCCAGAAACTCACTGAATGTCCGAACACCCATCGGGATCCGCCGGGCGCCTCCTGACACGGCCATCAATAAAATAGCGTGAACTTTCCAATGAGTGTAAAATTATGCCGACTAATCTTGAATAACACGATTAACGCAGTGATAAACAAACGCGCGCTGTCATATCTAGTTGAGTTGGCTTTTTTTAGTGACCAAATCCCCGCTGAGCGATGGTTGCAAGTATCATATTTCGACTTCAAGATGATCATCTACTGAAACAATAGTCCTTTCTCCTGCGATTCCTCCGAAACCGATTGAGGTTAAACCGGTGAAGCCTTCATAAGCTGCCGGTGTCTGTTCTGATGTAATAACGTTATGACCGTGCGGACAGGTGCAGCTGCCGCCAACTGGACCGGAGGAGGACAGAATGTCACATACAATCAAAAATATTATGATTTAAATTCTAAACTGGCGAATTCTGTTTAAATCATCGTAATAAATTATATATGTATATAAAAACCCATGACATTGACGAACAAATATTAATAATCATAATAAACAAGGGATGTAGTTTCATTCCAACTCACCAGGGGACGATATTGTGCGGTTTGAGCACATTTCATAATAAAAGTCTGCTACTTGTGTTCTCATCACATTAATAAAAATAGAAATGTTACTGCTTAAAAACGTATAGACCATTATAGTGTTTATTAATGATACATGTAGATAAAAACCCATGACATTAACGAACTGGTATTAATAATCGTAATAAAAAGGGGGTGTCATTTCGTTCCAACTCACTAGGGGACGATGTTATTTCATAATAAAAGTATGCTACTTGCGTTCTTATTAGATTTATAAAAAATAGAAATGTTACTCCTTAAAACTTATAAATATAGACTATTATAGTATTTATTGATTTTTGAATTAGTTTAGTATTTTTATGTTTTATGTTAATATTAGTTTCTGTTTTAGTTATTTTGTTATGTGCTTTTTGGCACTTTTTTATTTCAGTTTTAGTAGTTTAAGTTTTTAAACTAATACTTGTATTTATATTTATATTATACTATATATATTTCAATTAACAAAAACGATTTTTATAATTTTAGGTAATGACTGCACCGTTGAGCATTTGATAAATGCACTTAGATTAATTTATAATCAAACGTGTAAGCCATTTCTATTATTGTTATAAGAAAGTCATTTCTTGGGTCATATTGAATTAATTTTATTAAAAAAGTTATAATAAATCGTAGTAGCGAATGTGAAGCTCGTTCATATGGGATGATGGGAGTTGTAGTTTTTAAAACTGCCTGAACTAGTTCGGTAGAAGTGCATGGTAGTTGAACTGAAAGTCCGTTTGCGTCTAACCTCAAGACCTCGTGCATTTTGCGTTCATGAACGTAAAAAACCTCTGCTAAAATGTCCACACAGAGGGGCGAGAAAAACATTTTGAGTGATACAAAGTCCTCGAGCGGGTGAGTTTGTATGTCAGCAGCGTAGCAAGACAGCTAGTTAACTCTTCCTGTGTCAGTATTGCTTTAATGCTCCATGTAGTTTACCTAAGTGTCTACAGTACATAGCTAAGCATATCCGTTTGTTTCACTATTTTTTATCGTTTTATCCTTGTCAATTATGTAAACCTGTTCTTGCAATGCAATTTAAGAACTTGTATACTAATTTATTCCAGCAACCATTACTCCAGTCTTCAGTGTCACATGATCCTTCAGAAATCATTCTAATATGCTGATTTGGTCCTCAGATATTATCGATTATTATTGGTGCCCCATTATTAATAATGGCTCGTATTATTATCACTGTTGAATATAGATTTTGCTAATTGATATTTTGGTGGAAACTGATATACTTTTTCAGGATTCTCTGAATAGAATAGAAAGTTCATTGAACAGAATTAATTTGAAATATAAATCTTATGTTCCATTATACATGACGGTTTATTTTAATTAATATATTATGTCCTTGCTGAATAAAATTATACGTTTTTTTTTTTTTTTTTAAATCTTCAAACTTTTGAATGAAAGTGTGTCACTAAACAGTTATTTTAAATTGTGGTAATATTCCACAATATTACTATTTTTACTTTATTTTTGGTTAAATAAATACAGCCTTGGTGAGCCTTCTTACAAAAACACTAAAAACATTAAAATGGAAATTAAATGATTTATGACTGAATGCCATTAATTCACTTTATTTATTTTTTTTGTATTTCATACAGGAATATGGATTCCGTACACTGGAATGGGGCAAAAGGGGACGAGATATCCACAAGGTCCAAACCCATGTCAGACACTTTATCCAAACTGGCTCAATTGATCACGTGCATGGAGTATAAACCAAAACCACAGACGTCTTCCTCCATCCGCAAGGACTGCGGCCATGAATTCTCCGAACTAAACGACCTTGTGCATCACCAGGAAAAAGAGCTCGCCCTACAAAAGCTCCATTGCTGTCAACGCTGTGGCCAAAAGTTTGCTTTGCTCTCTAGTTTGCAGCTACACAAGTGCCCTGGTTCCTCATCTATGTGCCAGACGTGCAGAGGGAAACCTACGAGGAGTTCTCCGTGCCCTTCCTGCGGGAGCGAACCTTCAGACCCACATCGCCCGGAAGATCCCTTCAGTCAAGACAACAGCCCCTATGCGTGCGCCCCATGCGGACAAGCCTTCAGCCACAAGCAAGAGCTGCTGCACCACCAGCAGGCCGGAGGCTGTCAGCCCGCAAAAACTCTCAAACCGTCCTTGCCACCGTCTCCGAGCGCCGGCGCGTCTCTTTCTGCTTGCACTGTGTGTTCCAGAACGTTCCGTTCTTCTGCTGGACTCTCCTGCCACATGCGCTTTTCCCCCGCACATACGAAAAGCAGAACGAAGACGACGTTCCCATGCCCTTCCTGTGACAAATCGTTTCCTAAAACATCACTGCTCCTCCAACACAGGAAAGAGGAACACCGTCGCACCAGGAGGAAGAAGAAGAAAGTTCTCCACTCAAGTTTATTGTTTCCATGCCGTTCCTGTGACAAATCCTTTCCTAAGACATCGCTGCTCCACCGGCACAGGAAAGAGGAACACCGTCGTGAAATAAAGGAGAAAGCTCTGAGAAAGGAGAACTCGGAGAAAGCCACCAGGCGAAGGCAGAAAGGTGAGACGTATCCGTGCCTTCGCTGCGGGAAAGAGTTCCTGCACCATTTGACGCGCCGGGCGCATTTCAAACACTGCGCCTCTCCCCATGCTGACGCAGCTGGCTTCGACCCGAAGGGTGCAAAGGATCTCAGACCTTCCCAAGAAATTCGACGAAAGAGAGGTAGACCGAGGACCAAAAATCTACCTGCTCTGACGGAAACCAAGCGAGAGGATGAAGCGGAAAGGAATGAGCAGGATGACAATGATGAAGACGAGGATGGCGAGTATCCTTGTACGTCATGCGATCAGGTCTTTGGCTCTAAAGCTGCGCTGCATGCGCACAAGGAAGTCCACGAGGAAGTGCCCGAAGGAGTTCATCAACCAGTCAACACGTGCAGGTGTTGCAGTGTGTGCGCAGGTGGGATTCCCCTCTCTCAGATTCCAGAAGATTGTGAAAAGAAAGTCTATCACTGTGTGCCATGTGCCGAGGCCTTCATAGCCCTGGACACTTTTCTGGAGCACTGCCAGAAACATCTGCTACGTGAGAATCAAGATGAGTTCAGTGATGACTGAAAGAGCTTCCTTTAAAAAAAGAAAAAAGGGATAGTTCACTCAAAAAACAAAAGACAAATATTTTCTCACCTTCATTTTTTCTCACATAACTTTTTTTTTTTAAGCCTCTGCATAAAAGCACTATTAAAGTGCTCCAAAAGCTATTGAAAATGTGTGGGGTTTTTTGCGTGTGTGTGTGCATTTCAAATAAAAAGCTAAAAGAAAATGGGTTTTTATGAGATGACGGTGAATAAATAATTAAAAATGTTTAATTCTTGGGTGAACTGATCCTTTAAAGGGATAGTCGACCTAATGATGAAAATTTCGTCATCATTTACTCACCCTCAAAGCTGTATGACTTTCTTTCTACTGCTTAAAACAAAAAAAGACTGTTGATAACCAAACAGTTTTGGTTTCCCATCGACCTCCATTGTTTTTTATATATACAGTAGAAGTCAATGGGAACCAAAGTTGTTTATTCACCAGCATTCTTCAAAATATGTTTGGAAAGACAGTAATTGATGACAAAATTTTCATTTTTGGGGGGTGTACTGTCTCTTTAAGAGCAGGGAAATCTCTTCTGCAGATGTTTATGGCTATCAGGAATTACATTCATCAGGCATTTGGGTAAATATTATCAGTATTGTACAGGTTTTGATTTCTGTTGTTCGTGAGGTATAATGTTGTAACAGGATAACACACTCCCGCAACATTGAGCCAAACTGCCTGACAAATAATAGAGGCCTTCGATGATAATGACAAGCCTATATTATATTGTCAGATACGGGTACTCAATTAAAACCACTTCTACTCCAGGTTAGGATTCTGCTCTATGATAAACATTTTTCCATACTTTCACACAGACCTAGAAGACACATATCCATTATATTACTGTGAGAATATGGGAATTTGATTCTTTTTGACGCATATAGCACTTCTGTTTTCTAAATGGCCAGTGCCAAACCAGCTAAATTAATGTCCTTGTTGTTGTCTGAAGTTGGGGGACATAATATCTGTGAGATTTGTCTACTGAAGTTTTGTGGCCTGTTTTATTATATTGCATTCTACTCAAGCATTGTGAAGTTTCTGTTTTGTATTTAGTCGAGGAAGCAAAGTAAGCTTATAACATTTTATAGTCAAAATATATCACAGTCTGAGAATTTGTATTTCAAAGTGAGAGGTTTGCTGCTGAACGTTGTGCAAAGTCTAACATCTTAAGGTGTAGAATTACAGATTTACAGATATTAACATGTTTTAGATACATGATATTTTATGCTATCAGACCAAATATTGCAAGTAGCCTATAACTTAAATACTTACTTTCGGTCTCATTAGATGAATAATGCTAAGGAAAAAGCTATTTTTACTGCATTTTTGTTTAATTTCTTTATCAGGGGGTCTTAATATTCATTTGTTTTATGTATCATTTTTTCTTCCTGACAGCAAATGGGCCGCAGTGATTTTTGTCATCTTAATTTTTTTTTTTTTTTTTGCACTGACCATTGTTGTTTGTTGTCTTTAAACACTGTATCAAGTCCACTTTATGGCTCACATTGTACATGATGAGTGCAAATATATATTTTTTTTCCTTCAAATCTTTAGTTATGAATATAGACTGGAGACATTTTGAATTTAGTTCTCTACATTAATCGCTGTGTGTGTGTTTACTAGCAGCTACCTCCAGTATTACCTGCTTTGTCCCAAGCTAAGATGTGTGATGGTTTATTTTTCAGAAAATGTACCTCATCACAATTGAAATTGTTTTTTTGAATAAATTGTTTAAAAACGTTCGGTAGTAGTTGTTGTTATTTTTGTCGCTTTTAAACATGACAAATAGTACAAAATAAATACAACATGGCTGTAATGTTATTGAAGTTCGTCCTCCGCTAGAGTTGGGGGCGATATCGCACACGGTGACTGGTCTAGAAAATCCCGCGACATCCCACGACACTTCCTGCACTTCAGGCATTCTTTTATCCGCTGAATGAAACGTGTTTCAAACGTTTTTGTTTCACAAAAGTATTAGATCTAACTAAATAAACATGAGTAAAGCACATCCACCTGAGCTGAAAAAGTAAGTATTTCAAGCCTTTGGTTGAATGGAATCATAAGCGTCTTAGAAATTGCGATTATTCTCCTGTTATAGCCAGTGTTTCTGCAGTTATTGCGAAACCAGGATTATTCTCATTTAATGCACAGGTATATTGTCCAGTGTCTGTAGTGTATTGGCATTGTATCTGTAAATTTGTATTACGGTTTAAATACAATATTTTTTGTTGTCCTTTCCTTTTAAGATTTATGGACAAGAAGCTCTCGCGTGAGTATAATGCGTGTTTTTCCCCTCACAAAATATTATCCAGAAAGGTCTAAAATACGAATGACATGTATCTGAAAGTCTAAATAATTTTTAATCCTAAAAATATTTGATTTGAACAGTATTTGTATTGTAACCCTACGTTACTAAGTATGTGTAAAAAAAAAAAAAAAAAAAAACAGTGGAAAATACACTTATCTAAATGGATGTTCTACTACATGTATTAAACTACGTTCAGAATCACTGTCTAATGTCTTTTATTCAAATGTGCATTTCTTATGTGGAGATTATGTTTTTGTGTACACTTTCAGTGAAGCTCAATGGTGGTCGTCATGTCCAGGGCATCTTGCGTGGATTTGATCCCTTCATGAATCTGGTCGTTGATGACACTATAGAAATGGCTCCAGGAGGACAAATGAACACCATTGGGATGGTGGTACGTACTCAATACCACAATCTATTACAGAACTCATTTTGGAAACATAACTTGCTGACACAAGTATAGAATTACATCATGTTTAGTAGAGGTGTGAATATTCCCTTGCCTCATAATTCGATTTGATTATGATTTAGAGGGTAACGATTCGATTATAAAATGATTCTAGGTGCATCACGATGCATCATTTCCTCCAGTCCTTTTAATAATTACTATATTAAATATCACAATATAGTTATTTTATCTTTGTAAGTAAAAATAGACACTGCATAGTCTTTAGTGTATAAAGTAAAAATATATTATTAAAGCTACAGAAGTTATTCAGTCAAAGGCATTGAGTGATTCCCTCTTTTCTTTTGTTGTTTGATTAACATTAATAGCAGCAGGTTTTATCATATTAAGTCCTAATGCACGGATCTAATATAATGTTAAAAATCAGATTTTACGTTTGCTTAAGACATAACTGACTGTTTACGTGAATACAGACAGATATTTTTAAATATTTGTGTGCATCTGCCATCTAACTGTTCAAGCGCAATACACTGCTAAAGAGATAGGCATCTTTCTGTGTGTGTGTGTCAGTCAGCTTGCGCTTAGTGTTTCAGCACTGGTTGTTCACACTTCAGATTTGAAAAAGACTCAACAAAAGGATGTGGAAAGCTGTGGAAAAATGGGAGTGTAGAGGGTGGGAAGAGGGCAGACAACAACCAATATAACACAGACCTACAACACTCATACAGGCAAATGAATATTCAAATATGAGTGGAGGAAAAAACATGACGACAAACTCACAAAAAGCTTAATATTAGAGACTTTTAACAACTATTATGAACAAATCAAATATGTTTTGATCAATTATTCTTAGAAATATCAATAAATCAGCATTATAGCTTTGCAGAACTGATGATCTAAATGAAAAATGGAGAAGTAAGGTCTACAAGGTCTAATAATATTTTCATTACGTTTACAAAGCACTACAAACTCTGAACAAATGACACGCCTCAGTTTAATGCAGAAAGAATAAAGGCATTGCTACTTTTTTGTCCATTCTTATTTGAACTTTCAGAATAATTCATGTATCAGAATAATTCATCACCGTGTCATCCCGTTCATGACCAGACGTATCACTGTATCTGTGTCCTTATTTGCACACATTTATTTCATTTTAAGACATGATGAAATTTGTGCACATGTATACGGTGATCTTTAATCACTTTTTAAAAGCAAGCATCTCCTGCACTTAATTTTCTCATTCATTCATGCTCTTTTTGTTGAAACTGAAATGTTAGATGCATTAACTACGAAAATCAAATGCAAGTGCTTTGTTTCCGAAGGACATGTGCAACCTTTTATTAATATATAATGAGAGTACTTAATTTACAATAAAACAGTACACTAATGTGTATGGCCTATTTAATTACATTTAAAAAAAACACGAATGCATCGATGCAGAATCGGGTCACATCACTGTAACTGTCGTAGTGTGCATGTAAACCTCACTCTCCTGATCTCAAGAGCCGCTCTAGCGAGTGATGTTAGGGGTTGTGGTCTTTTGCCTCTTTGTTAGACCGTCCACCTCCAATGCTGGAGACCATGGTTCGAATCCCGCTCAGAGCGCGTTGAGTAGAACAGCATCCATGGTGCATCACAAAAACAGTTATGTTCCACTGCTCTAATGTTCAGGTTTAGTCCTATTGTTATATTTACATTATCATGGATTTTAAATATCACACATCTGGATTTCAGATTTCTTTCTTCCAGTAGCTTCAGCTTAAGAGTGTTCTTATCTGTGCAGTGATGAATGGTCTCCTGTTTCTGTTTTGGTGTCTCTTTAGGTAATCAGAGGAAACAGTATAATCATGTTGGAGGCTCTTGAACGAGTATGAGGAAGAATGCAGCTTTTCCCTCCTTCTCTGTATTTTTTTTTTTTTTGCATCCAGCCAGTAAATATCAAAATGGGTTTCTCATGTCTGTTTACAACAAAGACTGAATAATAATGCAGAAATCCTTGGTTGTTAAAATTTTCTGTTTTATATAAACATCTTTTTTTGTGTTTTATAAATTGCCTTGTGTCTGTAGAAATTTGTATACACAATTCATAAAACATTTGTGAATAAATGGACTACAATTTGATTATCCCTTTGTATTTATATTTGATTGGTGTAATGTTCAAGTGTTTTTCAGTGTCAACTTTTTCACCATCTCAGTAACTTTATGCTTTGAAGCCATTCAATAATCTTGAATTATTAAGAGTTCAAATGGTATAAAAATTGGTCAAACTGAGAACTTTACTCAAAGAAATGAGTTTAAATGATTCCTTTGTCTAACCTAGCTATAGATTTTTGTTGACCATCACAGGACATGATAGGAAAGAAATAAGTAAATCACAGTTTAAAAAACAAAAAATTGAGTCCTTGTCTTGAATCAAGAAAATAAATGCTGTATAAAAATATACTATACAGTCTAATAAATGAGAACAAAATGTTGTTTATGAGCTGCTTTGCATATGACTGTGCAAGTGTAGTACACGTTAGACTCTAACATATCATATCTACTATTAATTTTTATGCTGTCACAATACCTTACTTAGTTTTCAGACCTGTGACTTTTATTTATTTACAAAGCCTCAGAAGCAGGACTTTTATTTTGTAAGAATGTTGACCGGAATAGTCCGTGACGTCACGTGGCTGATGTATGAGATGTACGCGCATTGAGGCTATGTGGAGAGTAGTGATGTCGGAGGAGGTTGGGAAGAAATTGCAGGCGGTGGTGGACCGGGTGAATCAAGCGGTTTCCCGTCGCCCGAAGGTCAGTTTTCATCGGTTTCTTTTGAGCAAGACATGAAACAACAATATCATTTAGCAATACCACAAAATCATATTATCTACTCGTGCTCCTCGTGTTGTTATGACCGTTATGTAATCTGTTCAACCTTTACACACTCACGAGCTCCATATAGTAACGAGGAATGATTGACAGCTAATTATGTAGGGAATAACTTATAATTTTTTTGACCCAATATATGTAAACGTATTGCAGAGTGTTCAGAATGACAGTGTAACATTCGAATAGCGTGTAACTTCTTCCCAAGGAGAAGGACATTTTGTGTGTGTGAGAATGAATGCATGTTGCATAAAATTCCTGAAGCAGTCACGCTCCAGCAAATGAAATCTGTATGATACGCTCTCGCGTCAATTACATGCACTTTAAAGTGTGTAATATATTACATCCTTACATTAAAAATGTCACTGCATACACAAGGAGCAAATATTAACATGCAAATTTTAAGTCGGATGGTGGTTGATGGTTAAATTAGTATCAAAATCATTATGGTGAAGAACAGTTGAGTGAAAGTTGTATATTATTGTATTAATTTAATGCACATACCATATTTATTTAAGCATATTCTGTTATTTTTGCGTATATAATTCTGTATGTAATCTATGTATATTAACTAACAATAATTACTGAACTATTTTAGCATTTTACAATAGTACTGCTGCAAAAAATATCTATTTTTGTATATATTTAAAAATATATATTATCATCCTTAATTAACATTTAATATATTCAATTTTATAATGCTGTAGGCCTATCTAATTATTTAAATATTTAATTCCATTTTTAGCAGAGCATTTATTTTTCAGATTGTAACTATTTATTCATTCTACGCATTAACATAATTGGACAGCATACTTTGCTCTTATATGGTTAAAGCAAAAATTGCACCAAAAATGTAATTTTATTGGGGCAAATGTTGTCCCTTAATACAAAAACGTTATTTCCGACACTGCTCAATTATAAACAAGTGACCGTATTTTACGTTTCTATTCCAGACGTTACCATGTATAGCCCCTCGGCTAGTTGCAGTTAGTAAGACTAAACCACCGGAGATGGTGGTGGAGGCTTACAAACATGGACAACGAAACTTTGGAGAGAATTATGTGAGTAAATAATTAAGTATGCATGCAAGACTGCATTTGCCTATTTTTTTCATATGAAATATCCCCTTTTCTGCAGGTAAATGAACTTGTTGAGAAAGCTTCCCATCCCCAGGTATGTAGTCAGGCACATTTGAATGTATTTGTTTAGTTGTTTTTGATCATATGTCTTGATCAATCTAAAACTTCTTTATAGGTTGTGTTGTCATGTCCTGAAATAAAATGGCATTTTATCGGTCATCTGCAAAAGAATAATGTCAACAAACTCCTGGGTGAGCAAAGCAACTCTACAAAAGTCAACTTTGATTTGCATTTAGCTTGACTTAAAAATATGAGTATCATTTACAGCCTAGATTTACAGTTAATGCATAGTGATTGCATCAGACATGTATAGGTTATTTGTTTTTGATTCTGATGTAACCCGCATTCATTTAATTCAATCACAGGAGTCCCAAACCTGTATATGATCGAGACGATCGACTCTGTGAAGCTGGCTGAAAAAGTCAACAGCTCGTGGCAAAAAATGAGAGCTGCCAATACACAGAGGTTAAAGATTATGATTCAGATCAACACCAGCGGAGAGGAAAGTGAGTGTTCTGCGCCCAAATAATTGTTTGTTTCCTATTAACATCAGCTCTGAACATTTTAAAAACTCTATTATAGAAATCTGCATGCAGTATTTAGCCTATTTATAATGATTTAATCAAGAATTTTGTGCGATTTTGAGTGTCAGATCTCATACATTTTAATTTTCCATTATTGCTCAAGACATTTTTTTTTCTTCTAAATGTCACTCAAGCAACTTTCATGTTCATTATTAAAATACACTAGTAAATGTGTTTAAATGTCATGAGATGCTTTGTATTTTATTAGATGCTCTTTGTTTGTCAAATGTATTGATTCACAGTTGGGAGCATCATAGTGGGATCCAGATTTGTTATGGGATGTTGTCAAAAAAGCCGACATCAAAGGTCCAGATGTTGTTTGATAATTCACTTTCGGACAGGATGATAGTTGCAGTGTCACAGTGGGCGCATGTCTAACAAAAACACTTAAGCATTATGCAATCTTTTCTCAGTGTGTCAGATAACAGTTTTTCTGAAAGCTCAGCATGATAGTCTCTCTTGGACGTGTTTTATCAGGTAAACATGGCCTGCCACCTGATGAGACTGTAAACATGGTAAAACACGCCGTATCTCAGTGTTCTGCTCTTGACTTCGCCGGGCTCATGACGATCGGCCGTTACGGTTACGACCTCAGTGAAGGCCCCAACCCCGACTTCCAGGTGCGTCAGATGCACTGGGTCAGATCTCACATACTTTTAAACATACACTACACTCTTAAAGGGTAACTCTCGCCAAAATGCAACCTAGGCTCTTTTTGTTAATCTACCCGAGGCAAACTTTTGTTTAAAAGCATAATTAGAATGGAAACGCCACTTTTAAGTTTGACTGTATTTTCGTTTTAGGTTAAAATGCCTTGTGAATGGGAGTGCTTCGGGCACTTCTATGATAGCATCATATTTTTAAAACACTAAGAAGGCTCGATACAACATGAAACTTTGCTCAAAGTATCACCAGAGGCTCTACACATGAACTCCAGCATTGAGAACATTGTTTGTGCACACAGAGTTTACTAAAAAGAAAGATTTTGAACAACTCAGTGTAGCTGTGTCCGCCGGCATTTCAACAGTCAAAAATAGCCGATTTCTGAATGCGAATGAACTGACTCTGAATTTTAGTATTGTTTCTTATATGAGGATCCTTTTTCAAATACAATGTCAATATTGATTTTCCCTAACGAGAAAACAACAAATTATCTGTGAATTTATATTGAACTAAGCTTTAGGAGCTTTCCATATTTACTCTAAAGTTTGCCTCAAGTAGATTAACAGAAAGACCTTAGGTTGCATTTTGGCGAGAGTTACCCTTTAAAACAAAGGTTCTTCATTGGAATCAGTGGTTCCATGAAGAACCTTTACCATCTAAAGAACCTTTGCATTGCAAGTTTCTTTAGGAAACCTAAAAATGATTCTTTTATGGCATTGCTTTATTTTTAAGAGTGTAGCATTCAAAAGTTTTTCAAAAAGTCTCTTCGGCTCACCAAGGCTGCATTTATTAGATCAAAAATACAGTAAAAACAGTAATATTGTGAAATATTATTATAATTTTAAATCTGTTTTAATGTATTTTAAAATGCAACTTATTTCTGTGATGGTAAAGTTGAATTTTCAGCATTATTCCTCCAGTCTTCAGTGTCGCATTTTCCTTCAGAAATCATTCTAATATGCTGATTTGGTGCTCAAGAAATATTTTTATTGTCATCAGTGTTGAAAATATGAATTCTTTGATGAATAGGAAGCTGAATAAAAAGAACCACATTTATTTGAAATGGATATATTTGTGCAACATCGTAAATGTCTTTACTGTCACTTTACTATCATTGAATGAAAGTATTAATTTCTTTACTAAACCATTGTGGCGTATGAAGTTTATCAGCAAAATCAACTTGCATCTTGATTACGAAAAACAATTTAGCAACATGCCAAAAGAATGTTACAACATAGTATGCAAAATGTAAATGAATGTGTATGTTGAATGTAGAAGCTGTTGAAACATCGTGCTGAAGTTTGTGAGGGTCTGAAGATCCCAGTAGAGCAGATTGAACTCAGTATGGGCATGTCTAATGACTTTGAACATGCGGTAGGTGTTGCTTTCTTTCAAAATACTCTTCAGTTGTATGTGCGATCAGTGTTAAAGTGCCCCATTATGCTTTTCAGGATAGTAATGTAGCTGTGAATGTGACAGGTCTGCAGAGTTTCAAAGATCAAAGTGCATGATAAACAGAGTTATTGACTCCCAAAAGAAAGAACCGAGTTTAACTGCCTGAAACGCGTCATCAGTAATTCCAGTCTTAATTCTTGCTCGAAATGATGTAGGTTTGTAAGAAATTCGCATAAAGCCAGCCTATGGTCTTCATTGGCTCCTCGCGAACAACGTCAACGTTGACCCGAAAAGAGCAGTTGTAGATGAGGCTGGAAGAGTTTGGTTCTTGGTGTCGACATGGTGTTGCTGTTTTCAGCGCTGCAAATCCACTTTGCATGCACTTCCAAAGGACGAGGACTTGCACTGGAAATGATACGGTAAAACTGACGCCATTGTTACTGTCCGTATCAAGTGTTGAGGAAGATCCAGAGCTGAAATTCCGATATGGTAGTAATGGTAGTTTCATTTCTGACACTCTCTGCAAGCATTAGACCGATCACAACAGACTGGCCCTTCTGACCAATCAGAGCAGAGTAGGCTTTTGGAAAGGAGGGGTTTAGAGCAGATGTCTTCAACCCTGCTCCTGGGAACCCACTGTCCTGCAGAGTTTATCTCCAACCCTAATAAAACACACCTAAACCAGAGCTAATCAAGCTCTTCAAGATAACTTGGAAATCTTGTTGTGGCAAACAATTTTACATCACTGAATAAGAGACAAACAGGTATCAATTGTCTTTAACAATTATTTATTCCCTTGCAAGGAAAGGTCAGCAGTCATACAGTCATTACAAAGTGCCTGCAGAGTGTGACAACGAGTGGGGGGTATCCTTCATTCTTTATAGTTGTTCCTCCCCCAAGGTTGTTTTCCCGAGGCTACATCAAGATACATCTTAGCCATAACTAACATATTGTTTAGATTTGTCTATCATACTTAATCATATTACACCCTTGAATGGAGACTCTCTGTCTCGGACATACATTCAGTGGCCTTAACTTTTGTCCGATCATATACAAGGACATACACATACATATATTAATAAGAATATGTATCGACACCACATTAATCTAATTACCATCATATTTCTAAGATTCTATGAATATAATTAAGTGCAAACATAATAGAACTTTAAATTTCTTCCACAATCTCAAGCTGAAGCAGGTTGGATATAATCTTTGCAGGGCAGTGGGTCTCCAGGAGCAGAGTTGAAGACCTCTGGTTTAAAGACACTAGATCTTTATTGAACTGTTTCAGACACTGTGAGAAATGAGGTGATGTGCAATGTATATTATGAGAAAGTGTTTTTTTGAACTTAAACTTACTGTAGGAGACTTCCAAAACAAAATTATGATCCTTTAAAATTGCATAATGGGGCACTTAACTTTATTGCAGTTGTTTTTGATCAATTTAATATCCATTTGAAATGTTTCTCCATTTAGATCGAGGTCGGCTCCACCAACATCCGCGTCGGCAGCACTATTTTCGGCACCAGAGAATACCCCAACACCCCGAGCCCCAGTCCAGAGAAAAAGCCAAAGGTCGTATGTGAGGAAGCAGCCAGGAAAATGGACCGGCTCACCGTCACAGAGCATTGAATGACGCGGGGAGGATAAAAAAAGGTTACTGAACTAAACGTGGGACCTCTTGGGCTTTTTCCCCAATGACTGGGCTCACCATTCACCAGTCAAGGGCCTTTAATATGTCTTAACTAATGCTGCTGACCTGGTCTTCTGTGGCTAAAGAGGTGCAATTTAATAACTGGAATACTAAATTTACTTCCTGAAGGTGTTTTTATTATCTAAAGATCTCCAGAACTGTCCTCCACTCCTTCGTCAAATTCTTAGCCTTGGTTTTGCGATTATTTTTAGCAGATACAGGGTCAGCACATACTCAGTTTTGTTGTGCCAATTGTAGATGTGAAGTATTATTTCTGACATTTCAGCCAGATTAGACGTTATCAGTTGTAACTCATTTTAACATCCAATTAAAACAATAGGATATCTTTTTGTTCCTAGAAGTGTGTAGGTATATTTTATAGTGTGTCTGTTTGTTTTGTTTGAAATCATAAATGTAAATGATATGAATAGCACATTTTTGGTATTGCTTCTGTATCCACTTGTTGCTGTGAAAGCTGTCAGTGAGATGTGTCGGGACTGCCGGGTGTGTGTGTGTAGTGTTATGTTATTCATGTAGTAATTCATGTCACCCTAAACACTGGTGTTGAATTTAGCACTGATCAACAGCCAGACTGGTTTCAGTACAGAACATTGGAATGTGCGATGAGATCGGAGCAGAGACGGACTGTTTTATGGAGTTTTGAAGACGCTGAGGGTCTGAGGCAATTTACTATGCAAGAGAGAGATTGTTCTGATTCTTAGATGCTTGTATAGA
This sequence comes from Squalius cephalus, assembly GCF_949319135.1. Lineage (NCBI taxonomy): Eukaryota > Metazoa > Chordata > Actinopteri > Cypriniformes > Leuciscidae > Squalius > Squalius cephalus. Next base: position 26,635,060 of record NC_137139.1, read on the forward strand.
GGATAATCACATCATTTTTTTTTATTTTAAAATTTTTGGATTAATACAGTGTGTCAAACTAATGGGTTCACTGTTTGTGGTCAGTTGTGAAAAGCCAAAACAGAAATTATAGCATCCTTTTTTTCTGATAAGTGTGACAAATAACATCTTGTATCTTGTCAGTAGATAGTTGAATTGTAGATATTTCTTTGATTTAGGTGAGTTGAGCAATAAAATAAGAGAAAATGAAATGGTTTGTATGGCATATATAGATAACTTTAGTATTTTTTTTGTTCTTTTATGTACTGTGTGTGTGTGTAGTGTAAAAATGTAGATTTTTTTAAATGTTTTTGAAAAGTCACCAAGGCTGCATTTATTTGATCAAAAATACAGTAACAACTAATATTGTGAAATATTATTACGCTTTATAATAACCATTTTCTATTTTAATATATTAAACGATGACATTTATCCCTATTATGGCAAAGCTGAATTTTCAACATCATTACTCACGTCATGATCCTTCAGAAATCATTCTCATATGCTGATTTGCTGCTCAGGAAATATTTCTTATTCTTATCAATGTTGAAAACTGTGGTGCTGCTTAATACTTTTGTACAAACCGTGATAAACAATGGTCATGATTGGTCACAGTTAAAATGAACAATTTATTTTGAAACCGAAATATTTTGTAATATTACAAATGCATTTACCGCCATGTTTGATCAAATTAATGCATCCTTGCTGAATAAAAGTTTAGTTTTAAAAATCTTGCTGACACATACATTTTAAATGGTAGTGCATGTATATTTATATATATATATATATATATATATATATAAAAAAAAAATTATCCTATAAGTGAAATACATTATGCCACTCATTCATGAAGACCAAAAATACTTGTCAATTTAAAACCATTTTAATTCGAAAAACATTAAAACCCCAACTAAAATACAAACAAAGACAATGTTTATGAATGCTTGTAAACAATGATTTTTAACTGAGTACCAAGCATACAGTTAAGTATGTGCATGCACACTGTGTGCACAGATATATAGTTTATTACAAAGCTTGAATGACACTTGAGACTACCTTCAACTTTTCACATTGCATGGAGGATTTTGCCATTGTGTCATGCAAACCAGTGTTTTTATAAATTGGTACTTGTAAGAAGCCAGTACAAAAATGTCCAAATACCCTAGAAACAACATATAGTCTTGAAATTGAATAAGAACCCAGAAAACCAAAAGTTTTCATTAAATTACAGACATTCCTGCTCATTGTAGCTACTGGAATTATATTTATCAATATATTGGTCAATGCAGTAAATAAATAAAGCATGGAACACTGAGAAATACAACCACAACAAAAATCACATTTTGTAAGTCTCTAAAAGAAAGAAAATCCCTAAAATATGGATTTAATGTTTGGTCTAAACAGCTACTACGCAAGATACAATCAATTTGTTTGAATCATTTCCCATCATGAACATCAAACCAGTTTGAGGGTGTTTAGAGCAGAACATGAAAATAAAGCCACAAATTTACCAAAATCTTCAATACACCTCAATATATACATATTAAAAATGTTTAGAAATGCTTAAACGATTAGCTGATTTGATTCTTCACATTTATCAGTAATGCAACCTTAAAGTCAACAGTAGTTTCCATGCACCCATAATACCCATTTTCATATCACACTTTTTAGTCATTTGAACACCATTCTAGACATGTATGATTCATTTAGAGCAGAATTAAGGGTTGTTAATATTCTTCATGTTTAAGACTTAATTCAAAGCTCTGCCGAAGATAATGTTGGACCGAACCGAGTTTAAAAAGAAAATATTGAAATGAATCACTGAGTATTTCCATGCTTGAGAAACCAAACTGCAATAAAAGGGTTAGTGTCTTTGAAATGCTTTCTGCTTTTCACACCAGCTTTTTGGCCTCGAAGAAGCTCTTGAGATGTCTCATTTGCCAGATGCCAGTGATGATGAGGATGAGGGTCTGAGCGATAGACCACCACAGAACGCGCTGGTTTGTGCTCTCGCTTGTCATACGGAAACGCTCCTCACGATACTGTGGAGAAACAACTTCTTGTGAGTGCAATACGACCTATATGGACACTGTATGATTTAACATTGACAACTAGATACCAGTGTTATTTTGGTATAATTGAGATTTTTTATTAGAGGCCATATTATGCCCTTTTACAAAGTCTTGATTTTGTTTTTGGGGTCTACTAGAATGTTTTTATGTTCAATTTTCACATATTTGACATTGTTGCAGCACCTCTCTTCTCAGCCTTTCTGTAACGCTCAGTTTAGTTCCGGTCTCTGTGAAGCCCCTCCTTCTGTAAAGCACAATGTGCTCTGATTGGTCGGCCGGACCAGTGCGTTGTGATTGGTCAACCGCTTTGCGCATGTTTCAGAAATGTTACACCCCTTACCATAACTGTGAGATTCAACACACTACTAACGCAACACAACACAACCAGGCCTCACCCCCTTTTTTTGAGTAGGCTAAATTATTTAAAAAAGGAATATTGTGACGTGTTCGTTCCCAGAGGAAAACTCAAGACAAAGGGCCCTGTCCCAAATGGCATCCTAAGCACTCATGGTCTTCCTCTGAGTTTCGTGACGTAACGCCGCTTTGACTGTCGGGAAGAAGCATCAGTGCGGGCTCGGCAAAAGTGCGCATCGAGGGCGCAAATCGACCACATAGCTCTGAGACCTAAAATGACAAATGGGACACGCTACAGTCTCACGGACTTAACAGACACGTGTAAGTCCACAAGACCGAAAGTGCATATCAAGTATGCCATTTGGGACAGGGCCTACAATGGATGAGTTTCAGGAAGTTGAGAAAATGAGAAATGTTGCGGCTGTCAGAGCAGAAACAAAAGCTGATGCTCTGTATGTTTTACGTAATCTCCGGTCGCGTTCATATTTAAATAGCTTATTTTGTCCATTAGATCGAAAGATCTGAAAAAGCCCATACATAGACCCTTACCTTGAAGAAATCAGTACAGATGTGGTTGAAAGTGGACAAAAGAGACAGATTAAAACACCAGGTGTAAATGGGAATGTGTCTCCCTCATCTACTTTTGATACGATCGACCAAAACATCTTAATACCAGGTGTAAACAGCCTTAGATACAGTACTAATATCAACAAGACAGATGCCCAAAATAATATTAAACATCTTGAGCAGGCACCTGCTTCCAGCGGTTGTGGAAATCTAAGTTTAACTGGCCAGTCAGCCTACAGAACCCTACTGTACCATTAACCAAAACTAGTTTCTGCAGCTCAAACTCACACGCTGGTAGTTCTGCTCTTTCTGGATCTGTTCCACCTGGTCCAGGAGCTGTCGGACCCTCAGCTGCAGCTCGCTCAGTTTGTCTTTGGCTGCGATCTCGGGGTAGTTGTTGGTGTGCTCACCAACCTGAATCTCCAAGTGGACTCTCTGTAAGACAGCATGGTTTCACATGTTAATGTTCAGTAACTTATACTGTATTATATTGAAATTAACGACTTTCTCATATCTAGAAGTAATCTCAAAACTTGAAAATGATCCATATTTATATTGTATTTGACCAGTGTTGTTATTGTTAAGTAAAACTATTCAAAATCAGTTTCTTAACTGAACCAAAGCTGAAATCAAATAAAACAGAAATATTAGATGAAAAACTAAAACATAAAAATTTGTACTGAAACTGAACGGATATAAAATACTAATAATTTAAGTACTAAAATGACTAAAACAGAAATAAAAATAAATTAAAGCTAAATAGAAATATTGAAAAAATAAAACTATAATATACCATAGTAATAAAAAAAACATACAAAGCACAACAAAATGACTAAAACTTGAACTAAAAATATACAGCATAAATTAAAGCAAATTATTAAAATATAATAAATACTATCAAAGTATATAAATAATACTAAAATAACACTGTATTTGACATTTGTAATTTATTAAATATAGAGATTGCATATTGGACAGATTATTACATTAATTAAAATGTCAAAATGTGAATAAATACTATAATAGTATATAAATAATACTAAAATAACACTGCATTTGTCATATAAATATTAACAGATGTAATTTATTAAATATAGAGAGTGCACATTGGACAGCTCATTACTCAAAACTATTAATTAAGATTTCAAAATATGAATAAAATGCTATAATAGTATATAAATAATATTAAAATAATACTGTATTTGACAAATATTAATGGATGTAATTTATTAAATATAGAAACTTGCATCTTGAACAGCTTATTACTCAAAAATATTAATTAAAATGTCAAAATAGGAATAAATACTATAATAGTATACAAATAATACTAATATAACACTGTATTTGACATACAGTGCCCTCCACAATTATTGAACCCCCTGGTAAATATGATCAAAATTGGCTGTAAAAAATAAATCTGCATCGATTATCCTTGTGATCTTTCATTCAAAAAATGTGCAAAATTCTAACCTTTCATTGAAGTAAAAGAATTGAAAGTGGGGGGAAATCACATTATGAAATAAATGTTTTTCTCCAAAACACGTTGGCCACAATTATTGAAACCCCAAGAATTTTTTACGAGTAAAATATCTCTGAAGTATATTCCCATTAATATTTACCTTTTTTAGTACACCAGGGTGACTAGGAACATGAAACTGTCCAGCTATGACTTCGTGTTTCACAGGAGTTTAAATATGAGGAAACACAAAGGCCAAATCCCCTTAATCATCCATCACAATGAGTAAAACCACAGAATACAGTTCTGATGCGTAGCAAAAGATTGTTGAGCATCACAAACTAGAAAGTGGCTGTAAGACAATAGCTAAAGAATTGAAAATCCCCATTTTGACCATCAGGGCAATAATTAAGAAGTTATAACCAACTAAAGATGTTATGAATCTGCCAGGAAAAGGACGTGTGTCTATACTGTCTTAATGCACGGCGAGTATGAAAGTTTGAGTGGCCAAAGACTCTCCAAGGATCACAGATGGAGAATTGCAGAGATTAGTTGAGTCTTAGGGTCAGAAAGCCTAAAAAAAAAAATATCAAACAACCCCTACATCCCCACATGTTGTTTGGGAGGGTTTTAAAAAAAACCTCCTCGCTCATCCAAAAACAAATTCCAGCAAATTTAATTGTCAGACATGACTGGATCTTCAAACAACACAGGGTTCTGTGGTCAGATGAGACTAAAACAGAGCTTTTTGGCAGCAAACACACTAGATGGGTTTGGTGAACACAAGGATAAAAAGTACCCCATGTGTACAATTTAATATACCATTGGATCTTTAATGTTGTGGGCATATTTTTCTGCTGGAGGTCCTGGACTTCTTGTTCAGATACATGGCATTGTGGATTCTATCAAATATCAACAGATAAAAAATCAAAACCTGACGCCTTCTGCTAGAAATCTTATAATATGCCGTGGTTGGATCTTCCATCAGGACAACGGTCCAAAACAAACATCAAAATCAAAACAAAAATTTGTTGTGGAGCACAAAATGAAGCTTCTGCCATGACCGTCCCAGTCCCCTGACCTGATGAGTGGGCTGAACTGAAGAGGAGAAGCACCAACATGGATCTGGGAATCTGAAGGATCTGGAGAGATTCTGTGTGGAGGAATGGTCTCTGATCTCTTGTCAGGTGTTCTCCAAACTCATCAGGCATTATAGGAGAAGACTCAGAGCTGTTATCTTGGCAAAAGGAGATTGCAAAAAGTATTTAATAAAAGGGTTTCAATAATTGTGGCCAACGTGTTTTGGAGAAAAACATTTATTTCATAATGTGATTTTCCCCCCACTTTCAATTCTTTTACTTCAATGAAAGGTTAGAATTTTGCACATTTTTTGAATGAAAGATCACAAGGATAATCGATGCAGATTTATTTTTTACAGCCAATTTTGATCATATTTACCAGGGGGTTCAATAATTGTGGAGGGCACTGTATATATTAACAGATGTAATTTATTCAATGTAGAGATTACATATTAGACAGCTTTTTACATTAATTAAAATGTCAGAATATGAATAAAATACTATAATAGTATATAAATAATACTAAAATAACACTGTATTTGACAAATTTACTGGATGTAATTTGTTAAATATAGAAACTACATATTGGACAGCTTATTACTCAAAATTATTAATTAAAATGTCAAAATATGAATAAATACTATAATAGTATATAAATAATACTAAAATAACAATGTATTTGACATAAGTATTACTGTATGTAATTTATTAAATATAGAGATTGCATATTGGACAGCTTATTACTCAAAATTATTAATTAAAATGACAAAATATGAATAAATACTATAATAGTATATAAATAATACTAAAATAACAATGTATTTGACATAAGTATTACTGTATGTAATTTATTAAATATAGAGACTGCATATTGGACAGCTTATTACTCAAAATTAATTAAAATGTAAAAATATGAATAAATACTATAATAGTATATAAATAATACTAAAATAACAATGTATTTAACATAAGTATTACTGTATGTAATTTATTAAATATAGAGATTGCATATTGGACAGCTTATTACTCAAAATTATTAATTAAAATGACAAAATATGAATAAATACTATAATAGTATATAAATAATACTAAAATAACAATGTATTTGACATAAGTATTACTGTATGTAATTTATTAAATATAGAGACTGCATATTGGACAGCTTATTACTCAAAATTAATTAAAATGTAAAAATATGAATAAATACTATAATAGTATATAAATAATACTAAAATAACAATGTATTTGACATAAGTATTACTGTATGTAATTTATTAAATATAGAGATTGCATATTGGACAGCTTATTACTCAAAATTATTAATTAAAATGTATATGAACAAATATAGTTTTTTTTTCGCCCTAAAGTTGTTCTAAACCTGTATGAATTTCTTTCTTCTGCTGAACACAAAAGAAGATATTTTGAAGAATGTCAGTAACCAAACAGCAAATTGACTTCCATAGTATATAAAAAAAAATAAACTATGAAAGTCAATGGGGTCCATCAACTGTTTGGTTACTGACATTCTTCAAAATATCTTCTTTTGTGTTCAGCACTTAAACTGATCTCTATATTTATCTGCTGCTCCGTCAGTTTTTACAGTCGTACCAGTTTTCCACCAGCAAACAGTGCCATCTTGGTGGAGTTGGAGTGAAGGCAGATCTGATGCTCGCCTGGTGTGTGGGACGTGAAGGTGAAACGTCCATCTGATCCATACTGACGGGACAGAATGATCTGAAACAAACGATGAGAGAATGTGATTTCACAGAAGTATAACCCTATTCATTGTTATATAGCAGACATGTTTGAAATGTAGTGTATAAACAAAAACAGGCTACATTAGTATCAGGATCTTTGATTTCCACGTGCATGCCTAAACCAGGGGTGGACGGGAGAAAAGAGCCAGCCTGTTTGTCCCACAGCTGTGTTCTGTATCTTCCTGGAGAAAAAACACACAAAACCCAACACAGTATGTTCATTTGTATCACAAAAAAACTGACAAACATAATTATTAGAGCAACAGGATCTTATTATTATGCAGTATGGATATCATAGATCAAATATTACATGCATTGTCTCCTGTCATCATAACTGTTTCTGATGACTATAAACAAGCGATAAATCCAGGCTGTAGCTGTTGGCAGAAAGGAACTGGTTGCACCTGTATCTCAGGTACCAGGATGCTGCACCTGCCACATCCTTGATCATGCTGATCTACTCAAAGCCCTGTTTCATTTGGACAGATGTATGCAGATAATCACATCCATACCTAAAATCTGATTTCACATCAGCTGTCTTCAAGTTGAATGTGTTAAATGAGACAAAAAGTGAATGTTTCTACTGATAAATCCAGATGGATGAATCAGCTAGCCGACAAAGCTAACCGATCACAGAAAGCCGATTGGACAATGGACGTACCGATCACCATGGTTTCATCGGGTATTTCTTCTATAAAACATTTCTTCTCCGTCTCTCCGATGTGGAAATAAAGGGCTTGGCTTGGAGAAAGCCAGGCAAATAGAAGCAAAAGCCCGGCACAGGACACCACCGCCTTCATCTCCATCCAAATCACCCCTCACTCTCAATCCAGGGCTGAGAATCGATTGCAGAATAACTCGATTCTCAACACGGGCTTTTGTCATAGGGCTTTTGTTTATTAAAGTGTCCGAGTTGCATAAAAGTTTATCTGAAGAAAGAACTTAAAATCTTAATTTAATAATTAATTTAATTTAAAAAAATCTAAATAATAACGAATAACATATATTTTTTGGGAATATTTAAATCAACCTCATTTGTTTGTACACTTATTGTTGAATTTCTATGTAAATTACATTTGAAAAGTGATCACTGATTTGTACATATAAAAAATAAATGAAAATCTTTTAGTATGAACATGAAATCATACATAACACATAATACAACTATAATTGTTATCGTCGACAGCAATAACAATAATAATAATGCATTGATAATAAATGTATTTTATGCACGTTTTTAGGCAAGCATGTTTCAGACTTTTACTTTGGAATGCAGTTAATTCGCGCATCAACCGGAAGCAGTACTGCGCTAAATTACCCACAACCGCTTGTGCTTTATTCGAGAAGTTTCTCGTTTGTTTATTCACTGAATTTAATAGTTGTCTCGCTCTTTCAGTGTTTTCATTTCTTTTTCTGAGTATCTTGTAAAAGAGTCGCAATGGCGCAGTATAAAGGAGCGGCAAGTGAAGCGGGGAGAGCGATGCAGCTCATGAAGAAGAGAGAAAGAGAGCGAGAACAGCTCGAGCAGCTGAAACAGAAGATAGCAGAGGCAAGTGAGCCCGAAACCGAATAACAAACACAAACATATAAACACACTGGCCATTCAACCTGTCCTCACTATATGCCTCCAATAAATAGATGCAAGCTCAAAAGTGTGTGGAATGTATAGTAACGTTATCCAGTTATATAGGATATTCATGGTGTGTGTGTATATATATATATATATATATATATATATATATATATATATATATATATACACATATACATATGTATACATATATGCATGTATATAGCGTGTATACATATATGCACATGATTTTAATGAACAAGTGAATTTTTTATGAAATTTATAGTCTGTGTTGACATACCTTCTACAAAGTACTAGGCTGATATATATATATATATATATATATATATATATATATATATATATATATATATATATATATAATTACACATACAAACACACACACACACACATGTGTGTGATATACATGACATAGTAGCCTACACACGTGTGATATACATGAAATAGTAGCCTACACACACACACACACACACATATGTGGTGTATATATATTCAGTATCTCACAAAAGTGTGTACACCCCTCACATTTCAGCAAATATTTTAGTATATCTTCTCAAGGGACAATACTATAGAAATGAAACTTATATTTTAGAGTAGTCAATGTGCTGTTTGTATAGCAGTATATATTTACTGTCCTCTGAAAATAACTCAACACAGCCATTATTGTCAAAATACGTCGTTTAACCACGCCACATGTCCTATTCATTTTCGTGTTTTTGTCTGCTTGACAGGACCATACAAATTAGTGTATCTTGTAGAGCAGTTAAAATTTGTCCTTTAAATACAATTCTCTCATACTGACCACTGGATGTGCAACATGGCTCCTCATGGCAAAGAACTCTCTAAGGATTTGAGAATTAGAATTGTTGCTCTCCACAAAGATGGCCTAGGCTATAAGAAGATTGGGAACACCCTGAATTTGAGTTACATTTCAGGCCAGGGTCATACAGAGGTTTTCCAAGACGGGTTCCACTCGGAACAGGCCTCGCGAGGGTCAATCAAAGAAGTTGAGTCCTCGTGTTGTGCGTCAAGTGCAGAAGCTGGCTTCAAAAAACAAACACATGATCGTGCCAGCATTGCTTTAGAGGTTGCAGAAGCGGAAGGTCAGCTGGTCAGTGCTCAGACCATACACTGCACACTGCAACAAGTCAGTTTGCATGGCCGTCGTCCCAGAAGGAAGCCTCTTCTGAAGCTGGCTCACAAGAAAGCCCCGCAGTTTGCTGAACCTCAACCTGTCCATGAGCATGAATTACTGGAACCATGTCCTGTGGTCTGATGAGACTAAGATAAACTTGTTTGGCTCAGATGGTGCCCAGCATGTGTGGCGATGCCCTGGTGAGTAGTACCAAGAAAATTGTGTCTTGCCTACAGTTAAGCATGGTGGTGGTAGCATCATGGTCTGGGGCTGCATGAGTGCTGCTGGGACTGGGGAGCTGCGCTTCATTGAGGGAAACATGGATTCCAACATGTACTACGACATTCTGAAGCAGAACATGATACCCTTCCTTCAGAAACTGGGCCGAACGGCATGATAACGACCCCAAACACACCGCCAAGATGACAACTGCCTTGCTGAGGAAGCTGACGGTGAAGTTGATGTAGTGGCCAAGTATGTCTCCAGACCTGAACCCTATTGAGCACCTGTGGGGCGTCCTCAAGCGGGAGGTGGAGAAGCGCCATGTATCTAACATCCAGCAGCTCCATGATGACATTATGGAGGAGTGGAAGAGGGTCCCAGCAACAACCTGTGCAGCTGTACAACTCCACGCCCAGGAGGATCAAGACAATGCTAGATAACTGGTGCTCATATTGACACTTTGGACAGTTTTACATGTTCTCTTAGGGTGTACTCACTTTTGTTGCCAGCTATTTTGACAATAATGGCTGTATGTTGAGTTATTTTCAGAGGACAGTGAATATATACTGCTATACAAGCAGCACATTGACTACTCTAAAATCTATCCAAGTTTTATTTTTATAGAATTGTTCCTTGAGAGATTATACTAAAATGTTTGCTGAAATGTGAGGGGTGTACTCACTTTTGTGAGATACTGTATATACGGACCATGAAATAGTAGCCTAGTACTTTGAGGAAGGTACGTCAACACAGAGTATGAATCTTCATAAATTTCACCAAAAATTCACTTGTTCACTAGTTTACTAAAATCATGTGCGTGTAAAATTATATTCATGTGTTCACATGGTTGTATATACTGTGCCACTTGGACACCCTTTGGACACTTTTCAACACTTTTTTTTTAAATCCTAAGCTTAAAAAGTATGACATATATAACACATTTTTAAAACACACCTTTCAAGCAAGTTTCAAATGATAAAACACTATTTTGGGACCACAGTATGTAAACTACTGATCTTTAAGCATTGTATAACTATAATGATTGTAGAATTGTTTTTTAAATGAATATTGTTATATATTTTTTTATATACGATCATTACGAGAATCTTTATATGCAGCTCAAATAAATCTACACTCCTCATACTTTATGTAAAACATCTCCCCTAATTGAACTTCACCTTCTCCTTTCTAGGACAACATGGTGAAGTCCAACATTGATAAAAAGTTCTCCGCTCATTATGACGCTGTGGAGCAAGAGCTCAAATCCAGCACTGTTGGTAAGTGAGCATTAAAAATGGAATGACTTGTTATGGTTCTGAAATACTTCTGTAATGTTTTGTTTTTTCTTGTAGTTAATCAGAAAGTGTTAGAAAGTTGTGTTATGAGTAGGGCTGTCATTTGTGACCCTGGACCACAAAACCAGTCACATGGGTACATTTTTTTAAAGGGATAGTTCACCCAAAAATGAAAATTCTGTCAGTAATTACTCACCCTCATGTTGTTCCAACCCCGTAAGACCTTCGTTCATCTTCGGAACACAAATTAAGATATTTTTGATTAAATCTGAGAGCTGTCTCACTCCTCCATAGGCTTCTAAGGGACTGAAACTTGCTGGCCCAGAAAATGTATTAAAGACATCGTTAATATAGTCCAAGTGACTCCAGTGGCTCAATCTTAAGTTTATAAAGCGACGAGAAAACTTTTTGTGCGCAAAAACAAACAAAAATAACGACTTTATTCCACTTTTCATTTCCTTCTCTATGGGCCTCGGGTCTTTTCACGTAGTGTTTAAGCGTAGCGCGTCTGTGTTGCACGTCACCACGTAGGCTCACTATTGGCCGACGCTGGTCATGTGTGATACGTGGTGACGTACAACACAGACGCACTACGCTATGTTCTATATATATATATATACGAAGCCTATGGAGGAGTGAGACAACTCTCAGATTTGTTCCGAAGATGAACGAATGTCTTACGGGGTTGGAACAACATGAGGGTGAGTAATTACTGACAGAATTTTCATTTTTGGGTGAACTATCCCTTTAAATTTAGATTTATACATCATCTCAAAGCTGAATAAATAAGCTTTCCATTGATGTATGGTTTGTTAGGATATGACAATATTTGGCCAAGATATAACTATTTGAAAATCTGGAATCTGAGGGTGCAGCAAAATCAAAACATTGAGAAAATCGACTTTAAAGTTGTCCATTTATGTTCGCAATTGTGCTGCATTCACTCACAAAAATAAATGTTTTATATAATTATGGTAGGAAATTTACGAAAAAGCTTCATGGAACATGATCTTTACTTAATATCCTAATGATCTTTGCCATAAAAGAGAAATCGATAATTTTGACCAATACAGTGTATTGTTGGCTATTGCCACAAATATACCCGTGCGACTTGTGACTGGTTTTATGGTCCAGGGTCACATTTGATTATGATTAGATTGTCACAAGACTGCAAAGTCTTTACTTTTGTTACATGTCCCATCTGAATTTGGCAACCTTATCCATAATGTACAACCTCCTTCGGAATTATTTAATTTAAGATTACAGGCTAAATTTATGTATTAAATCACTTTGTGAGTGAAGGATGTTGTTCTTTTCAGGTCTGGTGACTCTTAATGACATGAAAGCGAAGCAGGAAGCTCTGGTCAAAGAACGAGAGAAACAGCTTGCCAAGAAGGAGCAGTCAAAAGAGCTACAGCTGTAAGGCCTTTTCAGTTATTTGAACTTTGCTTCTCTCCTACTTGGTGTCTTTTTCTCAAGATGAATGAATGAAATCATGTTTTTGTAGATCCTTGCATTGCGCCCTCCAGGCATCCTGCTTTTCTTTGTTTCTTTTTCTCTTAAATTCTGTGTGAGGTTTGGTTTTAAAGCTTCATGTTTGGTCTCTTCTTGTAGGAAACTGGAGAAGCAGAAGGAGAAGAAAAGAAAGGAAGAGCAGAAAAGGAAGATTGCCAGTTTATCCTTCAATCCTGAAGAAGGAGAGGAGGAGGAGGAGGAGGAAGAAGAGGAGGAAGAGGAAATTGAGGAGGAGATATGTATGGCATTTTACTTGGCACTTTTCCATAATAACGACATTCTTAATTCTAACCAGCAGTTTAAAGTTATACTACTAAGTAAAAGTGCATTTGATAGTGATTCAGTATAAGTTTAATAGATTGATTTCATTAGTTTAGTTTTTTTTTTTATTATACATTTTTCTAAATGTGTTATTTATTTTTAACACTAATAAAATTCTGTTTTTTATACAGGCATACCTGTAAAAAAGAAAAAACTAGGGAAAAACCCAGATGTGGACACCAGTTTCCTGCCAGATAGGGACAGAGAGGTATTTAAAAAAATATGAATTCTCTTGATGTTCTGCTAACACATGCACAGCTTTATATTCAACTAACAGACGAGAGAATATTTTTTTTGCATAAAAATAGTTGCTTTTGCATTCAGTGTCAAAGAGCGTGGAGTGTCTGTCCCAACTGCCTCATTTAGGGATCTGAATGCAGTTTTACAGGGTTCAACCCCACCCTGTACAGCTATGTACAGTACAGTCACTCGCTGTCAGAGAGATGAGAGAGTGACAAAACGCAGCTGGTATTGTGTATCTCTTTTATGGAAAATGTGTATTGGAAGCATTTTTAGATATTTCAGTATCGATATGTTTTGAAAATCGATATTTTTGACAACACTATTGCACTTAGTTTATTATTTCAAATGGATTTTTAAAATACTACAATTGGTATGTATATATTATATATATATATAATTCAACCTTGCCAAAGTGACTAGGAGGAGTGACTGTGTAAGCTCCCGCTCGATCGGCCCAATGGAGGCATCCGACCAGCGCGGAAGGTCTTAACGTGTTAAGCCTGGAACACACCAAGCCGACGCCGACGAACTAGCGCTGATGAAAGCCGACTGTGTTGTCGCCTCGCGTCGGGGTAAAAAGCTGCACTTGAACACACCGAGAGAACTACTGCCGACTGTCAGCTAGAAAGGGCGTTCTGCGCCTGCGTGTAAATGAGACAACTGTCTATTTTTGCAGATATATTCATCTATATTCATCATTCAAAAAGGGAAACGGACGCTGCCGGCTGCAGATACACAAACGTAAACAAAGCAGTGCGCGCTTACCGTTTTGAATATCAAACCTGCTAAACACTTTCTTTATTCCACTCCTCTCGTGTTAATATTTAAATATTAGCCAAGGAACACCCAGGTAAGATGACGTAACATTAGAACAGCCGAACTATCTGTACCGTTTTGACTTTGCTCGCTGTTTTGCTATTATTCTCGTGCACTGACTTGTTACAGCCAATCAGAGTTCCCTCTTTCACCGACGGCCCGATTTCACCAGACCATTTGTCTAGAGACCACCTTCCTTTGTGTGTCAGTCATCCCTAAACTCTTAAAAACCTTATTACCTTTTGTTTTACTTATTTGGAAATGAGACATTTGTACCAGTCGCAATGAGACATTTCAAATAATACTAAATATGTATAATACTCAATGTTAATCATTCACATTAAACCATATATTCTTGGGCGAGTCCTTGGTGATCTTCGCATTGGGGGAGAAGGATAGGGGGATGAGGGAAAGAGATGTAGATTAGGATGACTCTGAGGTGAGACTTTCGTCTCAATAGTGCACGAGGAGGAGTTCAAATGTTAATTTCCAGAGAGGTCCTTTGTCCTCTCAGGGTCTGGTCGCTCTTCAACCAGACTGTCCGGCATCTCCTAATTTCTCAATTCTTACAACTGCGTTACAAGCCACTGCTGAAATTCACTGCATTTGGCGGGTTGGCGGGTGTTAATGCAAATAAACAAACGATGAAACACGAGTATATTCAAGCAGAGGACAGCATAAGTTAGTTCTGTGAAACAAAGGAAAACCAACGTCGTTATTCATGTATCGAGAATAAATAAAGCAACCTCGGTGTCCGTTCTCAGGACTTCCCGCTCCTTAAGGTCTCTCCAGCGTTGGAAAGCTTCTCCGATATTAACGCGGGTCCTGATCGTAACCCATCTTTTTAAAGTTATATTCCACTGGCCTTCTTTTATATTTTCTCTGCCATCTCTCTCTTTCTGTAGTCGTTCTGCTAACGTCTGTCTTGTGCACTGAGCTCTCTCTCCTCCATCATGAGTGTATGCGCCCCTTACTGCTTATTGGCTACAAGTGTGTTTTAGTGCTGATCCGATCCACTTTTCAACAGCATTTTTCAAAAATCACTTACTGCACCTTTAACACAAGCCTCCTCTGGGCAGTGTTTTGCACATTGACGCATCAGCCTGAGCTTTATCATAAAGCTGCATACCAAATTTGTCAACAAGGATTATGGTTTTGATGTTCTTGTTTTGTTCTACTTTGGCTCATTTCCAGTCAGTTTCCAACCAGGCGTGTCAACTGTTAAGATCCTTAGATCTGCCAGATTACATTTGTCACGAAGGTCTTGTTTGCATTTATCCTGTGAATTTATGAACTATATAGGTGAAAAGCTTTGGCTTGTTTTCAGAAATAAAAAACAGAATTTTTAAGAGATCATGAAATAAGTGACTAAATGATCCTTGAGAGGATTTAGCACTCTATGTATGTGTGTGTGTATATATGAGCTTTATCTTCAGTGTATATATGAGCTTCTTTGATATGCCCTTAAAAATAAAAATGTTTAAATAATTTTTATTTTGCAATCACATAATGCTGTCCATTTTTAAAGAACAGTTTTAAAGACTCCACAAGTGTCTGTATGTTAGTGTACTCTGAAGGTGGCAAAATTTAGCAGCTATACACATTTGAAAAAAAATTACCAGAAAGCTTGTGAATACAATGTTTAGTATGTGTAATTGTGAGTAAAATGTGTGTTTCAGGAAGAAGAGAATCGTTTAAGAGAGGAACTCCGGCAGGAGTGGGAAAGAAAACAAGAGAAGATCAAAAGTAAGATATTAAGATCACATGTGCTGTTATGGAGATTACCTTTTGTTTGATATATCTGAACCTGGCCAAGAGTGCATTTGAATCGGTTGACTTATTCCTTTATTAATTTCAACTTGTTTAGTCTACAGTCTACAAACCTGTTCTTCAACCTGACTTTGTTTTTTTATTCCTTTTTTTTTAGGTGAAGAAATTGAAATCACTTTCAGCTACTGGGATGGCTCAGGGCACCGAAAAACTGTCAAGGTACAGAACAGGTTATCAGATTTTCTAATTTAAGAAAACTACATGCCCAAGATGTTACATGTTCTGTATTGTAAAAATGTGCTCAACTCAGTTTAATATACTATAATATGTGTGTATGTGCCCATGTAGATGAAGAAAGGCAACACAATTCAGCAGTTTCTCCAAAGGGCCCTGGAAGTTTTGAGAAAAGACTTCAGTGAGCTGAGGTAAATGCATTCATTGTCACCAGCTATATAAAAAAACTACATAGGACAGGAGTGTTGGGGGTTAACAGTTTAGGACTCAAAGACCAGGGGTCTCATTTATAAAGCGTGCGTACGCACAAAACGGGGCTGGAAACGTACGTACGGCAGTTCCCACGCAAAGGTTGTGATCTATAAAAAACAAACTTGACGGGAGAATGTGCGCACCTTTAAGCAAACTTTGAGCCGTGCGTACGCACATTCTGGAGACAAAGGGAATTGGCGACACCGATGGTGAGCTGGAGTTAAGTGTCTTTTTGGTCACTTTTAGACAGAAAATCTAAAGAAAATTAAACATATACAGAAAGATAATACAAATATAATTTCACTCACCAAGCCTGTCACTTGAAGCAAATATCCATCCCTTCTTAAATGTCCGCGCCAGCGAGCACGTTGGGCCGTTTAGTGAAACTGACGCAAATAACAGTTTAAATAAATAAAATAATGATTTAAACTATGTTTTACTTCTGATATAAACATTTAGATTAAATATGCCATTCAAATTAATGGAGTTAAGCACTTAAACATGAAATCATTACTTAGAAGTTACAACATTTTTATATTCAAATTCAGTCAATAGAAATATTTGTTGTGGATGCGATGTTTTTGAACACTTTTCCTCTGGCATGCTGTGTTTTAATGTTTTAACCACATAGATAATTGCTTATCATGATAATACCAGATTGTCTGAGAAAATAGTTTTGTGCAAATAATGCCCAAGGCCTATCTGTTTCCATTAAAAATATAAATCAATTAAAAATACAATTCGGCCAGTGGAAAAGATTGAGAAAAACTTTCTCTGAACTGTATTTTACACTATTTGATTTATGTATTCAAAAACAAGGCAAGGATAGGCAACTACTTGATTTTTATTAATGTAATGTGTCTTGTACCGTTAAACGTTATCATGTGGATGAATAATCATATGCAAATGATATGCAGATGAGGATCTGCATAGTAAAACTAGGCGTTGTAAGCTCCATATATGGTTATTTCGGGGAGGAGACGCATGTGCGCACAATCTTCCGCTGACTGGGATTTATAAAGTGAATTCTGCGCAGGTTCTGGCGTACGAACGGTTTTATAAATCTGAATATTTTTTTGCGTACGCCATTTTTGGCTTTCGGGCGCACGTACACTTTTAGTAAGGTTCCTACGCACAGTTTTATAAATGAGACCCCAGATGTTTGAAAGAAGACCCGGAGTCAGAATTATAAAAGATGTAAGAAAAGTTTTACTGAAGATAGTTTGCAGTTTCATCAGCAGAAGTCAGCTTCAAGACTAGAGGTCGACCGATTCATCGGTCGGCCGATTTTTTGCATTTTTAACATAATCGGCATCGGCCAATATCCAAGTGTATCAAGCCGATTATTAGGCAGGCGCATCTGTGGGCAGCCTAGTGTTGTTGTTGTTGTTGTGGAACACGCGTTCGACGCACACTGCGCCTAGAGTCATTCTCCAGCAGAGTGAGCAGACCTCATCCAGTGCCTAAGGAATGAGCTAAGTTCCTTGGAGAAAACTCCTTTATATTTAATTAAAAACGTTTGATATGTTACTGCCAACTTCGAGAAAAAAACATGAATAGGCGACATGACGTTCGGCTACTTTGAAATTGATAGCGTAGTTGAGGTTGCATTAGCACAGCAGAAGGGTTGCTATCATGTCACAATAAGTAAGCAAGAATTTACAGACAGTGAATCTGAGACTTTTATTCGTTCTGTTTGTCTTATATTTGAGAGGGTTGTCACTCAATGCAGAGAAATAAGTAATAAAAAAAGAGACCAACTATATGCTAGTGAAGGACTGGCTTTGCTTTGCTAGCGTCGTCGCTAGGGTTGGGTAGCTAGAGACAGACCCGGTGCTAATACGGCACTGGTGCCTTAAAGGAGAACTCCGGTCAATTTTAACATTGAGCTCATTTTATTGTACATTTGGAGTGCCTTCAATACAGAGAACAACTACAAAAATCGGTGTTGCCTACACCGAGTTATTCTATTTTTAAAATTTGCACCCACGCGCGTGAACTCGGCAATCGACTACTTCGGTTGAAGTCCAAAGTAGTCGATTGCCGAGTTCACTACTGTTATGTCTGTGCTTCTCTTGGATGCTCTGAAAACGGACGTTAGAATAACAGAAACATCGCTTCGCTGCACTTGACACTAGTCAGCAGTTAACTTTAGCATTCCGTTAGCTAGTAGCTGGATTAAACACGGTTAAAATGCTGGCCAAACAGTAGTGTAATGTGTGACTGTATTTCACTGTAGACTAGGGGTGGAACGGTACATGTATTCGTATTGAACCGAAACGGTACAGGCGTCATGGTTCGGTGTATAAATGTCCACGGAGAATACACGCTATAAAAATAAATAAAACTCGCGTGCAAAGTAATGCGGAACTACTGTTAGATACGCGGGTTCTTTAGGGACACCTAATCTGTAGCTCCGCTTTAGCTCCGGCTGCGATGTGAAAATTGCAGTGCTGGAATATGTTGTTGTGTGTGTGTGAGAGAGAGAGAGAGGCGCGATCGAGATCGAAAAGTCGCGTGTGTTTAAAGTCGCAAAGTGTTTACTTATATTTGTGTGCAAACGTGTGTGTGTGAGGCGCGGGCGCGATCGAACAATGGAAACATAAAAACATACTCAGTCATTTTGTTTATTAGGACATCATTCAAACTGCAAAGTGTTTAAGTTACTGTTAATTAAAATGTTAAGGAAAACAAATATATTAATCTGAAATGTAGCAAATTAATTTTCAATTCATTCAGGTACAATTACCAAACATATCTCAAGGTCTTTTTGTCTTTTGTACAAGTGCAGATTGGTAAAGTGTTCAATAAATGTTTTTGTTGAGAAATTTTGTCTATCTTAAGTAATTATTTGTGTTACATTTTATCTTTCAAATAGAGGTTAAAAACAAGCACATAATCGGCCAAAATAAATCGGCAGCATTAATCGGCCATCGGCCGACCCGGATTTCAAAAGATCGGCATCGGCATCGGCCTGAAAAAAACCATATCGGTCGACCTCTATTCAAGACTCACACAGGAGTTCGTAGTCCGCCCCGCTTACAGTTACAAAGATCACAACAGTTATACCATTTCCAAGGTCTAAGCTACGTCATTGCTTACAGGTTGAAGGATTCTGATTGGCTAAGAAATTCATAAACAGTAATTTTCCACACATATACAGATAGACTGAAGCATATCTCCATAGATTATGCAGCTGAAACTCGGACCCTGAAGTTAGGCATGTCGTGACCTTCCAGGTCGCAGATTTGGGTTGCTTGGTGCCAGCATGTCCCGAACAACAACTGTCAATCTCCAACAATGCCAGTGGTTCCTTAACCTGTAAGCAATAAAACTAACACACACACCGACACACAGCTTTTCCAAGGTTGGATTTGGCCAGGCTCTAACTATAAACAGGAGTCTTGTCTCAAAACATCAAGATAATGCATTCTTTCTCAAGGAGAGCTACGTTTTAGTTTAAGTAAGGCTTTAACAAAGAAATGGTCCCTTAAGGGAGACATATCATGCTTTTAAATCGTTCCTTTTTACATATAAATCATACATTTGTAGTCTATATAAAGCGGAACTGCAATGCTTGGGTCTGAATTCCTCATTATTATAGCTCCACAGGCCCCTTTTTTACCCCTTTTCTGATGTGCGTCTGAGAGCAACTCATTTTGGTGCGGTCTCTTTAAATACAATTGAGACACTTCATACCCCGCCCCCTCTCCAGGATGCAGAGGTGACACTCGGTTCAACTCCACCCCGTTCAGCCATTTTTGTAGTTTGATAGCAGAGATACGATTATCTAGCGGCACAGAAACTTTTTATTCACACGTTATTAACAAAATGTCAACAACGGAAGACTTGTCCAGCCAGCCTTACATGTTCGAGCCAGAGTCGGAGCCGGAGCGAGATGAAAATGAAGACGACGAACCTGCAGAACAACGTCTTCATATGGATGTATCGCAATGGTGTGTTACTGTATTTACACATGAAACTTTGGTCTTCCGACCTTTTACCACCGTGTCGATTTATTTTGATTAATATGTGCGAGGGAGAGAGAGCAAGACAGCGTCTAGTTTGGAGACAGTGTCTTGTTTACATTTTCGCCTGGCTCCGAAGAGAGAGAGAGTGCGTGCGCGCGACCGGGTCTCTCTCTCTCTGCTCGTTCTTTCAGTTAAACATGCGCCCTGTCACAAGTGCGGCAGTTCATCTACATTAATGAAG
The DNA here is from genome assembly GCF_949319135.1 of Squalius cephalus. Classification (NCBI taxonomy): domain Eukaryota; kingdom Metazoa; phylum Chordata; class Actinopteri; order Cypriniformes; family Leuciscidae; genus Squalius; species Squalius cephalus. The sequence goes on from NC_137139.1 coordinate 26,655,969, forward strand.
CGTGTGGGTTACTACATCCAACAACCGAACATTTTAACTTACCCTCTCGTAACTTCTGCATCTTTTAGCTTGGACTACAAAATTGCAGCGAGAAATAAAAATGGCGGATTGCTCGAAGTGTTGGGCTGGAAGTCAATGTCCTTATTTGGCAGTTCCGCTGCAAATACTGTGACGTAATAGTTCACAAAACGTCATAGATAACAGAAAAATCGGAACAGGTTGAAAAATAAGGCCAAAACAGAATATAAAGATATCAACGAAGCACCTGAAGAGAATAATTTCAACTTTTCTGTACTTCTAAACACTCCAAATATACAACAAAATGCATTTAAGGGCTAAAAAAGTGGATTTAGCATGATATGTCCCCTTTAAACCAGTGGTTCTCAACTCCAGTCCTCGGGACCCGTTGCTCTGCACATTTTGTATGTCTCTCTTATCTGACACACTCAGTTCAGTTCATGGAGTCTCTCTTAACGAGCTGATGATCTGATTCAGGTGTGTTAAATAAGGGAGACATACAAAATGTGCAGAGCAGCGGGTCCCGAGGACTGGAGTTGAGAACCACTGCCTTAAACTATTGGCTTCAATGACCCCTATGTGCTTAACATGTTGAAGACCTTTCTCAAACACAAAACATGTCCCCATTTCATCTCTGGAAGCCGGAATAAATAAGCAAGCACTGTTACTGCGTTCAAATATCAAATACTGACATTAAAGAATACATGAAAAGAACATTTCAGTAATAACACTGGTAACTTCTATAACAAAGTAAAATCTCCAGAGAAGTTATTCAACTCATTTAATATTTAGAACGAAAAATATTCATTAATACCTTGATTATAATCACTCATTACATATACACTGAAGCAGCAGTGGATTCCAATCCCCACCCCCTTTCAGGAGTCAGTTAACACATTTAGAGTTTCTTAAAATCTATATATATTTGTGTGTGTACATATACACACACATTTACAAAAACATGTTAGTTTTCTTCAGAATTGAGTTCAGGTTTTCCTCAGAATATCAGTGATGAATATAAATTTCAAGTGTGCTGGTATTAAATGAAAACTCAATGGACAAAATCAAGACAGTGAGGGCTTTTTGTCTTAACTGAGATAATATTAAAGCCTGTTTGTGTCCTTCAGATCAGCAGGAGTGGAGCATCTAATGTATATTAAAGAGGATTTGATAATACCACATGTGAGTAAAGTTTCCCTCAACAAAACTGTAAATGTTAATACTTATAAATCACCTCATTTGTAAGACCAATTAGGTCTCTTTTAAATCATTGCAAGATTTGTCATTGTTTACAATGCACTTTTATTCTGTACAAGAATGTACATCTCTTAAATTACAGATTTTGTGACAAGTTTTACAACGTAAACTGCTTTACAATGTTTTAAGGGCATTTTAGGAAGTGTTTCCCTAATTGCAAAAGACAGGTGGTAATAAATCACAGTTTTTATAGTTCATTTGCCCTTTCAAAACAAATCACTCACTAAAAATCTGCTTTTCTTTCAGCACCACAGTTTCTATGATTTCATCGTGACAAAGGCAAGAGGCAAAAGTGGTAAGTTCCTACTTCCTCTACCACATTTAGTTTAACAGGTTCCCATGTGGCTTCTGTATTTCACGCATGACTGTCCTCTGATATTTTATAATATAAAGATAACACTGATTATATTTAGCATTAGCCTGTTATTTGTGTGTTGTATCTTTGTTTTTGGTGCTGAATTGAGACCTTCCTCTTTTTCTTCAGGGCCCCTTTTCAATTTTGATGTGCACGATGACATTCGGCTGGTGAACGATGCCACAGTTGAGAAAGATGAGGTAATAATGTCAGCATAATGTCTGGTCTATATTCTGGGCAAGAACCACAGAAGTTTAAAGGAAGAGACTTGCATGTAAATGTGATGTTTTGGGGCAGGTGAATGTGAAATTTGATATGATTCTCATAAACGGAAACAAATTATCATATGTGCTCCAGGATATGTGAAATTTTACACATTATTAAGTGTCTTACCACAAACCTTGAACAACCAGCGACAAATTTTCCCTAGTAGCAACATGGAAACTTGTAAACAACACAATGTTTCTTGGTGAACATGCACATTGACTCTTAAAGGGATAGTTCACCCAAAAATGAAAATGCTGTCATCATTTACTCACCCTCATGTTGTTCCAACCCTGTATGACTTTCTTTCTTCTCCTGAACACAAAAGAAGATATTTTGAAGAAAGTCGGTCAGCATTTCGGTCAGCATTTTCATTTGTGGGTGAACTATCCCTTTAAAACTATTGAAACTGCATGGAAGCCAGTCACCTTTGATAGAGCTTCGGCTAAATTCAAAGCTCTTTGTGGTTCTTTGTCCAGTCTCATGCAGGAAAAGTGGTGCTGAGGAGCTGGTATGAAAAAAACAAACACATCTTCCCTGCCAGCCGTTGGGAGCCTTATGACCCCGAAAAGAAATGGGACAAATACACAGTGAGTATATTTTCCACTACAGACCTTAAATTGAAGGTCTTGACACTGAAATGGTCAGGTTTGAGTGAAAGCCTCTAAAATTTCCTGCGACCACATGTTAAGTAGTAGAACCATATGAAAGAAGCTCTGTGATCTTGACTAGTGGTCGACCGATATATCGCCGAGGCCGATATATCGGCCGATATTTGGAATTTTTTAGATATCGGCATCGGCCGATAAATCTTTCCGTTTGGCCGATATATTTCAAAACAGTTTGTGACTGTGCATTAGCGCTTTTTTCCACTGACACGAATAGAGTGAGCGTGAATTAACTGAATACACTCGTTCTGCTCCGCCCAGCACCGTAAAACAAGCCACTCAGAAGTGAAGCAGACATCTGACAGACACAGATGACCATTCGCATTCGCTTTCTAACCTGACGCTATTGTGTTACACACAAAAACACTCCGGCGTGCAGCAGAGTCTATTCAAACAGTACCGTGATATGTCAGATCCGCAACCCATCGGTAGCTCCAGTGGGGGTCACAGATGTGATATAAACGAATTCAAACAAAACTGAAAACATTTTATCTCACAAACAGTCAAAAATCCTGTGACTGGCTGTTCCTCAGATACGCGCCTTGTTCTCGGGTTACATTTAAACTAGACGCTGTTTTCCAACGGACTCGCGTGCACGGAAAAGCTGGGTCGGTCGCGTGCATTACAGATCAGTGGTCGCGTGAGGTGGATGAGAGGAGAACACTATGCAATAATATTACGTTTGAAAATAAATCCTTGAAAATGTTATGCACTATAGTATCTACTGTATTTATTTATCCATGATTGGCGTAATATCGTGTGTAGTATACATTTTCATATGTTCATGTATGTCATGCAAATACATGTGACGGCTTGCAACGTTTTAAAGAAACAAGCAAAACTAAACACATAAATCATTATTATTTAAATATACTTGAAGTAAAACAACTTGTTTAAAGTAAATTGTGTAAATAAACTATGTGAGATTTATATTTAACTATGTATTGTACATAAAATGTATGTAATTTCACATACTATTTTGTCATTAATTTATGAATATTGTTTAGATTGGTTCATTAATGATAAATGTTATTTGTAACCTGCAGTAAGCAGCAGTAATTATTTATGTGACTGAAAAAATGACTGTAAATATTAAAGCAGACAAGAAGCTGCACTAAAACTTTATTTATTGAAGTGTTACCTTACCTTTTTGTTTACATTTTAATTTCTTAGTAAATATTTTTTTAAGAATTGTGCATAAATAATATGTACAATAAATGTTCATTTAGTTTCACCAATATTCTTTATGTCTCTCATTTACTGTATTCACATGTATTGTATCGGCCTCATATCGGCCAATCGGCCAGATTGCTTTCTCAATATCGGCATCGGCATCGGCATCGGCCATTAAAAATCCCATATCGGTCGACCACTAATCTTGACGTATATGAGCATGACACAATCCTAACCAAAACCAAAGACTAATGTGTTCCAGCAATATCCGGATGTCCAAATGTCAGGACAAATAAATCATGGCAATTTTGTGGGTCTACTGAAGTGAATATGCTTTTGGTTGGATTCATGACATGTTTTCAGACTGTTTTGCATTGCTTTTCAGATTCGGTGAGATGCCACATCCACGAGACGTACAGAGTTCCTGAACCATCTAACTGTTTTGTTGGTTTTATTGACAGCAAGCAGCAAAATGCTTTATCTTGCGTAGTATTTTTGAATATCTATAACTGTTTGCACCCACGTTTTCATTGTATATAAGTGAACATGAGGTCTAAACCGAGGCCAAGCGCTCATAGTCGGATCTTGCACACAACTAACCTGACACATCTTTTTGTTATCGCAACTGATGTTTGCCTTCTTGATTGTAAATAGTCTGTTGAGTGTCTTGAATCTCATCTCTTGAATCATATTTAAAAATAAACTCCCCGTTTATGTACCTTTGAATGTTTTCCTGTTGAATCATTTTATGATTGCTCCATCGCTTTCTACTACAGGCACTTTTTTGAAAGATTTGTAGTTTCCTGGAATAAAACCACCACCGTTGAAAATCAAACGCATGGTAGCAGTTAAAACACGTAAAAACCACAGGCTATCAATCTCTCATGGTGTGTTTTCATGGAACAGCATTTAGGGGAACAAAATCTATTTTCACAGGTGCAGAATGTTGTCTTTGGACATTGACTGGTTAGTCCTGCAGGAATATGTGGTTGTGTGAGTTAAGGTCATTGTTCCATTTGCACATTTAAGCCAAAAGGACAGCTTCAAACAGTAAATCAAGTTAAGCATACCTGGTAGCACAGCAGATGGATTTTGACAGCCTCTGTCAAAGAATTTCCCCTCAGGCAACCACTCCCTCAACTGCTGTTGTTTTCATTCCCAACACTTTGCTTACCTCCTCCCTCCCCCTGCTGTTCCACCCCCTCTGCTTTTACTCAACTGATCTTTAGTTCTTCAAGAGACCTGTAATGGCTCGTCTGCTTTGAGGACATAGCTGTGTTGGGGTTTGAAGACAGTTTTCAGTGTTCTTCAGGCAGGGAGCGGGATGTGGCCACCCACACTGACCCTGGATCTGCTCCTGCTGGCCAGTCTGTCCCTTGGCGCCCAAGGTGAACGAACATCTTACAGACCTCAGAGTTGCACGCTTGAATGCATCCGCTGGGTAAGACTTCATACTTTGACTTCCAGCTGGCTGTATCAACATTTAAGGAATAAGCGGTACTGTTTTTATTCATTTTGCAAAGCATTAAAGTCATTATGTAAATACAAAAAACTATATATGTGTGTGTGTATATATATAAATGTTTTGGTCATGGTTATGCAAATGACCATAAGTTGAAACTCAAAATTCTCCAATGAGACCCAACTGAAAATCTGGATTTCAAAGTCTAATTTGCACCTGGTTTAGGATATATATATATATATTTTTTTTTTTTCATAAAAGAAGGTAAAAAGTGTATGTGTCTTGGTCACCCATCAAATTCATTAAATGTAGTTGTTTTTTGCCAATATTGTCATTACTGAAATTCATGTAAGTGTGCCTTGGTGTGTGTGTGTTTGTGTATATTCATCAAGGAATTTCACTTTCACCCCTCACACTCATTCTCATTTTCACAGACTGATCTTAATCTGTGTCTTTTCTTTTTGCTGCTGTGGTTCTCTCTCGTGCTTCTTTAAGATTTTTAGCCTTTCCACTATATCTTTTTTTTCTGGTTGCTTCAGGTCAGGTTACATAAAGTTTTTTTTTTTTTTTTTTTTTTGCAGTATCTGTCTGCTGTATTTAGTTTGATTATAGCATGAATAATGGTATTTGTACATCTAAGTCAAGACACATTTATTTATATAGTGCTTTTTATAATGCAGATTGTTTCAAAGCAGCTTTAAAGAGATAACAGGAAAATAATGAAACAAAGTTCGTTTCCAGAAGAAAATAGCGTCACAGTCCAGCTTAAGTAAATTCAGTGATGTTTTAATTTTTGTTGTAAAAAAGTTATTAATTTAGTTGATTTATATATATAGCCGCTCTGGAGAAAACCGTGATGTCATCGTCCAGCTCAGTTCAGTTCTCATATAATGGTGTCAATGCAGGAAGAAAAATATTATTGTTGAATATTAAATTAAATGTTAAATTTAATGTCCCCAACTAAGCAAGCCAAAAGCCAATGGCAACAAAGGTGAAAAAAGGCGAAAAAGGCAACAGTGGCAAGGAACCAAAACTCCATCTGGTAGCAGAATGGAGAAACTAGGCGGGGGTCCAGTTCTTCTCTGGCCAACGAATGAACAGTGTATGATTATGATTCAGGCAGTTATCAGAATATTATCCAGTTCCATCTGGTTGAAGATCTTAGTCATCACGCCGGTATGAAGACGAGTTTGTTGAGGATCAGTGCCGATGGCTGTCGTGTCAATGAGGCCTTCACAGGGGAGAGTCTAGTTGACACAACCTCTGCTGACACTTCAGGGATGCGTTGTGGTTGAGTCTAGTCACAAATCTGATCTGGGTACGGCCCGGATCTGGCTGACTACATCATGCGTTGTGGCCGTGTTTGCACAGGTGCACCATCTGATCTGGATACTAATGGCTGATTACAGTAAACCTTGCAATAAGCAGAAAGACTAACATTAGCGTAGATGCCATTCTTCTTATGATGTAACGAGTACATCGGGTGTTATAGGAAGTGTTCCCGGTTCCGGCTGACCTAATTTATGCAGCCTAATAATCATTTAACTGATTTGAATAATAGGAATGTGTAATTTTCTATGTGTATAGCAGGTTAAAGAGATGTGTTTTAAGTCTAGATTTAAACTAACAGTGTGTCTGCTTCCCGGACAATGTTAGGGAGACTGTTCCAGAGTTTAGGTGCTAAATAGGAAAAGGATCTACCGCCGGCAGTAAATTTGATATTCTAGGTATTATCAACTGGCCAGAATTTTGAAATCGCAATAGATGTGAAGGACTATAATGCTTTAAGAGCTCGCTCAAGTACTGGAGCTAAACCATTTAGTGCTTTGTAAGTAATCAGCAATATTTTAAAGTGTATACGATGTTACCGGGCTAATATGGTCATACTTCCTGGTTCTAGTAAGAACTCGAGCTGCTGCGTTTTGGACCAGCTGTAGTTTGTTTATTATGCGAGCAGGGCAACCACCCAGTAGAGCATTACAATAATCTAGCCTTGAGGTCATGAATGCATGAACTAACTGTTCCGCATTTTTCATTGAAAGCATGTCGTAATTTAGATATATTTTTTAAGATGAAGAATGCGGTTTTACAGATGCTAGAAACGTGGCTTTCAAAGGAAAGATTGGTATCAAAGAGCACACCCAGGTTCCTAACCGACGACGAAGACTTGACAGAGCAGCCATCATTTGTTAGACAGTATTCTAGGTTAGTACGTGCAGAGGTTTTTTTGTCCAATCATTAGAAACTGTTTTTTCAGAATTAAGTAATAGGAAATTACTATATTATTATTATTATTATTATTAATAAAGAAATCTTTAGTGGCAGAAGTGATAGTTCTAACATATTTGTAACACAGAGTCGGCTTTGCAACCTTGGCTAAAAGGAGTAATACACAAGACTAGATAATGATCTGAGATCTCATCACTCTGCTGCAGAACTTCAACGGCATTAACATTGATTCCATGTGACAATATTAGATCTAAGTATGATTATGACAATGAGTGCGTCCTGACACGTGTTGTCTAACTCCAATAGAGTTCAGAATGTCTCTAAATGCCAAGCCCAATGCGTCTTTTTCGTTGTCTACATATATATTTAAAATCACCAACAATTATCTGCAGCCGGTACTAATTCTGATTTTAAAACAAATCAGCAAATTCTTTGATAAAGTCTGTATGGTGGCCTGTATACAGTAACTAGCACAAATGTCAAGCGCGATTTATCATTTACACTAGATAGTGTTACATTAAGCACCAACACTTCAAAATAATTATATTTGAAACTAGACTTCTCAGTAATTCTGAAGATATTACTATAGATTGCAGCAACACCACCCCCTTTTCCTTTCAGATGTGGCTCGTTTTTATAACGGCAATCTTGGGGGATGGACTTATTTAAAGTAATGTAATCATCTGGTTTTAGCCAGGTTTCTGGCAAACACAACATGTCTAGGTTATAATCTGCAATCATATCATTAACAATTAAGTGCTTTTGAAGTAAGGGATCAAATATTCAGCAGCCAGAGCTTTATCATTTGTTCATCTGTATTAGATCTATTTTTTATTTGTTGAACATCTATTACATTTTTACCCTTAAATGGGATTTTTTTGTATTTCCTAATTCGGGGAACAGACACAGTCTCTATATGATGATATCTAGGTGAAAGAGGCTCTATGTGATGGGATTTATCTGACCTTGGTGACGTGAGACAGCTAGCAGATGGTCTGTTTAGCCAGTCTGTCTGCTTCCAGACCTGAGCCCCAAATCGTCATGTTTGAGCTCTAAGACTATGTGCCATATTACTAGAGAGAAGAGCAGCACCATCCCAGGAGGGATGAATACCATCTCTTTTCAACAGGTCAGGTCTGCCCCAAAAACTTTTCCAATTGTCTATGAACCCTATATTATTTTGCGGACACCACTTAGACAGCCAGCCATTGAGTGAGCACAGTCTACTAAGTATCTCATCACTCTGGCAAACAGGAAGGGGGCCTGGGCAAATTACAGTGCCTGACATCATACTTGCGAGTTCACACGCCAATAACTAGGGCACTTTCAACAGGATTCTCAGTGGGTGTTTCACTGAGAGGGGAGAATCTATTTTGTTATGGTAATCGGAACGGATCAGCGGTGAATGTCCTGTGACTATGCCGTCTCACAGTCACCCAGTTGCCCTGCTGCACGGCCTCTACTGCCGGAACCAAACAATGTACAGATTTCACTAAGCTAGTCGCATCCAAAGCAGTATCTAAAGCCCTTGCATTCTTACTATCCTCGATTAAAGTTTGGATGCTTGTCTCTAGTTCTGAAAGAGCACAAAGCCAAGTCCACTCTGTGTTTTAAATAGCAAATTATATTATTTCTAAGTGAAAAGTTAGAAGCAAGAAATCTGGCCTTTTGTACAAAGGAATTTACAAGGTCAGTGTTACACATTTGATTAGTGGCCTAGAAATGGTGCAGAATCTGTAATATTTCATATTTTCCCTATTTTTTTTTTATAAAGTGGACAATGTGTATTTTCAGGGAGACCCAAGATGTGAATACTGCAGAATCACAGCAGACGATGTACAAATATCTCCCAGCATTCCCTCCTACAGCCCGTTTGGAAGTAAGTCAATTTTATTGTATATGTCCAGCACCCCCCATAGACCTATAATGATACAATATAATCCAGCTCTTCCAAAACCCAATGGTCTTTGTAAAGGTTCAATGAGTTAATGAAATAAAGCTTCATAGCTTTTGATCACTAAGTAGGAGTAAAGGGATCACTTTCAGCCAGTGAAATTCATTTTAATGTAAACTTGTAGATGAACCACTGCTCAAAATGGACAAAGTGACTGTGAACGTAGTTAATGATCAGTGTATAAACAACTCAGCTGCAAACTGTAAGTTTTAAACTTGAAGTTTTACATTTCTCAGGATGATAGGCTTAAGGAGAAAAAGCTAATTTAATAGTTTCTTTAAATGAATCAGAACTTGATCAGCAATGCAAACAATCTGGCATTAATTGATGCGGCCAGTAAAAGTACATTTTGTAATCCATCCACTGCATCACTAAATGATAACACGTGAAATGTGTTTGAATTTGCCTTTCACAGCGATCAGTGCTGACATTCTAAAAAGGATAACTGACATCTTTATTTGTTCATTTATTTAGAACTGCTTGTACAATCAGTGACGTTTCAGGTTGCGTGATGTAGGGTCATTACTCTCTCTCGTTTTGTTGGATTAAGTTGTTCTGGTAATTTCACTAAACAAGACAAGCTGTTTTGCACTAAATTGTTTGCAGCAGTTCCAGGAATTACTCATATTTGGCTTTCCTTGAATCAAACTATAATCTGTATATGTATGATTTTCCATTTTCAGCTGCTTTCCAAGACTAGCATGTTAGGATTTTTTGTCTTAAGTAAAACAAAGTGCCTTTCTCTTGTTCTCGGATGTTTTTAACTTTGTCATCTGAAAGTTATCTAGCTTTTGACAGTGTACCTCATGTGTAATGAAAACCATTTTTAAAGGGGTGGTTGATTATGATTTCACTTTTCTAACTTTAGTTAGAGTGTAATGTTGCTGTTTGAACATAAATAACATCTGCAAAGTTACAACGCTCAAAGCAAAGGAAGATATTTGCTTTTAAAGAAATCGTTTTTTTAAGGACTACAACAAACGACTGGTAACACAAGTAACACAAATGCAATAGCATGTCACTCTGTAGGCATCTTACAACAGTTCCCACACAAGCGATTTTATAGATTATCATTAATATGAATATGCTAATCAAAGACTTGAAGATAGTTAACTCCACATCAGCAACATAAATTCATCAACTAACCATTCAGAAACGTCCTGTTGGATTCTACATTTTTGTTACTTCTTATTGAGTCTCTCCATCATTGTCTGACTCCAGTTTAAACGTAAAAGGCAGAGCAGTTTCTGACATTTTAGTGCTTGTCTGTGTGAAGCTGCTAACACACATGAGTTCTTGAAGCTCCACCCTCTGTGCCGGGAGCAGCAGCTCATTTGCATTTAAAGGGACAAACACGAAACAATGTGTTTTTACTGACCCTCAAAAAGGGACAACTTTAACCTGCTGTAAAAATCTGTGGGGTATTTTGAGCTAAAACTTCACATACACACTCTGGGGACATCAGAGACTTATTTTACATATCGTCACCCTCCTAAAATAATTGCCTAAGTCATTTTTCAATTATTGGTTCAGTTTTTTGTGTTTTCTGAGAAACCTAAAAAAATGACTTGGCCAATTATTTTAGGAAGGTTACGATATTGTAAAAAGGGGCATTATAGAAAAGGGCACTTTAAGAATCATGTCAGGTACGAATAGCTCATTAAGATAACAAGAGCTCATTTAGTGTAACTGTGTGGTAACTCCTCTCTTCGGCCAGGTTGCGTACCTTGGCCTTGTCACTCTTTTCTAGGCCAGGAAACCCCAGAGGTCTGCCAGCATTACGTTCAAGCGCCACAAAATATTCACATCGAGTTTGAAGCCAATAAAGATCCAACATATGATACCATTACTGTGTCATGGAACCCAAGCCAATATGGTAATGATCTTCAGTCAGTCTGTCTGTCTGTATGTCTTTCCATCCATCCGTCTGTCATTCTAGCCATCCATCTATCCATCCATCCGTCTGTCGTTCTATCTATCTATCTATCTATCTATCTATCTATCTATCTATCTATCTATCTATCTATCTATCTATCTATCATCCATCTATCCATCTGTCTGTCGTTCTATCAATGTCTACCTGTCTGTCTGTCTGTTGTTCAATCTATCTATCGTCCCCTCTGCATCTGTCTAATTATTTGATTGATGTACACAGGTATTGCATTCTTGCGTGGATTTCAAGTAACCCTTCAGGCTCTTGGTGGATCTCAGTTCTCATGTCAGCTCTTTCTCCTGGGTAGCAATCTGTCCCTCACCCCTGCACATGCCCATCGGGTATGTTAAAAAAAAAAAAAAACACTACAACTTAGGTAGCATCCAATGTCATTTTATTCTTGTTTAAATAGTGTAATATATTTTCAAACTGTAAGAAAAAAAAAAAACAGGGCTTTTAGAATCTTTTTAAGAACTTACTGTTTCCGTATTTGTACAACTTTGAGTTACCATGTACTGGTTCCTGAAGTCATGAGATCATGTAATGTATTTTCTTGATGGTTTTCACAGGTCTATCACTCAGATCCCTTCACAAATCTGTCTCTGGATAGGGAGTATGTCGTGACTGTCATGGCACTGCCCGTCCCTGAGCGGTGGGACCAGTCCTATGAGAAGAAAAAGTTTTTCACACGCAGTAAGCGCTTCCCTTTTGATTTAGTTCGTTTGATAGTCATTAACAATGTTGACAACTTGCACCACTGCACATTAAGAGAATCAGTAGACAAATGCTTAAGTTGTAATAAACTTGACATTGTGTGTTTTCAGCATGTCCTGAAAAAAATGGTCTTGAAGAGTGTGAGAAAGGTGAGTGTCTTGTGTCTTCTGTGTTCCTGTTGATCATGGCACATGGCCCTCAGATGTGTTCGTTCATGTACGTCATGTCATTCATTATAGACTGGTATCCCAGATACGTCGAGGTCCACCAGGAGAACCGAGAGGTTTATGTGACCTTTAACCTTGCACCTGAGAACTTTGAAGTCCGTCAGTATTTTTCATCATGTTTCGGAGGTGGGCTACGAAATTACACAAGCATCAAACCGGTGGGTTTTTAAAAAAAAACATATTTGAAATAAAACATCGTCTATAATACAGACTTAAGAATACTGCTATTGTTGTTATTTAATCAAGTGTAATATGAATCGGTGTTATTTAAGGATCATTTAAATAAATATGAAATAAATATAATTTCTCAAGCGTTTACCTGATAATTAAATCAGAACGTTTGCTGATGTCCAGGATTTCAGTCTCAACAAGACACATCACACATACCGTTTGCAGAATCTCCGAGCAGGAACAAACTACACCTGTGAGGTGAGTCTTATTCTTCAGATTAAATGGGGTGTGTGCTTGTTTGTTTAGCTTTCTGTATTATTGAATGAGAGATCAAATTATGTCAGGCACACAACCATTCAGACACATTAAAAAAGCTGTGCCAATACGCTTGTGCAAATATTTGCTGTAACTCTAGATATATATCCCAGATGTTCAGTAGTATTTTTCTTCCCTCCAGATTGCTGCTGATGTCGCGGATGCAGTCAGGAAAACATTCGTTGTTGTAGTTAAACATAGCTCTGAAGGTAAAGTTGAACTGTCAAATCAAAAAAGAACACGCCTTCAGCAAAAACTGATTTGAACTCTAAGGAAATGTTAGAGATTATTGTACACACTGAAGGCATTTTTTTTTTTGTGTTATGTGTACAGTGCTTAATTAGCCTTCAGTGTGTACAGATACTGCGTGTTGTGTAACATGCCAGGCAGCTTTTAAAGAGGCAACACCCATTGAAACAATTACGTTATCAAAGACTTCAATGCCATAATCAGTTTGGTATTTTTACTCCTCTCACGATCAGAGCCATCGACCTCCCACTTCACAGAAAACCCTTCACTGATGGTGCTCTTGTCCGTGGGAATCCTGCTTGCTGCTACCGCAGTGCTCACCTTCACCGTTGTCAACAAGAAAAGACTGAAGAAGAAAAAAGTCCAGACCAAAATGAGACCAGGTTCGAGTTTTATAACAAATCGATAAGAGATTGTTCTTCATTAACATACTGGTCAGTGATAAAACTGCTGGGCAACACATTGTGTTCTGCTCTTTATTAATCCATGTTGAATGTTTTGTTTTCAGAGCAGGGCTATAAATTCATTTGGCAAGTTTAAAAGGTGTTTTTGAGAATGCCAATGAAAGCTGGGTGCGCAGTGTATGATTTCTAATAGTCCTTTACGACTGTTGCTTGTCAGACTGTATGAACATGATCCCCTCTGTGAGCCATGTCACACTGTAGGATCTCAGTTGTCATTAATGTCAGACTGTACAGCAGTCAAGGCGCGTTAAAAACGGACGCACGCGAGAAGTTTTACATCATCAGTCCGTGACATGTTCAGTGACTTGTTGAATTGGTGATTGTCGTGGGAGAAGTCTCATTACAGGACTATGCATCAAATTAGACAGAATTTTGCCTGTGGTTAAAGTCATTAATCGGCTGTCTGCAAAGGTGTCAAACTAGTGATCAAAGACTTCAAATTTTGCCCTAGGATCTGAGTAATCGTTTAGGATTTAAAAAATCGTACAGTGCGAACCCAGCTTAAGACGTACGTTGTTTTGTACTAATGGGCAATTGTGTTGTTATTTCCTATTTGTCAGAAATCATCGAACAGTACTATGACAAAAAACTGGGTGAAGGACAGTGTGTTTTGCTGGACAAAACCACCCGTCCCCCTCGGCTACTGATTTGCTACTCAAGTAATGATGGTCCTGCCCACGTCAGAGTCGTGTTGCAACTGGCTGCTTTTTTGCAAAAGCACATGGCGACTCAAGTAAGTGTATTAGGATCAAATCAGACAAAGCATGCTGAGAATATTTGTATTATTTTAAGACTTTGTTTCCCCATCCATCTTTAAAGGTTCGTGAAACTCTTAAAACATTTTGTTTGAGATTATTAGACATTTCATGAATTAATTGGAATGTGGTGTATTAAAAAAATCACATCGCACATTATTTTGAATAATTAATAGAATGTTTTTTTTGTGTTTTTTTTTTTTGCCATTTAGCTCTTTCCAGTGTTATTTTACTATTGTTTATGCACTCTTATAGTATTTATTAATATTTGCTTTTATTTGTATATTTTTCATTTTTGATTTAAATTTAAGTTTTAGTCATTTTGTATTGTCATTTTCTCATAGTTTTTTAATATTTCTAATTAACTAAGTAGTTTTTAGTTTACATCAACTTTCTGTAAGTTTAAGTTTTTCAGCTAATATTTATATTTTATTTAATCTAACTGGAATGCTTTTTAGGTTTAGTTAACAATAACAACACTGGTCCATTCAGTTCTAAAAACAAAGTATTAGCGCAATTGCGACTGGTACAAATCCATGGATAACAGTCATTAGATTCCACACTGGTCATCAGCATCCCATTAAAAATGTATTAATATATATATATATATATATATAAACGAATAAAATAATTAAAAATGTCTATGTATTTAAACAGATAAATAAACTACATTTAAAAATGTATTTTTAATGTATCCATGAATTAAAAAAAAATGTCTATATATGGTTATCATCTCTTAATTATCTTTATTGTTAATTCTCCTTTTTCTGTTTAGGTGCATTTAGACTTGTGGGAGGCCTTGCGCATTATGGAGGAGGGCAGTATGGGGTGGCATTGCAAGAGAATGAAGGACTGCGACTTTGTGCTGGTCATTTGCTCCCGAGGTCTCCATCAGAACCAGTCTGAGGACGAGGAACCGCTGGAAAACACCACCTTAGCTACAGTTTCCATGATCGGAGAGGAGCTGTGTCGTGCCAAAGCGTTGGGTCAAGACCTCTCCAAATTCATGGTGGCCATATTTGAGTACTCACAAGAGTCTGATATCCCAGCTGTACTAGGTCTCGCTTCAAGATACACCCTGACTAAAGACTTACCTTTGCTCTTCTCCCATCTTCACGGAGTGGCTTTGCAGAAGCCTGGAGTTTACCTACAGGTGGAGGATATTTTAGAAAGCGGGTACTGTAAACTCCCAGCTGGGGCTGCACTACAGCTGGCCATACAGGAGGCCAAGGCACAGTTTTCTGAGGAGCCGACTGAAGAGGAACATGTACGAATTCCGATCATTTCATAAGGATCTCTAGAACTGCACCGATAAATGCACTCGCACCCCAAAGTATACTTTGAAAGGCTATGTATGACTGTGAAAAAAATCAAAGTATAAATTCATACAGTACACGGCTGAGTACAGTGCATAAGTGCATAGTGCGTCATTTGAGATGCAACTTTAATCCCCTCACCCAATCACACGTCAACACCGTCTATGGTCAACATGTGTGAATGTCGATTTTTTTTTTGGTTTTGTTCTTGTTCTGTTTGTTTCTTTTCTGACTGTGAAACAATGGTCCAGGCCAGTGTTGCCATCTTGTGGGCAAACTAATTAGTGCAAAAAAAAAAAAAACTGCATCCGAAATTGCATACTCTTTCTCGTACTTTTTTTGAACAAGTAATTACTTCACGGCCGCTAAAAAAGTATGTTCTATATAGTATGAGTTTAGTATGTATGTTTAGTATGAATGTAATCCGGACTTACTGCATTCCATGTTGTCATTATCATGTGACATACCAAGTTCAGTTGTGTCGCTTCACTGCCATTTGCAAATCCTCCTCGTGGCCTCATGGAATAGTAAAGTAATCTCACCGGAAGTAGTAGGTCATCCGGGTACTTTTTTGCCTTCTTTTATTAGTACTGTGAATTCAAACATACTTCTTTTGTCACATACTGTTACTGTTACTATAGTATGCGTACATTGTATGAAATTTGCCTTACACACCATTTACGTATTTCCTAGCGCATGGGGTTTTCCAACTGGGGTCTGGAAGAGAGTGCCAGGGGGGTCAGTGTAAAAATATAAAATAAATAAATTGAATTAAAAATGTATCAAAATAAATAAATTGATAAAAAAAAAAATAGATCTAATAGTGCAGTGCAGTAATATCATGAGTAGAACATTTTAAAAGTGGGAAAATGTGAAAGTGGGATCTGAGCCATATTTGGAGACCTGAAAATCATTAGGTACCCAGAATACCCTAGCAACCACATAACAACATTCAGAACACCTTAGCAACCACATAGCATCCACATACAGCACCCACAGGAGTTTTGCATAGACATGCACAATCAACTTATCTCAATTGCATGGGCCTCTTTTTAGATTGTTGTGAACAAATGAGAGGGAACCTGAAGTACAGTGAGGTTGCCGAATGCTGTGATATTTTCGTGTAAATGTGTATTAATTTTGCCTTATTTGTGTAGTTCCTGCTTATGTTCATGAATGATCATCATGTTACAGTGAATATTCCTAGTATGTGCATGCAATCCCAGTAGTCTTTCTAAAAAAATGATGGAAAATGTTCAAGGACACTTTTGATTTATTGTAGTGAATGACCTTAAATTGTGTAATTTGTTTACATGAAGTGTTATTTTTAATTACCTTTATTATATTGTTTGCCAGGCCAATTTTTTTTTTTTTTTTTTATCAGTTATTGTTGCAACTTGCAACAATCTGTGTTTGTCTAACATGAAGGGAAATTGCTATATTTTATTTTGACAAACTGCCTAAATGTGCTTGGTCTTACATTATAATAATGCAAGGCTTATTTATATATTTTAATAATGCATAATCTTTATATTATAATAATGCAAGCCACAATTAAAAACACACATATGTCTCAGTGAGTTGTGTTGTAACACATCTCTGTTTTTAGAATATAAGCTATAAACTCTTACATAAAATGTTTATGAAAATGTATGAATGCATGATGTTTTACAAATAAACTTCTATTGCTTTTGTAAATAGCTAGGACTAATTTATTCGACTGATTATTATTCTTTTTTTTTGCTTAGGTGTACAATCTGACCCTGTTAGAAAGCTTTGATTTACGAATATAAAACTTAGTAAGCATTGACAACAACATCAAATGTATTACATACAATTGTTTTTCTTGTATTTGAATCATTGTCAAGGAATTCAAACACCACATTTTCCACAATAAAGTTAACACATCCTAAATGTCATTGCCAATAAATCTTGTAACATCTTGCCAAAGCTGTTCAGAAAATTGGCAACACCAACAAAGACGTTTCAGAGTTACACACAGTGGAGTAATCTTTATGGGCCATTTAGAATTAAATAATTTACTTTGGGCTGCACTTTTTTGTAGCAAATGATTTCTACTAAGCTATACAAGTAAAGAGTAAATGAGCATAATATCCCATTGGAACAATAATCAAATTATTTCTACAAGAACATTATAAGCTCAACTGCAGAGTTGGAACAGTTTAAACTGATAGTTGTATAAAGACAGTTTAAAACAGTCTAAGTACGGCAAGCCGTTTTAACATGTAATCCTTAAAACCTACTAGTCTCTATTTTCATGCTACTACTTATTTTTTAGATACTAGTATCTTTTCCATTAAGTACTAGTACTTATTCATTAGCTACTAGTGCTTATTCTTTAGGTACTAGTGCCTATTTGTTAGACACTAGTGCTTATTCTTTAGGTACTAGTACCTTTTAAAAGATACTAGTACTTATTCATTAGATACTAGTTCTTTTTTATTAGATACTAGTACCTATTAAAAATATACTAGTACTTATTCATTAGTTACTAGTATGTATTATTAGATACTACTACTTATTAAATAGATACTAGTACTTTTTCATTAGATACTAGTACTTATTTTAATAGTGACTAGTAACTATTCTTTTGTTACTAGTAACAAATTATTATTTTTTGCCATTGACTTCTATGGGGATCTGTCATTCAGATATCAACTATTCAGTTCTGACTAGTATGTATTCTGTTTGTGACTAGTACATATTTATTAGATACTAGTAGTTATTCATTAGGTACTAGTACTTATTTTTTAGATACTACCTATTACTAGATACTAGTATTTATTCAATAAATACTAGTACTAAGTCATTAGATACTAGTACCTATTAAATAGATACTAGTACTTATTCAATAGATACTAGTACTTATTCATTAGATACTAGTACCTATTAATTCGATACTAGTACTTATTACGATTTTTAATTGAACTCTCCAGTGGCCGTTCTGACTAGTCATAACATAAGACGAGTAAAAAAGCAGCTGTGACTAGTAAAATAAGAATAGTTACTAGTAACAATTAAAAAATATACTAGTGTCTAATAAATAAGTACTAGTAGCTAATTAATAAGTACTAGTATCTAATTAATAGGTACTAATCAAACACACCTGCCTTTAATTTTCAAGTGATCCTGAAGACCTTAATTGGTTGCTTAAGATGAACTGTGCAGGACAGTCGATCGGC
The DNA here is from genome assembly GCF_949319135.1 of Squalius cephalus. Taxonomy (NCBI): domain Eukaryota; kingdom Metazoa; phylum Chordata; class Actinopteri; order Cypriniformes; family Leuciscidae; genus Squalius; species Squalius cephalus. The sequence continues at coordinate 26,674,696 of NC_137139.1, forward strand.
AGGAGCAGGATTGGGCACCCCTGATCTAATGAATAAGTAGTAGCTAATGAATAAGTACTATTATCTATCTAATAGGTAGTATCTAATGACTTAGTACTAGTATTTATTGAATAAATACTAGTATCTAGTAATAGGTAATAGTACCTAAAAAAAATAAGTACTAGTACCTAATGAATAACTACTAGTATCTGATAAATACGTACTAGTCACAAACAGAATACATACTAGTCAGAACTGAATAGTTGATATCTGAATGACAGATCCCCATAGAAGTCAATGGCAAAAAAATAATTTGTTACTAGTAACAAAATAATAGTTACTAGTCACTATTGAAATAAGTGCTAGTATCTAATGAATAAGTACTAGTACCAATTTAATAGGCACTAGAATCTAATGAATAAGTACTAGTGTCTTTTTAATAGGTACTAGTATCTAATAAACAAGTAATAAAAACTCAGTGAGTGTTTTAGCGCAATTTTCTGACGTCATGGGATCACAACACTAAGAGATAGTAAATCTTTTCCTGGATTTTTTTTGTGCGTTCCAGAGATTAGACCTTCCTTAACATAATGCCGAAAACCCGAAGTCTCTAGGTGGTCTGGTTGAGGAGTAGATAGAAGTGCAAGATTGGTGCGCACAGACAGAACAGAAATCATGAGTTAACAATCACAATTTTGTCCGTAGGAAAATTGCGCTAAAAAGAACTAGTATCTAATGAATAAGTACTAGTATCTTTAAAAAGGTACTAGTACCTAAAGAATAATCTAACAAATAGGCACTAGTAGCCTACCTAAAGAATAAGTAGCTAATGAGTATTATGTATAATAATAATTAATAATAATATTATGCTAATGAGTAATTAGTATTAGTACTTAATGGAAAAGATAGGCTACTAGTATCTAAAAAATAAGTACTAGTAGCATGAAAATAGATACTAGTAGGTTTTAAGGATTAAATGTTAAAACGGCTTGCCATAGTCTGGTTTGCTGGTCTTATCTTGTCTCCAGGCCTGGACCATCTTGGACAGGTTTAAGGTGTTTTATACCAGAGATGGAAATTCTGCATGAGAAATGGGAACTGGAAAATTACCAAAACATCATTGATAGCTACACAAATCACCCTGAACATTACTCCATGTACTGACCATAGGAATGTTACTTTCAAGCCATTTGAAATGTTTAGACTTACCAATTCAAGCCTCTCGATGAAAAGTAGCCTGTGTTGCTGCTGGTAACCTGTAAACTTTAATACATTTAGACCACCAAGAAGAAGAAGAAAAAATACCAGTTGGGAATAAAATATCAATAATGATTTAGAAAGGTTATATCAAATTAATAAATGCAGTAAACCGATGACCGCGCAGCAGCCGAATTCACGAAGGTTGGCTCATGAATATGAATTAGCTTACGCGTGACTGCGTCGATTTAAAGTAATTAATATTAATTAGCTCAGTAGTATGATTCTGTACTTTGCCAGAGCAGAGTAATGAATATGCATAGCAGCAGGCTCTCTAGCGCCTCCCCTCCATATCTCTCCATACTTTCCATTTTCCTTTCCTTCATTCATCCGCACTGCACACCGCGTCCACAGGCATCATGGTGCTCGATTTAGACCTGTTTCGCACCGACAAAGGCGGCGATCCTGAAATCGTGCGGGAAACCCAGAGGAAACGGTTCAAGGATGTGTCTCTGGTGGATAAACTGGTCCAGGCGGATACAGAATGGAGGAAATGTGAGTATCGGCTAACGCTACAGCTAACGAAACACATGGCAGCCTGTGAATGAGAACAGATTGTGACACGTATAACATATCTGTTAATACAGTTTAAGATAGGAAACAAACACTGACTGTGCTATAACACATAATAAAGTTAATATAAAATGCGTGGGAACGTCCAGAAACTGCATTACCGGTGTACTGGAGTAGCATGTAGCATTTACGCTAATACTTAACCCGCCTGTTATAGTGTGATTAACATTGTTTACTTCAGTTAATAAAACTTGTTTCTGTTATTTAGCCTAATATACGTTTATATCAGGTGTTATTCGGGGATGAGAGGTATGAGAATGTTTTGGTTAAACCTGTCGCAGCATCACCCGGCTGTATCTGATGCAATCTCAGTGTCAGAGGGAATTTTAACAGAGGAGGAGCTGCTGACTGTCAGTGCTGTTGTGTGCCAGACTGTTCTTTCATCATGTTCTTGCCTATGTAACTAAAGTGAAAATATTAGGAATGACAGTTTGACAATTTAATTCCCTATTCCTTTAAATCCATCCAAAAGTCTCACTATTAATATATTTTAGTTTGGTGTGGTCACCATATGAATCAGGACTAAGGACTTTAAAGGTCGCTTTAAAGTCACCATGAAATAAAAACGGACAATTCTTATTTTCTTTATTGCAGTATTTATTACAAATTATTTATCCGTGCACATTATCATTGTTTCAAAATGAATCTGCTCTCTCCTAATCTTTAATCAAAATAAATTCCCCTCCCACTTGCAGCGACTTCTCTTCTCCGATGATGCGTTTACTGGCGTGAGGGCGGGACAACCTGTCACTCACATGAGATCGACCAATAGCAAACCACAACCATCCAAGGATTCAATCAATTCCCGATGAACAAAATCAAGAACATAAAAAAACTAAATCAATTCTACATTTTCTCTTGTCGAGAAGCCGTTTCACTCGTATATACGTCACAGTAAGGAAGAAAATACTATCGAAACTTCAGTCTCATGCCGACTTAAAGGAATAGTTCACCCAAAAATGGAAATTATCCTATAATTGACTCACCTTTAAGCCTATCTAGGTGTATATGACTTTCTTTTTTCAGCCGAACACAGTCATATTAAATAATATCCGGGCTCTTCCCAACTTTGTAATGACACTGAATACCGAGTTATTGAAGCTCCAAAAAACGCATCCATCCATCCATCATACAAGTAATCCATACAACTCCAGTAGGGTAATAAATGCGTAAAATAAAGTATGGATTAATTTTATGATGGATGGATGCGCTTTTTGAAGCTTCAAAACTCAATATTTAATGCCATTACAAAGCTGAGAAGAGCCAGGATATTATTTAATAAAAACTCTGATTGTGTTCAGCTGAAAGAAGAAAGTCATATACACTTAGGATGGCTTGATGTTGAATTAATAAATGGGAACTATTCCTTTAAACATAAATAACATAGGAACAAGTAATGCATCAATGAATTGCTTCATTCTAGATAACACTTGTTATTATGCTTTTGGATGATTCCCTTTACAGCAGGCAAGAACATGTCCAGACAAAATCAAAATAAAGAAATATTTTGACAAAATGAAAGGAATACTTGAGTGAATTTATAATTTTGTGACATTATTTTATGTTAGAAATATTTCTATTTTATGCCTCCAGGTCGCTTCACGGCGGATAACCTAAACAAGGCCAAGAATCTGTGCAGCAAAGCCATCGGTGAAAAGATGAAGGTACGTAAAGCAGCTGTCATATATTTGTTTTGATCTGTTATCATTGAGTAATAATAATATTCTGCTTGCTGGTCGTATGATGTTTTTGCAGAAGAAAGAGCCAGTTGGTGACGATGACACTCTTCCAGAAGAGGCTCAGAATCTGGAAGCCCTCGCTGGAGAAACATTATCAGTGAGTCGAGCAATAATGTATAATTCACATAATTATTGTATAATAAGTGTATATACACTACCGTTCAAAAGTTTTAGATTTTTTTCATGTTTTCAAAAGCAGTCTCTTCTGCTCACCAAGGCTGCATTTATTTGATCCAAAATACAGCAAAAACTGTAATATTGTGAAATAAGTTTTTTACAATTTAAAATAACTATTTTCTATTTGAATTGTATGTTTTTGATGATATGATATATCATCATATTAGAATGATTTCTGAAGGATGTGACACTGAAGACTGGAGTAATGATGCTGAAAATTCAGCTTTGATCACAGGAATAAATTATATTTTAAAATATATTCAAACAGAATATATTTTAACTTTTAAAAAAAATATTTCACAATATTACTGTTTTTGCTGTATTTTGGGTCATATAAATGCAGCCTTGGTGAGCTTGGTGAAAACTTTTGAACGGTAGTGTATATATTTTATATAGTGTATATATTATACACTATCAGTCAAGTTTTTGAAAGAATTCTCTTATGCTCACCAAGACTGAATTGGTTTTATTGGTTTACATGTATTAATATATATTTTGTATACTATATGAATGTATTTTATTTAAATTGTAAATTATTCCTGTGTTGGCAACAGATTTTGCTGCTTAATATTTTTTGTAGATTTTTTTTGACTGAAGTGTTGACATATATTAGGGTTGGGTACCGAACTCAGTACTTTTAATGGCACCGACCGAATTACGTCAGTACTACCGAGTACCGATTCACATTAAAATAATCGGTGCCAAATTTCGGTACCTGAGAACGCATCTGGGCGCGAGAGTAAGACTATTTAAATACGAATCCTGCATGTTCTGCGTGTCTCTGTGTGTATGAATGACTCGCGGTTTCATTTACCACACACACTGAAGCACGCGTGACGCTCGCTGTGTTTTTCAGCCTCTGCAGTCTCAATGGCAGACAAGGCAGCTCTGGTATAATGTCAACAACACTTCTACAAATTACTTTCTTTACAGTTATTGAGGTAAACATGCCTAAATTACTAAAATGTGAACGGTACCCAACCTTAATATATAAATATATATATATATATATATATACAGTATATATCACTATATATATATATATATATATATATATATATATATATATACTACAGGGCTGTTGAATGCTTGAATCTGATTGGTTGAAGAACGTTCTAAGGTGTGCATTATTTTCAGGGAAACGCACAGCTAAAGTAGTTCCAGGCAGGTCTTGACCGCATTACAGTTCCATATAACTTCGCGTAGTTAACTGTAATAACGGAAAATAGGATACAATTCATAACAATAAAAATTATGCAGCCCCATGCGCTTGATCTGCAATTTTCAATGTCTAGCTTCACAATCAATGGAAACATGCAGTTTCATTTTAATAAAGTATATAGTCCTAGGCTATCTATAATATATTAGGGCTGTCAAAAGTTTAATCGCGATTAATCGCATCCAAAATAAAAGTTTGTGTTTACATAATATATGTGTGTGTACTGTGCATAACTATTTTGTATAAATACACACACATGCATGTATATATTTAAGAAATATTTGCATACATATACTGTATATATATTTATATAGTTTATATTATATATAAATATATATTTTTTTTTAATATAAATAACACATTTTTCTTAAATATATACATGCATGTGTGTGTATTTATATATACAAATTTAATTATACACAGTACACACACATATATTATTAAAAACAAACTTTTATTTTGGATGCGATTAATCGCGATTAATCTTTTGACAGCCCTAATATATATATATATATATATATATACACCCATTAAACAATGATCCGCAACCCATCTGTGAGCATTAATTCTCCATTCTGTCTCTGGCAGCCCCTCACGGTGACTCAGATTAAGAAGGTGCGGTTACTGGTGGACGAGGCTGTGCAGAAGACAGACAGTGATCGTCTAAAGCTGGAGGCGGAGCGCTTTGAGTTCCTGAGAGAGATCGGAAACCTCCTGCATCCCTCTGTGCCCATCAGCAATGATGAGGTGAGTTTCAGGGTGTTTTTATATACACAGTACACTAGGCAGGTCCTGCAAACCAAATACATTGCCTGGCCAAAAAAAAAAAAAAAAAAAAAAATCACACACTCTTAATATTTTGCTGGAATGCTTTTTGCTTTAATTACTGCACACATTCTTCATGGCATCGTTTCTATAAACTCATGCAATGTAAAAACATTTATTTCCATCCAAAGTTGCATTCATTTCTCGCCTAGATCTTGTTGCTTCGCAGCGTTATATCTTCTCCAGCATATCCAAAAGATTCTCAGTGGGGTTAAGGTCTGGACTCTAGTGGCCAATTCATGTGTGAATGTGTGTCTCATGCTCCCTGAACCACTCTTTCACAATTTGATCCCGATGAATCCTGGCATGGTCATCTTGGAATATGCCCATGCATATTCAAAAAATCCATTGATGGAAAAACCTGGTCATTCAGTATGTTCATATAATCAGCTGGCTATATTTTTATATATGGGCACATAACGTTTATTTTTGGCTATATGGGCACATAACGTTGCTGAACCTAGACCTGACCAACTGAAGCAACCCCGTATCATAACGAGTACATCTGGACTCATCGGACCACATTACCTTTTTCCATTGCACAAGATTCCAATCTTTATGCTCCCTAGCTAATTGAAGCCTTTTTCCCCAATTAGCCTCACTGATAAGTGGTTTTCTTAAGGCTACACAGCTGTTTACTCCCAATCCCTTAAGTTTTCTTTGCATTGTGTGTGTTTAAATGCTCTTAGTTTCACTATTAAACATGACAGTGTCTTCTACTGATTTGATTTCATCTAACGTTTAAGTGATCTCTGATAATGATCATTTAAAAAACATGTCCAACCACATTTCTTCCTCGAAGGTGATGGTTCACCACTGTCCTCCCAGGTTCTAATAATGTGCTGGGCAGTTCTTAACCCAATTTTAGTAGTTACAGAAATCTCCATAGTTTTTTTCTTTGCTTTATGCTTGATTTTATTTTTTATTTTAAATGAGAAGCTGCTCACTGCATCAGTTAGGGTTAAATAACTTGTTGCCAGCTGAAGCAAATTGATCACTGCAGTAATTAGGCTCTTTCCTATTTGCTTGGTTAAATCCAGGTGGTGACTTTTTTTATTGGCCAGTCAGTGTATAATTTAGCATATGTTGTTGCTTAACTTATTCAACTCAACTGGAGACTAAGGTAAAACGTTGTTTCTCTCTCTCAGGATGCTGATAATAAGGTGGAACGCACCTGGGGTGACTGCACAGTGCAGAAGAAGTACTCTCACGTGGACCTGGTTGTCATGGTGGATGGATACGAAGGGGAAAAAGGAGCCATCGTGGCTGGAAGCAGAGGATACTTCCTAAAGGTTTGTTGCCCTTTAACCTAAAAATATTTTTTTTGTGGGTTGTGCAAGGAAGGGAACTGAAGGACAACGGCATTGTTTTTGTGTAAACCACGTCTGAACATTTCAATACTGAGCATGTGGTAACCATTTTGCCTTGTTGCACAATATTTACCCCTGTTCTCATGTCAGTTCTTCAAAATAAACAAGCCAAAAAGCACTTGCCACCCATTTTTAAATTACATGTTGTATTATTTATATTTCAGGGGCCTTTAGTTTTCTTGGAGCAGGCTTTAATTAATTATGCACTGCGGATCCTGTACAGCAAGAACTACAACCTACTGTACACACCCTTCTTCATGAGGAAAGAAGTTATGCAGGAGGTCGCTCAGCTCAGCCAGTTTGATGAGGAGCTCTATAAGGTTTGTCTTATATCTATTGTATATATATATATATATATATATATATATATATATATATGAGTATATATACATTAGTAGTTGCACAAAAGTTGACATCATCATGCTAGAACCACTTAATACAACTAACAAAACTTGATCTACAAAAACAAAGCATTTAATGTAATGTGTTTGTTTAGGTGATTGGGAAGGGGAGCGAGAAGTCTGACGACAGTTCAGTAGACGAAAAGTATTTGATTGCCACATCGGAGCAGCCAATAGCAGCTTTCCTGAGAGATGAATGGCTGAAGCCAGAGGATCTCCCCATCCGCTATGCCGGCTTCTCCACCTGCTTCAGACAGGAAGTGGGCTCTCACGGCAGAGACACGCGCGGGATCTTCAGGGTCCATCAGTTTGAGAAGGTCCGAGCAATTCTATCATGAAAATAATGTGAGAACAGTGGAATATTAATTGTAGATGACTGTATTATTTCATAACAAGAAATAGACCTCTATCAAATTTTGCAGTAAGTAAAGATCTTGAAGAAATTTCTGGTATTATTTAGAAGAATCCTATTTAATATTAAAATTGTTCAAATATGAAATCACAACCTCTCTGAATACAAACTCTTTCCATTGCTTTCCAGATCGAGCAGTTTGTGTACGCCTCTCCTCATGACGGCAAGTCCTGGGAGATGTTTGATGAGATGATTGGAACAGCTGAAGAATTTTATCAGTCATTAGGAATCCCCTACCGCATCGTCAACATTGTGTCGGGTTAGTTCACATTGTCCAGTTTTTCCATTGAGAGCTCCAATGGAACTAATAAATCGCTTTTAAAAAAAAAAGCTTCAAATTAATTGTTTGCTTTTGTTTCACAGGTGCTTTGAACCACGCTGCTAGTAAAAAGCTGGATTTAGAGGCTTGGTTCCCAGGCTCCCAGGCTTTTAGAGAGCTTGTGTCATGCTCAAACTGCACAGATTACCAGGCTCGCCGCTTGCGTATTCGCTACGGTCAGACTAAGAAAATGATGGACAAGGTACAGTTCTACTCCACTGTTCTGAAGAAGGATGCTGGGTTATCTGTTATTACCATTTGAGGTTGGTTTGATTGACCATTGTGATTGTGTCTGTTTTCTTAAAGGCTGAGTTTGTGCACATGCTAAATGCCACCATGTGCGCGACCACTCGCGTTATGTGTGCTATCCTGGAGAACTTCCAGACAGAGGAAGGCATTATTGTTCCAGAACCTCTCAAGGCATTTATGCCTCCAGGTGAGCAACGCTGAGTATGGATCTGTTTACCTGGATGGGTTATAGAAAAGTTTAGCTCAATCCTATTCTACATGCATGAAAATAACTTGTTTTGGGATGCCATAACCTAGTCGTTAAAGATTAGGGTGGAAATCAGCCGTATAACCGTCCTTCGGATGAGATGTTAAACCGATGTCCTCTCTGTGGTCATTAAAAATTAAAAATCCCGTCCTGGCCAAATTTGCCCCTTGGCCTCTGTCCATCATGGCCTCCTTATCATCCCCATATACTGATTGGCTTCATCACTGTCTCCTCTCCACCACTAAGCTGGTGTGTGGTGGGTGTTCTGGCGCAATATGGCTGCTAGGGATGGGTATTTCAAGCAAAAATAATATTAGAAGATCACTGGGTATTATTAGATTATAATTTGAAAAGCGCTAGAAGAGGCGAAAGAGAACACTATTGCACTATTGTTTTCTGTTTTTCAATCAAAAGAACCGGATATGTGAGCTATAAGTGGACCTTTTAGATAGCTGTTCAATGTGTGTAGGTTACGTTTCCTCTGATAAGTAGTAGTCATCAATTTTGTCTCCAATCAATCTCAATATTATGGTTTCTTTACACAGATTTAACAGAAATGATCAAGTTTGTGAAGCCAGCCCCTATTGAACTGGAGGCAACCAAGAAGCAGAAGAAACAGCAGGAAGGAGGGAAGAAGAAGAAACAGGGTGGTGACGCTGATATAGAGAACAAAGTGGAGAACATGTCAGTTAATGACTCTTAAACACGCCTCCTTGCAATCCCAGCCAATCATAATGGTTCACAAGACCTCCATTTTCTGTACCCTATTCACAAACATTGTCCACTGAAGCTGTCACATGGTTTCATCCCTGTCATGCCCCTGCCTCACTTTACTTTCTCTGGGACAGTCCTACTGTGGCGCTGTCTGCCTACCGGCGATGATGGTGTCATGTTTAATAATCTTAATTTAAATTATTCACAAATCATTTTCCTACAAAGGGGTCTTTGACATCTTTAATTAAATGCATGATGTTGTGACAGACATTTAGCCATTAGACCGAAATGCCTTGATGGCACTGTAATTACCTGAGGCATTGTATTATAATTCTGCTGTTGAATTAAAGGGAACATGCATGGTCATTACAGTTAGTACTGGGATTATTCTGCATCAGTGCCACATTGAAGGTGGGAGTTTTAGGAAATTCTTAATGAAAATCGGTTCTGGATAACGGACACACCTCTTTCAATATCCTGTCTTACAATTCATATTTGCGCTATAATTATATTCAAGGAAGTTATTGATTACTGTGCACTTACTGTTCACATTGTCAAAAGTTAAAGTGAGCAGCGAGCAGCTTTCTATCATTTACGTCTGTCTTTTGCTTCATAGAAACATTTCTTCTTGTGATTTGTCTGTTAAACAGGGAATGTTATTATATGTACAGTACTTGCTTAAGATGCCTTGTGTGAGGAGTATGATGGCATTTGAGGATAAATCAATACCTGAAAGAAAACATTGTCTCTGAATTATGTTTCGTGTTATGCTTTTTCTGAGTGCCATGAATATTATGTTAGGGGTGTTAAATGTAAGAGGCTATTATTATCTCATTGCACACTTTTTATCTGAAGCAACGTCAAATTTAGAGCAATTTATTGTGCAGGAATCATCAATTTAACTTACAATTTAACTCAAGTAGCTCGAGTATAAGTAGCCAACTTTAATATTAGTCATCTTATGTGGGTGTTTAGAAAGCTTATTTCATATGCCTAAAAAATTTGACTTTAAGTAGTTTACATTGTAATAAAAATGAATGACTATGCATAGTTGCTATCAAATGTATAATTTAGCCAAACCCATTAGATCATGGAGTTCATTGGTTTTTTGCCAAAACTATAAGAATCAAATGAGAAAGCACTTTATTTTTTGTTAATCCAAATATTGTTTATGAAGGGTTTTGGGGAAATCTTACCCACTAAATGGTCACTGTAAACAGTTGGAGATAATAAAAAAGCAGTATACTAATTTAAAACTTTTTTTTTAACCTCATGCAAGAAACCACTCCGTCCTGGACTTTTGGAAGTAATTTGATTCAACTGGAGCACAGTTTCTATCATTTAACTCAATGTTTAATGGATAACTGTAGGTTTCTTGTTTTCACACTTTATATATTTTTTGTGAAGTACACTTGTGAAATAAGTTCGCTAAAGCATTAAACCCCTCTAATGGGTTTTAAGTAAATAAGGACTGAGTGAGTCTGATGGACTGCAACTCCCAGAAGCCCTTTCTCCAGTCGCCGATATATCCTGAGATTCCATTGGCTCATTGCAATGTCATTCGCCAATCGTGTTTCAGAATACTGCATTACAATCTGCCACTTCCCAACGGTAAGATGTGAATCTGTCAAACATATATCGGCGTATTTACTATATAATTTGTGTTCATTTCAGTTAAAGAATAAAATTGTTTATATTTTGTTAAAGATCCATTAACGAAGCTGTACATAAAGCGATGGGATCCGGAGAAAGCACGTCAAGGAGAGTTTCTTTCGGCCTAGATGAGGATGACAGGGTGAGGATTCTGCGTGGAGTGAAGGTAATCCAACAGCAGATATTTATTACCTTAAGTCATTCTGGTTATGTACGATTATGGTTGGTATTGCGGGACTTTGTACCGTGAATTTGCAACAAGGTTAACCGAACGTCCTTCAATGAACGGGACGAGTTTGGGAAAACAGGCCACAATGTTGTTTCGGATGTCTGTCATTTCACGAATAGATAGCCTACATGAATATCTGCAGTCCGCATATGATTGTCAGCTCTGGCTAAAGACAACCGCGTCTGAAACCGATAAACTTTCCTGATTTGGAAGTTGTGTTGGACTGATACCTCACTGACCTAGTGTGTCCTCAGGTGTGCAGAAGTGTAAATGAAACTAAGGACAGGTGTATGTATGGTACTGTCTGGACGTTAAGCGCGGGTAATCTTTTAATTCTCTTACAATAGAGTTGACCACAGATTTGCTTGCTCTGGAAAGTGTCATTCTTCCAAGTGACTTAAATCTTTTGAGTTCGATCACTATATAGATCTTTAATATATCATATATGATATAAATGAGTGGTTGCATGATTAGGCAAGTAGGCGAAAACAAGTGTGTGTTTGTGTGTGTTATGTGCGAGTTCATTCAATGTCACTAGAAAAATACTGAGAGTTATTATTCTTTATTAATGTTTGTGTGTTTACAAATCTGCAAGGATACCCAAGAACGAATGATTAAGCTTTATTAGTGACAAATTACAAAAAGTAGATCTATGTTTTGTCTAAAAAACAGAACGATAATAGCCTAAATTATGAGTTGTCAGTGACACCATTGCTTCATTTAACTTGTGTATGTTCATCAGTCATTTTTATACATTTATGTTCTTAGCTGTCTGAAGACGTCCTACAGCGCATGAGGAATGCTGATCCAAGACCACCTGTCAACAATAAAGAAAACCTAGGTATGACATAGGCCTAATATGTTCCATGTTCATACATTTTTGCAGTTTATATGCCTGTGTGCTTACAAGAAGCAATAAGTGAGATATTCAATTTGTAATGCATGTTAGCGATAATTATTTGAGTTTTTCTTTAACTTTGCAGGTGCTGACCCACAACCTCCAAAAACACAGACCAAGACGACTTTTCCTGATACTAAAGAGGAGCTCAGGAAGAGGTAATCTAAGGGGTTTTTCAAATTGTGGTCCAGGGACCCCCAAGAGAGTGCTAGGGTGTCCTTTGAAAAGTTTAGAGAAAAACTTTGAATAAAAAATGAATAAATAATAAAAAGATTAAAATAAATAAATAACCATTATATTAAAATAATTAAATAAAATATGCTAAAATAAATAAACAAAGTTAAAAAATGTTTTTTTTTTTTTATTGTTAAAAAACCCATTTCATTTCATTTTGTGAGTAGAACAAAAAAGTTTAATGGGTTATTAACTAAAAAAAAAAAAAACATTAGGCCTGGTTTCACACACAGGGCTTAGAATAAGCCAGGATTAGGCCTTAGTTAAATTTGAAAGCTGTTTAATTTAGAAAATTAAGTAGCTGTTATAAATGTGCCTTAAATCACCATTACTGGTGTGCATCTGGAGACAAAACAATGGCAGTGACATATTTTAAGATATGTCAGTGCAAGTTGCTTTCAGTTAAAACAGCTCAAACATGCATTTTAGTCTGAGACTAGGTTTGAGCCTTGCCTGTGAAATCGGGCACTAATCTGTTAAAACTTGACTAAACTAGTCTAGTCTTTTTACATGAAAATATATTGCTGGCTTTTAAATTTTATGAGGATCATATTTGGTTGTCTGTCTGTGGCATGAAAAAGTTTGGCATCAATCAAGTTTTTAATGTTGTTTATATGCCTATGTGGTTTTAATATGCTTTAAGACAACAAACCATGTGCAAATTCATCAGTCAACACCATTGCTGAGTGTGTAAGACCGGAGTTCTTGCGCGACACTGAAATTGTTATTAAAAATGATAGCCTGCAAGAAGCTTGCGATCCAAATTGTCTGTGCGCTGATTTGCAGCGAAAAAGAAAAACAGATAATGCAGGAGGAAATGGTTGGGGAGACATGGGGAGCAAGAGTTGTGTATTCTACAAAGAGAGTTGGGGGTAAATAAATAATTTTGCAATGTGCTGCTGTTCAAGCAAATGTTTGTGCGTTGTTTCTGTTTGATATAATTGTATATATCTATTAAAATACTGATATTCTACTTTATAACTCCTCCCTAAACATCCCGCTGCCCTGTATCTTGCTTTCTCATTGGCTGTAGGTCATCGCCAATGTAGTCTTCAGTCAGAACACATTCACACAGCAGGATTTTGAATCGCCAACAGGTCCTGATATTTAGCATGCCAAATATCTCACGGGCGTCGGCGACTCATCTGCGATTCTCTCAGATCGCGTCTTTGATCATTCACACTGCGTGATTGTCACTCGCGTGAACGAGAACTGATTTGCCTATGATTTCGGACATTTGTGATCGGCGAGCGAAAAATCGGGCCTAAAATCGTTCATTGTGAGCTCAGCATAAATGAGGCAAGGGTGTAGAGTTACATTCAAGCTATTTTAAGGCATGAATAATCTTTTTTTAAGAAAAAAACGCTTAAATATGTCATTTTGGGGATCAAAGATGAGTTTTAAAGGATACAATTGACTACAGGGGGACTTTAAAACCCCGCCCTTGTCTAATTTTTGGCATTGCACACCAAGACAGGATTTTAGACTAAAAAATGTTTATATATAAACAATATATCAACTTCTCAGAACAGTTTCACTTTGAGGTGGCCCAGGTCATTTTATACAGCAATGTTATTGCTAAACACAGATCCAGATGACACATCTTTAATTTTAGCTCTAAAGAGCCTTCCTGAATTACTTCATGCAAATCTGTTGCATGTGTGAAGCTGACATTTTAAAACACTCAACTTGCATTTTAACAAATGTATGATTTATTTATCAACGTATTCATTTTTCATTTATTATGTTTCTAATATGACAATATACATGTATTGACTGTAAATGTCTAAAGAATTGCTTATAAATATGAGTACTAAATACTGTAGTTCCCACAAAGGATAAGACTGTACATTTGAAGGGGACTAATTTTTTCCTGGATTCTCTCCAAGTGTGAATCATAGCACAAGAACAAAGGACAAAACACTGTAACTCAGTGGTAGGTTTAAGAACTGCAGTGAGTGAATCATGGCTTGGCAACAGGCATGTAAATAAAGCTGTGTGTGTGCTTGCACAGGTATGAGCAGCAGCAGGCCATTATACAAGAGGAGTTGGCTCGGATCGCACGCAAAGAGAGAGAGGCAGCGCGGCAGGACGTCACTCGAGCGGTGCAGAGAGAGCGAGTACAGACACGGCAGGAGTCTGAGAAAGCCAAACAGCTGGTGAGACTCTTCTACAAAACACTTCAGCACAGAACAATACTTCAGGACAGAAGTATAACGGCACATGCAAACACACTCTGAGACAGGCCATGTAAATACTGTACAGAATGTCGGATTTTTCTTTCAGTCATCGTACGATGTAGTGAAAGGAGTTGAATTTCAGGGCAGTTCGGTACCAAACATTATCGTAAAATTGTCTTGTGTATCATATTTCTGTGGTTTTTAGACATGGCATTATGGTGATATCTTTTTTTACATGTACCATGGTAATGCCATGTTTTTATAAATAATAATGCTTTTTGAATATTAGTAGTCTTACTGATCAACTATTGTTAGTAGTTCAAAAGTTTGGAATCAGTAAAAAAAAATTTTTTTTGAATGAAATTAATACTTTTATTCAGCAAGGATGCATTATATTGATCAAAAGTGACCAGAAAAGACATTTATAATGTTATAAAAGATGCTTTTCTTTTGAAACAAAAATTCTGAAAAAAGTACAGATTTTTGTTTCTACAAAAATATTAAGCAGCAGAACTGTTTTCAACATTGATAATAATAAAAAAAAAGATTTCTTGAGCAGTAAATCAGCACATTAGAATTATTTCTGAAGGATCATGTGACACTGAAGACTGTAGTCATGATGAAAATTCTGCTTTGACAACACATAAATTACATTTTTAAATATATTATACAAAACAGTTATTTAAAATTGTAATAATATTTCACAATATTTTTTATCAAATAAATGCAGCCTTTGGTGAGCATATGAGACTTTAAAAAAGATTAAAAATCGCAAACTTTTGACCTGTATGGTTGATTCTAAGACTGGGTGATATATAGAATATTCAGTGTTTTTCAGAATTAAGCAATATTGTGCATATGCATTGATTTCAATATACCTTTTATCTATTCATTAAGATTTCTAAAGACTGTAATCAGTTTAGTTTCACAATCCTTCCTTGACTGGATGTTTTAACAGCTCATTTAAACTAAATAGCAACAGCTTTAGATTTTGTATGTTTGATTAGTTGCATCAGTTTAAATGGTTCGTTTGAATGATTTAATAATTTGTTTGTCATCACTCAAGTATTGTGATATTATATATATATATATATATATATATATATATATATATATATATATATATATATATTTAGCATTCAAAAACGAGATTTAGCGAGATGCACATTCTGTTTTAGTTTGCCAAGTTGCTTTTATAAATGGTGGCAAGAGCAATTTTATTTTAATAAAATATATCTATATTAATAAATATAATAAAACTATGAATATATTAATTTAACTGTTTAATTGCTGTTGCAGCTGTTATATAAATGCCAAAAGCTACTCAACTCTTGATTTTTACAATCAGTCATTTTAACATGTAACTTTTTTTTGGGCTGATTGCTTTCTTAGCTTTATCAAACATTTATCAGCATTCAAATTGCCAAACTAGTTCACAGTTCTACAGTAAACAAATATAGTTTAAAATAAGGGGAAAATTAATTACTTGTATTCTTATCTCCCTTAATTTCCCAGTTTGAAAGTTTTTCTTTAAAAAAAAAGTCCCATAGGCGAGGAATACTCAACTTGGTCAAGTCCTGGTCTGAGAAACACGCCGCTGCTCTCTTGACACGGGTGAAATTGGCTTCTTTGAATTCCACTCAGTTTGTTTCCTTTGTCCCGTCTTCCTCTTATTCTCATCCACTTATTCAGGTCCTTTAGGGATTGTGTCCCTCATTCTTAGGCCCCTGGAGGGGCCACCTTATCAAGTCTATAAGAGTTACGCTTCGCACGTGTCGTGTTCTTGCAGACATTGGACTGAAAAACTGTGTGTGATGTTATACATGTCAGCCCATACCCGAGGATCCTGTGGTACGTGTCTTGTTGGTCTGTCTTATCTGAGCTCTGACATGTTCTGGACACTTAATAGAAAAGCTTCCCCTGGGCTCAAGCTTTGAAGAGTAGACGACGTGTGTGTGTGTGTGTGTGTGTGTGTGTGTGTGGATGTAGGTTGTGAAGGTAATTATAGCTCAATCCTCCTATTCATCCCTGAACATCTCTCTCTCTCTGAACCTCAGTGTCTTATTAGCAGATGTGTGAACATGCCCAGATGTCACCACAACCCTCAGCTGAGATTCTGATGTTTGTGTGGAGTTCAGTATGGATCTGTTCTTTTTTAAACCAGTGGTTCTAAATGGGTTTTGCTTCATGACACTGCTATTTGTTTTATTATTATCTACAGTGCTGGTCAGAATTATTTGCCCCCTTGGTAAATATTATCAAATATGGCTGTAAAAAATAAATCTGCAGTTTATCCTTTTGATATTTTTTTTTTTTAAAAAATGCAAAAATCTAATGTTTGATGTTTGTTTTTGTTTTTGGTTCACTGTCCTGTTGAAAGATCCAAACATGGCCCATTATAAGATATCTAGCAGAGGTTGTCAGGTTTTGATTTTTTTATCTGTTAGTATTTGATGGAATCCATGATGCCATGTATCTGAACGAGATGTCCAGGACCTCTGGCAGAAAATTAGGCCCACAGCATTAAAGATACAGCAGAGTATTTCATTTTACACATGAAATACTTTTTTATCCCTGTATGAACCAAACCCATATTAAGTGTTTGCTGCCAAAAAGCTCTTTTTTGTGTGTGCGCGCAAAAAGTATTTAATAGAAGGGGGCAAGTAATTGTTCCCAAAGTGTTTTGGAGAAAAAACATTTATTTCGTAATGTGATCCCACACCCCCACACACACACTTTCAATTCTTTTACTTCAATGAAAGGTTCGATTTTTGCTTTTTTTTTTTTTTTTATATCAAAAGGATTAACAATACAGATTTATTTTTTTACAGCCAACTTTGATCATATTTACCAAGGGGGCAAATCATTCTGACCAGCACTGTATGTACTAATATAGGTAATATTTAAAAATAATTTTTATTGTTATATTTTCTTTTCAATTTTAAGTTTAAGTAATTCTTTGTGCTTTTGCCATTTTAAATTTTGTACATTGTTTAGCTTTAATTTGTTTTAGTTTGACTAATTTTCAAGTTTAACTTGAACAAGTTTAACTTGAACAAGTTTAACAGTTATCTTAAGTTTAAAGTCCCCCTGTAGTCAACGATTTAATCCCTTAAATCTCATCTGGGATGTTTTTTCCTGTGAAAACTTAGAACGTCAGTGGAGAAAGGCATATAGTTCATCATAACATCATAATATACATATAAATATTTCATCTAATATTTATATTTTATTTCAGTTATTTTTTTGTTTTGTTTTAGTTAACACTAACAATACTGATTGGACATGAAGAGCAACATCTGAACAATTATCTAAAAGATTGATTCAATTCTTTCTTTATTTACTTATCCATGTTGTTCCAAACATTTATGACCGTAGAACACCTTGGACACGTTTAGCAGAATGCCCAAGCTGCCTCTTCTATACAATGAAACTGGATGGTGACCAAGGACTGTCAAGCTCCAAAAGGACAATAAAGCCACAAAAGTACTTCATATGGCTTCAGAGGACTTGACAATAGCTCACTGTAGCTTTGTGTAATGAACAGACCAACATGTAAGTTATCAGTTTAAAAATCTTGCTGGTAACCATTCACTCTCAATGTATATCTAGTGTTTCAAAGGAGAAAAGGAAATCATACAAGTTCGAAAAGACACAAGGTTGAGAATTATTTTTAAAGGTAACTAGGCTTTAATATTACTCATTAGAACGTACAGTACCGCTCCATTCACATAAACAACAGCTGTAGTGTGCTTTACCAGCTTAACGCATTGGACAAACTCTTGGACAAATATTATGACTATGTGACAGATGAGTAGAGTTTGACTGGATTTTATTTAACAAACAAATATTCAGGAACAAAAGATATTTCAGGTTTTCTCCTGCCATGTGAAAGCTGAAAAGCCTTTTCTACTAATGTACTATTTTACGGTTAGTGGCATTTTATTTCCATTAAGCACTGTTTCTATTCTCTGCGGGTTTATAGCCCTAAAAGAACAAACCTGCGACCCATCAGTTGAGAACCAAGCCGCGTGCAGTGGCTCTGTGTGATGTAGATGTAATGGGAAGTCTTATCATTAATCAGAATGAAGCTCTGACATGGCGACTCCTCTGTTCTGCTGGTGCGTTTCAGAGCGCAACATCAAGGTCTGCGCCTCTAAATATTCATGATTATCAATAATGTCCTGATCGCTGGAGACCTCTCTTGTTAAACACGACATGAGTCATGGTTGGATATCAGCTCAGCCATCAGAAGAGGAATTGATCCTTTTGTTTTCGGTTTCTTGCAAAAGGATGTTAAAATATTGAAATGAAAGTGTTATCGTAATTAATATTAGAAGTGTGTGACCGCATAAATGCACTATGATTTGGTGTCTATTGGAAGGTTGAATGGAGTGATGGTCAGTTGTTGTAGGATATGATTGATCACCAGGCATTTCAATGGGATTTTTCATGCGAGTTACTGGTAAAGTTGCAGCTGTTGTTCTGGCTTATTGGAGCCTGTGTAGTGTACAAATTTGAAGCGGTTTAGTTAACAAAGAGTCACAGTGTAATAGTCCCAGGCAATGAACAGTTAAAAATGAGCACTATTTACCCAGTGTAGACATTTACATTCGACATTGGCTTAAAAATGTAAACACTGTATCGTATTCCTATAAACCTGTTCCCTATGGCTGGCTTGTTATGCTCTTTATGATAATAGCTTTGAGTTTAGATAAGATAAAACTTGCTCTCACAAGATTTATATCGTAATATTCCAATGGAATCATTCACATTGATGATGATAAATTCAATGAGTGAGGGTTTTTTTAATCCTAAATTTGTTCATATTCATCTCAGCATTTATTTAGCTTGAATAGCTTTGCATTTGTAATACGTTTTGCCTGTTCATGTGGGTTTTTTTTTGTTGTTGTTGCTTTTTTCATCTCACTGATATGAATACTTCTCCGTTTTTAATACATATTACCATTGGTTTACATTTTTCCGAATTTTTTTTTCACTTCGTGTAAGAATAGCTTTGGATTTGCCTCATTGTTTTGCCTTTTCATTACTCTGATTTCGTTTTGTTCTCGGTGTGAATGCCTTTGCGTATGTTTTGAGTGTTTTCGTTTAGCTGATTTCTGATTTTTGCTCTCAATGTGAATGTTTGAGTTTGTGATACGTTGAACTCTCTTAACAGATTTATTTATTTTTTGCTCTGTGTGATTAACTTTAAGTTTGTTTAGGAGGGTTGGAACAACACATTTGCGTAATCGATTACGGCAATTATGTTAATTAGTCGTTTTGAGTGGAATGCGTCTATTCGTCGCGCTGTTTGTTCATCCCCAATGATTTGCATAATTGTTATATTATTCGATTAATCAAAAAAAAATTATCTAGATTAATCAATTGAAGAAAAAAAAAGAAAATTAGTTCCAGCCTTACTTTTGACTGACTTTTTTATATTTTTACGCTTATTTCCCGCTCATATTGTGAATATCTTTGCGTATGTGATGTTTTGATTTCGTTTTAACTTTGTAAAATAGACCTATAAGCTGCCGCTTGTAGTGCTGTTGTAGTGCACAAATGTATTAAAATGCAGTAAATTGTCACCTCCACCCCTGCACTCTCACTCAGACTACAGTAACACTCTTTCTGTGAAATGCACTATTCACTGTCTGTTCATCCCTTGCCTGACTTCCTCCATCCATCTGCCAGGGTCTGTGCAGATGCCCTCTATGAGCTCTTGTACATGACAAGCCTTTACAAGATTAATCAAAAAATAACGTAGAGAGAGGTGGTTAAAGGGAGAGAGAGTGGGGAGGATTGTGGGTAATTTCTCTGCTCTTAAACGCATTAATGCCTTTCCCTGGCCTGTTGGCGGGGAGAGGTGATAAGTTGCATTTGCATTTGGCACTCTCTTTCCACAGTTCCATTAAAAAGCTGGTCTCATTAACACCGCTTCACACTCGCCGCCGAGCTGCCCGCCTGCTCCTCTAGCTCAGTTGTTACTTATGCATGAGAGATGCTAAAATAATCGGAGTGCTTCTATGCCAGGCTTATCTCTTTGTGATAAGGACTCTGATGCTTTTCCAACCTCTCGTATCTGATTTTGCGTCAGATGTTTTTTAAATCTGGTTTTTGAGTGTACCTACGATGGTATGACATCATTGCACAAAGCTTCACACTTGCGTGTGAATGGGAGGCTGTGGGAGCTCACTTCCTGTTGCTCACTATTATCAGGTTGAGCAGTGATTTGATTCAGTCCCTTTATGGAATGATAAGACCATAATCTATACATTTATACATTCTCCTGACCAGTGTTTTGGTGTTACCCTAGTACTTTCTTGGCATCTTTACATTGTGGTTACTTTTCTTTGAAGATAGTGCAGTGCATATAGTAAAATGGTGTAAATTCAGTTGTTAGACACTAGATGGCGGAATAACTCTTCAACACAATGCCTTTGTCTTCATTTCTGCCAAATCTCAATACAACGCCCAAAAGGTCTTCAATGCTAATTGCTATTGTATAATGTGTGTTTCAGGTGCACCATTACAGTATTTAAATTTGGAATAGCAGTCAATGTTTTTGTCTCCTAAAATGAGAAAACATGGTGTAGTTCTAATGGAAGCAGGGCCGATTTAGAGCTGACAGGTGTTGATTGATTTGGTGGACATGAGACTATTAACATGAGTAGCTTCATTATGTATGTGTGTGTAGTATAGAGTCATATTTATCTCTGAAATGAAAATTAACAGCATGAGAGCCACGATCTGGTAGTAAGTGCATGTGTTCCAAACATGTGTATAGTGAAGTGTCTGTGAATGTAGACCTCTGCCAGCAGCGCACTGTTTAAGAACCCATCTGTGAACTTTCTCCTCCAGCTCAGGCCAACGGGCTTTGCATCCACAATTAGCTGGTTTGGTCCTCATTTCATTGAGCACCGTTTCACATTTTTGCCAGTCTCTCACCAGTTTCTCACCAAAATGTATGTTCTGCTGCACGATTTTAGTTTTCCTTCGCATAATGTTTACATTAAATTGAAACTAAACAGTGTAACTTTTCCGTTTCTTTTGTTAACTACATTTTAGTGTTATGATGATGAGGCTGTGATATGAGATTAGCAATGCTAGAACTGATTTGATTTTCGCCTGTATTTGTGTGTGTGTGTGTGTATGCGTCCTCTATTTTATGTGTTTGACATTAATAGCATTATATAGTATGTCGCAGCACATTTCAGATGATAAAAAAATGGGACTTCGAGTCCGGAAAATATGGTATTATATTGTAAATTATTATTTTGGAAATATATACAGTGAGGAAAATAAGTATTTGAACACCCTGCTATTTTGCAAGTTCTCCCACTTAGAAATCATGGAGGGGTCTGAAATTCTCATCGTAGGTGCATGTCCACTGTGAGAGACATAATCTAAAAAAAAAAATCCAGAAATCACAATGTATGATTTTTTAACTATTTATTTGTATGATACAGCTGCAAATAAGTATTTGAACACCTGAGAAAATCAATGTTAATATTTGGTACAGTAGCCTTTGTTTGCAATTACAGAGGTCAAACGTTTCCTGTAGTTTTTCACCAGGTTTGCACACACTGCAGGAGGGATTTTGGCCCACTCCTCCACACAGATCTTCTCTAGATCAGTCAGGTTTCTGGGCTGTCGCTGAGAAACACGGAGTTTGAGCTCCCTCCAAAGATTCTCTATTGGGTTTAGGTCTGGAGACTGGCTAGGCCACGCCAGAACCTTGATATGCTTCTTACAGAGCCACTCCTTGGTTATCCTGGCTGTGTGCTTCGGGTCATTGTCATGTTGGAAGACCCAGCCTCGACCCATCTTCAATGCTCTAACTGAGGGAAGGAGGTTGTTCCCCAAAATCTCGCAATACATGGCCCCGCTCATCCTCTCCTTAATACAGTGCAGTCGCCCTGTCCCATGTGCAGAAAAACACCCCCAAAGCATGATGCTACCACCCCCATGCTTCACAGTAGGGATGGTGTTCTTGGGATGGTACTCGTCATTCTTCTTCCTCCAAACACGTTTAGTGGAATTATGACCAAAAAGTTCTATTTTGGTCTCATCTGACCACATGACTTTCTCCCATGACTCCTCTGGATAATCCAAATGGTCATTGGCAAACTTAAGACGGGCCTTGACATGTGCTGGTTTAAGCAGGGGAACCTTCCATGCCATGCATGATTTCAAACCATGACGTCTTAGTGTATTACCAACAGTAACCTTGGAAACGGTGGTCCCAGCTCTTTTCAGGTCATTGATCAGCTCCTCCCGTGTAGTTCTGGGCTGATTTCTCACCTTTCTTAGGATCATTGAGACCCCACGAGGTGAGATCTTGCATGGAACCCCAGTCTGAGGGAGATTGACAGTCATGTTTAGCTTCTTCCATTTTCTAATGATTGCTCCAACAGTGGACCTTTTTTCACCAAGCTGCTTGGCAATTTCCCCGTAGCCCTTTCCAGCCTTGTGGAGGTGTACAATTTTGTCTCTAGTGTCTTTGGACAGCTCTTTGGTCTTGGCCATGTTAGTAGTTGGATTCTTACTGATTGTATGGGGTGGACAGGTGTCTTTATGCAGCTAACGACCTCAAACAGGTGCATCTAATTTAGGATAATAAATGGAGTGGAGGTGGACATTTTAAAGGCAGACTAACAGGTCTTTGAGGGTCAGAATTCTAGCTGATAGACAGGTGTTCAAATACTTATTTGCAGATGTATCATACAAATAAATAGTTAAAAAAATCATATATTGTGATTTCTGGATTTTTTTTTTTAGATTATGTCTCTCACAGTGGACATGCACCTACGATGACAATTTCAGACCCCTCCATGATTTCCAAGTGGGAGAACTTGCAAAATAGCAGGGTGTTCAAATACTAATACTTATATTTATATATTTTTTTATTTTTATTTTTTTATATTTTACTATATTAATATATATTTTCTATCTATCTACTATATTAAAATATATATATTTACTAATATCTATCTATCTATCTATATATATATATATATATATATATATATATATTATATATTATATATAGTATATATTAAGTAATATAGTATATTATTAATATAAATATATATATATATATATATATATATATATATATATATATATATATATATATTTACTATATTTATATTTACTATATATATATATATATATATATATATATAATATAATATAATATAATATAATATAATATAAATATATATATATATATATATATATATATATATATATATATATATATATATATTACTATATATTTATTTACATACCATATATATATATATATATATATATATATATATATATATATATATATATGTATGTGTGTATGCTGAAATTATGTGTGTACAAACTCCGGCCTCATAACATACCTCATCACAGACATCAACATTTCCCTCCAAATCCAAGATAACAATAAGCACACGCCGCACCTTGTGAACAATTCATTCCTTCGTTTATTTATTTACCTACTTTTCATCTTCCCTTGCTGTGTAGTTTATCAGAGAAGCTCAGTGTGAGTAATCCGGTGCGGCGGGAGAGAGAGAAGAGAGCCGTTCTGGTAGCAAAGTCCTATCAGTAATTGTAATCTCAGGCCTGACATCTTCCTGCATGCAAAGCCATTAAGACTCCCGCGCTCTCTGAGCTCAAGCCAGGCCAGAGCTCAGGTAATTGCCAGCGGGGCCCGCGGCAGGCAGGTGGAGTGGATAGATTTTATCCCGTGCTCCCTTCGCAGTTTCTTCCGTTCTAGCGTCGCTGTTCGAGCAGGAGTCTGGGATAAGAGGGAATTAGGTGCAGGATTAGGTCTTGTGTTGTCTCTGTGTTTGTAAGTGTTTACTTATCGCTCTGTCGGAAGGGCTTTTATTTTTTTGAGTGTGTCACAGGTTTTTCTGGTAAGCATCTTTGTGTCAGTTGAGAATGATTTCCTTGTTGTTTCCATGTCAACCTCAAAACGGCAGTGTTTATGACAACCGTATGAAAAAATGATTTCAAACTTTTTCACTTTTTGTGATTTACAAAATGGATTCGTTATTTGTCATGAGAGGCAGATTTGAATTGGAACACAACAAAGACTGGATTCAAACCAGTATTTTCTGTGTGAGCACCTAGGCTCAACATGAGCAGTTTAATAGAAAAGCTGAGTTTTTCTGTTTTTAGACTTGAAATAAATAGGAGACCGGAAGAGACAAATATTTTTGGCTGCATTCACCCATGTTTCCTGCGTGATCCCCAAGGCTCAACATATCTGAAAAATGTGCTAGCCATTAGGCTACAACCTTTTTTTTCAAGACTAGCAATATAGAACTAGAAAATTTGTTTGAAAGTTTCTGTTTTTGGACTTTTTTTTTGTCACTTTAAGGCTACGTTCACACAGGAAGCCTTAGTGCTCAATTCTTATTTATTACTCAGATTAGATTAGTTTTTTTTTTTTTTTTTTTTTTTTTGCTTGGCTGTACACATTAGTTTTTTAAATGTTGCCAGTATCAGATTTGAGTGTGAACTGATCATGGTCCCGAACTGACCCGTATGCGCAAAAGAACAATAACAAGACGGACGTAAACATGGCTGATGAATCCATGACTTTGTGCGATAAGGGGGATGAAGATGAGGGAAAAGCTTCTAGTTTTCCCTCAAGTTTTGCTTGTATAGAGCCATCACTGTGATACTTAGACCTCACTGTCCCTCCACTGACTACCGTCAAGGCTTTCTTCAATATTAACTGAGTGACCAAAGAACTACCGGTATGTAAATTTTTTGGAGTGACTCCCTTCAGCACATAACAGTGATGGCTCTATACTGAAGTTTTGAATATACATATTTAAAACTTTATAAATGAAAATATCTGGCTTCCGGCAACGGTCGACGCGCGTTCACGGCAGATGGATGCTGGCGTATGACGTAGGACGTAGCGTTTGATTTACGTCCTACGTCATACACCGGCATCCATCTCCCGTGAACGCGCGTCGAGTTTTAAAGTTTTAAATATGTATATTTTTACGACAAAACCGCACGGATTACCCTCAGAAGGCCTTCGTTTATCCCCCTGGAGCCGGATGGATTACTTTTGTGAAGGATGCATGCACATTTTGGGACTTGAAGGAGTGGACCCCATAACTTCACATTATAACCACTGAAAGATCTAAGACTAAATAACTGAAAATGTGTTCGTCTGAAAAATGATTGACATATGCATCTCGAACGGCTTGACGATGAGTAAATCATGGGTTTAATATAATTTTTGGCCGAACTATCCCTTTAAAGGAGTCATAACCTAGTATTACCTTGGATACCTACTGCTGTATTATAGTCTTTCAGGCCCTTCTAAAAAAGAAAAGTGGAAAAAAAAAACCCCACAGAGCTCCTCAGACCCTTATTTCTGAAGGCATTATTGTCTCGCGAGATCTGATGCGATATTTTGGCTGTCGTGGACGGTCATTTTAATAATGCAAATGAGGGGCGCGTTGATTGGTTGCAGGAAGGAGGGGGGTTGACACCGCAGGTAACGCTTTAGCATATCATTCCAAAATGACATCATGGCGCAAGTTGTGAATGAACCCGACCTGGCCGCGACCGGCTTCCCGGCCAGTGTATAAGCGTTATGCAATCAATATACAACAATAGCCGAGTTCATGATGATCTCAGTCATTTGTTTTTTGCAAAGTAACGTTAGCAGCCATTCCCCATGTTTACCTCGAAGCTAATACTCCCGCCAGTGTTGTGCCTGAACGCGTACATTAAACGATAGTTCATGAACTCGTTCATATTTTGGGCGAACGTGAACTGAACGTACCGCATTACTGCCTGATGAACCAGTGTCTATTGACTCTCGTTCGATCTTGTTCATCAAAATGAACAAATCTTTTTTCGAGTCATTTCGTTCATTTAAGGGGCTTTAAATGTTACTATTACCTGGCAAATTCCCCGAACACATCCACCTACGCAATCTTGATCATATTCTGAATTAAGAAATCATTATAATGCAGTCAAAAATCGTTTACAGGGAACATAAATAATTACTTCACCTCGAGTCTTTCGTTTATTTGTCTAGTGACAGACGCAATAGCATACAATAGCCGCATTAGCAGTTAGCTGCTGTTTGTTACACACAGTAGAGCAATAAACGGTCTTACCGTTTCAATTGCAGGCAAGTCTCTGATTGTTGGAATGGCGCTTTTCCCGAGCTTCGATGCCAACTTCGCCTGATATTGCCCCAAATTTGTGAAGGATTCCGGCGTACAATGTTTAGCACAGCACAGACACCTAACGATAAGCCAGTGGGAAGGGTTGAAGGAACCGCGTCATTAAAAATGAATTTAATCCACTGGTCCCTGATAGCTAGGTCCGTTCTTGGTAGAGAAAACACATTTACATGTTGATTCTGGCAGTCAACAACAGAGCAACTCACGTGTGCACTACGTTTCTGCATCTTTCTCGACTGAACTGAATATGAGGGGGAGAGGGGACGGGCTTCCTGCAGCATAGGTCTGCGGTGTCCATATATGGTATATCCTGCCCCGTCATGACGTCAAGACGGGGCTGAAATCAAAATCTCGTTTTTTAGTGCGCGTGCACGTGGGCTATTTTAAAAACCCTGAGGTAAACAAACGCTTCACTTTTAAATATCGGCTTCCCGGCCAGTGTATAATCATTATGCAATCATAACATACATTGATTCTCGTGGAAAAGTGAAAATTGCAGGTTATGACTCCTTTAAAGGAGAAATAGGACTGAACTGGATTTTAACCTTATTTTCCCGTATGAGCACCTTAATGTGTTTGCACTACACGTGCTAACCTCTAGCCCACGCCTGACTTTTAAAAGTTTTTATTGAACATTTTAATAGAAAAATTTAGTTTATAATTTTTTGGCACTTTTATTGGCCTCAAAATTGTATATGGGATTTTGCCTGCTTTTGGCCTTTTTTTAATTACTGTCTGTTTTGGAATAATCTGGCAAGAGATTCATTTTGGCTGCGTTCAAACCTGTGTTTCCTGCATGAGCACCAAGGCTCAACATGTCTGAAACATGTGTAAGCCACTAGGCCTCAACTTTTTTTTTTTTTTTTTCAGGCTGCCTTTAATACAACTAAACAATTTTTTTATTGTCCCCCCGGGACAGGTCAGGACATTATTTCAGCAGAGAGAGGAAATAGGATTGTAGCTGAATTTAAACCTTAATTTCCCAAATGAGCACAACAAATGTGTTATGCACCACATATGTTTATTTTTAGCGTTTTAAAAGAAAATTTGAGATCTCTTTTTGGACATTTTTTGGTAATTTTTTTGACCTCAAAATTTGAAAGGGGACAGCAAATTATTTTGGGAGAGAGAGAAGATAGAATTGGGACTAGACTCAAACCCACATTTCCCATATGAACATGCCAATTGCTAGGCAACAACTTTTTAAAGATTTCCTTGAGCATTTTAAGAAAAAAAAAAAAGTGCAACAATGAAACATGATGGGGAACGACATAATTTAGGGGCAGGTGACCCCTGAAGGCGATCGGGATTATGATTGCTAGCTGAACGCTTTACCCGCCATTCAGTAAAGGAAGATGAGCATATAAAATTTTTATATCTCGTGAGCACTTGACCGTTCCGGGCTGATTCCTGTGTCTCTCCCTCTGGTGCCAAACGAATCCCGACCTTCTGTCAAATAGTTCTTCTGGATTTGTCTTGTTGCTCTAATCTCTTTTCCCTCATGTCATCAATATCACGTTTAAGACCCTGCTCGAAAATGACATTGGCTCTTGCTGGCACGGTGGTCGGATCGGGCTCGGATAAGAGCCGTAACGTCGGCAGAGAAATTATTCATTGCAATGGCACGAGAGAAGCAAGTGGCCCTTCCTTCTCCTCCCCAGACGACCACAGCGTTATGCACTCGGAGTAGTCAGTTTGAATATTAAGTGCTAATTTATTGCCTAGCCGGGAGCTACGTGTTAAATAAACGCAGACGAGTAAATAGACGAGGAAAGCGGGAGGGAAGCTGTGCCCAGATATCAGATGGCAACGCAGCACATCCAACCTAGAGGGGATGACGGAGTATAAACACACACTGCAGGACACAACAGATGCACTGTGAGTGAGTGTGTGTGTGCAAGAGACGGATCTGAGAATACACGACAACCGAGTTTCAATCACAGAGCCTCCAAAACTTGAAATTAAATTAAATGAACCTGAATCAGTTTTTCATATGACACAGGTTAATCAATAGCCGTATGGCAAGACCGTTATCTGGACGTTTCATACGGGGAGAGCATTTAACTGCGGATTAACATTACCAGAGGTGGTAATAAATAGAAATGAGCTGTTTTAATTATGTTTTCGAACATGGTGTGGGACTGAAGCATTTTAACTTCTAAATCTCATTTTAGTTTTGACTGGAAACTCCTAATGCTGAAACTTTAAGTATAATTGAGAACTCTGCTATAAGATGCTATAAAATGCAGCGGTTCTCGACTTTTCTGATTCCACAACAATAAACGAACTATAAAATATTCATAATCAATATATTATATTGATATTATAACTAATTATGAAATTACACTAATTGTGTAAACGTAGCAGAAACGTCTTAGCAATATTTTAGCAATGTTTTGCAGATGATCAAATGCTTTAAACAAATGTAAACATATATTACAGACCTAAAATGGGATGCAAACGGCAGTTATCCATGACTTTAATTACATCAGCCTTGGATTGGTTTGATAATATTGATGATTGTGATTGTCTTGATGAAGGTGCAATATTAATATTAGTGTTATGAGAATTATTGCACCTTCATCAAGACAGTGTTAATATTATACTATCATAATACTGTATTTATTATGATATGGGAACCACCAAATGTTGAAACTTTTAGTATAATCGTGAACCCTGCTCTAAGATTCTATATTGCAGTGGTTCTCAACCTTTTTGACTCCACTACTATTTTTTTTTTTTGTGATTTAATGGATATGTTTTTTACTCCATTTCTACCAGATAAAATATAAAGAGAACTTGTTTTCCCCCTCAGGTTATTTTTTTTAAACAATCTGACTCAAGTTTTTCTTGAGTTTACATTGAGTTTACATTTATCTGTAACATCTCTTATTTAATCTGAAGAGCAACTCTATCTAAACTCCATGCTAAAACTTTAGGTGTGATCAAGAATAATACGCTATAGTTGACGTAACGTGTTCAACAGCCTTCAGTTCATCATTCCTCCAGTCGCTTCACTTCTTCTTGAGCGTACGGCCTGTCACTTTGCATCTATCCTGGCCTGGGTGCTGAGTTCCAGCCTAACGCACACGCATGCACCATTGTTTACGGTAAACCCAACTCCGAGCAGGGCTCATTTCTAGACTTATCAGTGTAATTCATGCTTGCCTGAGTATTATCAGCCTGCTCCAGATCCCAAACAGAGCGTTACATGAGTGCAGCACGCCCATCAGATTGGCTTTGTCACCACAGAGAATTTAAAGAGGATAAATAAAGAAATGACAAGGCTTGTGTGCAGTCAGGAGCTGTGTGTGTGTGGCTCTCAACAGGCTCTGAGACTGAGTGATGAGTTTGCCGTCATCAGACCAGCAGGGAGCAAACTCTTGATTCTTCAGCTAAGAGTTGTCGTTGAGTCACTTTTAGGTCCTCGAGAGGCTATTTTAGGCTGTCTAGTCTTGCATCATGGTAACAACTTTAGTAGCTTTGTAAATGCCATTTTATATTAAAATCTACCTATAAATGATCATTTTTCTTTTTTATTAAAATGTATAGGACCGATACTAAAATCTTATTGGATGAGCTGCAATCAAAAGTGTTTAAAAATAGCCAATATATTCATGCCTCTGACTGCACATCAGTTGAAATCTATATTAATGTGCCAATTTATATTAATAGCCAACAGATAGGCTGACAAACTATATTACTTGGCAGAAGAAGTGTTTATTGTTATTAATACATTTCATTATTTATTAAACAATGTTGGTTTTATCATATTGCTGTTTTGCCATTTTAGGAAAGCAGTAAATGGTTAAATGTTTCTTTGTATATGTAGTAAAAACATCTTGATAACATTTTTGCAATATATTGCAGATGAACAAATGCTTTGTGTATATATTCCATATGTAATGGCACATTATAGACCAGAAATAGGATGGAAATGGAAATTAACCTTATATAACAACGAGTTAAAAATGGAAAAGATTTTCCTTTGCGTTTTTCACATATAGACGACAACACTGTCAAAACGATCCCCATTCACGCGGATCTGCGAAAACGGCTAAAAACACTGTATTATGCTGCTAAGCACATGATGTCAACGTTTTGTCAAATTCGCGATTTTGTAGTTTACAGAGACGATAACGTTACCATTTTCAAAAACATGCACTTTGAATCCCGTTTTGTGTTTTCAGCCCCCCCCCCCCCCCAAACAGCCAAAAGGT
This sequence comes from Squalius cephalus, assembly GCF_949319135.1. Lineage (NCBI taxonomy): Eukaryota > Metazoa > Chordata > Actinopteri > Cypriniformes > Leuciscidae > Squalius > Squalius cephalus. Next base: position 26,705,815 of record NC_137139.1, read on the forward strand.
TTTTAAAAGTTTTCCGTTTTTAGTTGAAAACAATGTCGTGTAAATAGCCCCTTAGATTAGTTTGATAGAATATAGTTGATTGCGATTGGCTCAATAAAGATGCTATTAATTCTCATCATTATTAGTATTATTTATATACTTTTATAGTATTCATTAATATTTTGAATTAGCTTTTATATTTTCAGTTTTCGTTTTAATTTTCGTTTTTTAATGTGCTTTTGTCATTTTTATTATAATTTTATTTAGCTTTGATTTATATTTATTTCAGTCATACTATTAGTAATTGTAGTAATCCAACTTAAACATTTCAGGTAGTTACTAAAGCAACATTTCTAATATTTGTTTAAAATTTTAAGTTTAAGTTTTGCATTTTAATTTATTTTATTTTTTTACATTTTTTTCCAATTTTATTTTAGATTAAGGTTAAGGATTTTTAATAGTTTTAGTTAACAACGCTTATTCTCATGAATGCAACAACAACTAAGGAGTAAAATTGACAATCAATGATAATTAATTCATTTCTGTTAACAACATGAGCTGAATGAACTATATTTTATATTTCTAGGTGGTCTCTGATGCTCAGCTCTTGGTTTTAAGTCAGCCTTATCAAGATCCATGCGAGCTCTGGCAGTGTTGAGCACTTGGCTTCAGCAAGCAGACCAGATTACCCTCTCCTTCCTGTTCATTAAATACGTGTGAAACGCCCTGCTGCTGCTCCTATAATGAGGAGTGATTCCATACTACATTATACATTTGTTAGCACCCAATTTACAGTTGCAATTACGAGCCCTAGGAGATTCATGCTTGGCCATTTACAGTCTCCATTTCATGTTTGATATTTAACTGGTCAAGTACAAAGAAGTGGACATAAGATGTAGAAGATGTAGTGCTCCGAGAGGATTTTGTCTATAAAAGCAAAAAACATTGCTTAAAAGCAACATTAAAATCAAAATTGACCCCATTTACTTTCTTAATTTATGTCCTTGGGCATATTGTGCATGATTCATCATTGCGTGTTGTTCTAAAAGTGTTTTCGTGATCTTTCATTGCCTAGAAATGTCTTTTTCTTTTATGCTGATTTAACCAAGGCCATGTGAGTGGGAGAAATAATTAAAGTTGACTAGATTTTTACATTTCATGATGAAGAATGTAAAGAAGTGCAGGTAAACTAATGTGATGCTAGGGTGCCGTGGGTGTTTTATTGCTATGCAGTTGCTAAGATGTTTTAAGTGTTTGCTAGGGTGTTGTTATGCAGTTACTAGGCATTTTCTTCATCAAAGGATTCCCCAAATATCTGTGCTGCTCGTGTCCCTCTTTCATCTAAATGTATTTGATTTTACCCCTTTGTATTGTCCTGTCAGAGCAGAAATGAAAGCTGATGCTCTCCGTGTGTTTTTCCGTCGTCTTCGATGCGTTCATATGTAAATTGCGTGAGTTTATTTCGTCCGTTAGATTGAAAGATCTGAAAAAGCCCATACATTTACCCGCCCATAGACCGTGGCTCATGGGATAGTAAAGTGTCCATCGTATCCACACTTCCGAATCTCGTCAGAAGTACTAGGTCATCTACTTCTTTCTAAGTACTTTGAATTCGGACACACTGTTTTTAACCTACCATATATTAGTGAAGTACGCGATTTAGATTCACTTACAAATTCTTTACATTACGAGATTCAAATGCCCCACAAATGTCATTTCATGTCGTCTTCATATGGATGTACATTTTCAAACGCGTCGTCGATATGTTAAGAAGCTATCTCTGGTCTAAGTGTTTTTCTTTAGCTATGTGTTAAGTGATGTTTTCTTCTTCCTCCTCCTCCTCTCATTCTCTCTTTCTCAAGCCTGCCTCTGAACTGGATGCCTGGGTAAGCACGGCCTATTCCACAGTCGTTGTTACATTTCTCTTATTCACTCTTTCTTTCTTCCTATCTCTCCGCGTCTTGTTCCCTCCTCATTTAAACATGGTGTTTTGGTTTTCATGCATTAAGCCCTGATTGTGGGCATGCAAACCGTGGCGGCCGCCGTGGCGGTTTTCGGAGCTACCCAGCTAGAAAATTGCATATGATGCTCATGCTGATGGAGGTGATTTACTGCTCGCTCGAGACAGGAGGCAGAGGGAAGGGGGTGATTATGTATGCCCGTAATTTGGGGTTGTGCTTTGTTGTGCACTGTTGTCTGGCTCCTACCGTAGATGCGCCTCTCTCCCGGTCAGCACTACGGGGCGCCTCTCGTGCACGTGCGTCTATGTGAGAAAGCACGACAGTGTGAGTGCCGTATCCCGCTGGGCCTAATGTATCCGTGCCTCGTACATAGTTACGGAATGAGAGAGATGCTAATTACAGGGGGGATGAGCCAGCGCATGTGTGCGAGCATGTCGCTTTCTTCGCTCCCTTGTCGAATATTGTTTGAATACTTGTTCTTTTTGCAGCTTTGAACTCATTTTTGTATGTATGCTTGTGCTTGTACATCCCTCAGTGATCTGTAAGGTTATCACTCCTATTGCTTTTCAAAAGCACAGATGTTTGCATGCTCATAAATAGTCCATATCATCTCAGGCAATCCCCCCCCCCTGCTTTGTGCATGCATAATCCATGCCAACCTCACCGATCACATTCAGTTATTGCACACCTGTTTGAGCGTCACAAGCATGGACGAAATCACCTTTAAATTGTGTCCTCATTTTCTCTGTTTATTTTTGGAATCCCTCCGTGTTGTAAATCCTCCTCAATGATTTTTTCGAGGGCTGAAAATCTTTCACCAGCTGTCCATTTCCTAAAGTCTCTGGCAGAGTCGGCAGAACGGTTTTAAGAGCTTTTGCTCCATGCTGTTTGAGTGAAGCTGCGCTGTGCGATGTCCTACGTCCGGCCTCTCTTGAGTTTGGTCAACAGTTTTGTACCAGTCGGGACATATGTTGCCGAAAGCATTTGCTAATCCGGTGCCCAGAAATCTGAAAACCTTGACGAATCTTCTAGAAATGCCAACAAATAGTGAAATTCTAATGATGACAGTTGTTCTTTCAATGTCCTGAGCTTATAAGCCTTATGGTTTTTTGGGATTTTTTTTTTTTTTTTAAATTAATATCACCAACTAGATCACAGGGCTTGAGCCTGGGCAGTATGTCACTTTTTTTGTTTGGCCTCACATTTCTTTCTAAGGAAGTTAATCAATGGATTCTAGACTCAACTATATTTTTTTCCCTCACTGGCTCAGTCGAGCCAGTAGTTACCAACATTTTAACTGGCTTCACCAAAAATCATTTTAATATATATTTTTTGGCAGTTTTATTTATTTGCTAGAAATAAACATTTTTAAATTTAAAAATGTATTGGCTCAAATGTTTTTTTCCCCCTCTATTTTTATTATTTATTTATTCTTATTTTTTTGCAATTTGTTGAAAATGAGCAACCTAAAAATAATTTGTTTTTATTTGCAGGTTTTTTTTCTCTTCGTATTTGCGTAGAAAGTAAAAAAGTATTAACTTTTTATTTACGTAAAATTTTATTTAATTTTTTGTTGGCAAAATATTTATTAAAAAATGTACATGTATTTTTATTTTATATATTTATTTTATAAATATATATTTATTATTATTATTTATTTATTTTTTTTTTTTTTACAAAACAAGACATTTTGCAATAGCCCTGGAATTGGTCAAGATGAGCAATTGAATGACACAAAACTCATTTACTTCATTGCAGGGGAAACAGCTGGAGAATAAGGAGGCAGAGCTGAAGGCGCTGGATGCTTTCTACAGGGAACAGATCACACAACTAGAGAAGAAGGTTGGTGTCTTCTTTGGTATTCTTTCCAATTTCATGATATTTTTATACATGCTAAATACTGAAGAAACTGCTTACTGATACTAATGGTTTCAGTGTGTAAATGATCAAATACCATGGTACAGCATCCATTCCATTTCTCGGAAAAGCTTTGAAATGTCTCGCTTTTAAGTTCTATCTTCCCGTATAATTTTCACAGTTGATCCCTGACATTTTCGAGAAGTAAAAGTTATGATGCGGAGCCTCGAGGAAAGGTATGCATAAGCAGACTCCGGATCAGTGGGTGGTTAAGAACTTGTTTCCACGCTGTTGTCAGTTTTTCCGCTTCACGCATGGCCATAGTTGTCGAAGACGAGACGCGTCTGTTTGTACACAATTCTAGTTACGCCATAATATTTGAGGATGAAAGCACAGGTTATCCTCTACTGCCACGTTCAGTCACTTTCAGAGAGAGATAATGCCCAAGCAGGGCCATTTTCCACTGCCCTACCTTCAGCCATCTATCCTTTGTAAATGACTGGACAGAGATCATAATGGTTCAAACAGCACTGAAGTGGGAATCTGAAGTGCATTGGCTCCATTTGGATGGGCAGCAACACCAACTGCCTTTATCCGCTGAGTTCACACCTTGATTAACCCCCATTGGTGTCAAAAAACGAATAAAGTTACGTTAAATGGAAAGGGCTTGCTCGGCGCGGAAAGGGGCAATGGTGCAGAAAGTGCTTTAGCCAAAGCCTCAAAACCATTCAGCTATTGGCAAATGAAGTCAGAGTCGCTCTCCAAGATTTGTGATTTTCCTCAGTCCCCCCTCATTCGTTTTCTCTCTCTTGCACTCCCTCCCCCATTTTTTTCCTACGCTCTCTCTGAGGTCTTATCGACTGCATGCAGCAGGCAAAAAGTGAGATTTGCTTCTTCCCCTCTTTACCAACATGTCGTAGGAAAATGGCCCATCGTGTAACTCTGGCCGTGCTGTATGGAAGTGGTCCATAAAAAAAGGCATTTTTTCACATTCTTGAGTTACTTTATTGACAGAGGTGTGTACTAATGAATTACAAATACTCTTGTTACTGTAATTAACTTGTTTTTATCAGAAATTGTACTTTAAGTAGTTTAAAAATTGTGTACTTGAGTAAACTGTTAGTGATGTATCTGTACTCCGCTATTTTCCCTCTATTTGTGGTCATTAGATGCTTGTTTTAATTTGATCCATCAAAGTGATTGGATCAGGAGAAGGTAATCGGTCTTTCGACTCCCTTCAAATCAAATCGCACACAGAAAACTTTAACCACAGCTGAAGATGGCTGTCAAAATGCCCGTCTTGGCAAGTGTCCTAGTAGACACAGTGGGTAATGCCTTAAGTGAACGTAAACAGTCAAGAAAGACAAAGCATGTGTTACAACCTGAAAAAAACGGAACAGCACTGTTTATTATATTTGTATCTTTGTTCTATTGCTTTAATTTGTGGCTTGTAGTTTGACTGTTTGTTCTTATTTTATTACAGACTTGTCTTTAATGATGTTTGAAATTTATATATTATATTATATTTATATTTACACACTTTTTTTTTTTACCATTTGCATGGTTTATGCATTCCATGTAAAAAGTCTGCCGAATAAAATAAGGCATTTACTAGCCAATGGCGACCCAAGCTTCAGTGAGTCCATAGAGGGTTGGTCTACTGTGGTTGAGTCACCTTTATTCTGGGAAAAAAAACTTTGACTGCCAAAGAAATGTTAAACATTTTGGTTGTTTACAGTGGTTAAGTAATTATTTTCCAAAATGCAATGCATTATCTGAGGGATCTTTGATGAAGAAACATTGTGACGTAGTTGTAATGTTAAGCAAATTTGGTTGATTACAGTATTCCTGTGCATTCTGGGGATTAAAGTGATTCAACCAGTGCAGTCAGCAAAATTAGTTTGAGGTTACTAAAAAAATGGGTTATATCTGCAATAAATCTAGAAAAATATTTGCAATCTCTTTAAACGCATTTTTATTATATTGTCAAAATATAATATCGCTCAATCTCTTATCCGTATGTATTGGTAGATAAACCATTTTTAAAACATATTGAATTGTTTTGGTTTGTTCTGAATGGACTTACAGTATTTAAACAATGACTCTCAAGGAAACATTTTTAACCTAGTTGCATATTAACACTAAATGAATTCGGTTGATTACCATGGTTGAGTCACCTTATTTCCTGGAATGCAACATTTGTAGAATCTCAGTCCAAAAAAAAACAAAAAAACACCATAATGTTGTTGCATATTAACGTTGAATACAGTGTTTGGAACAAAACAAATCGCAAGACCGTTCCTCCATTAATAATAATATGTGGTGTCGTTTTAAATTCAGTGACTAAAGAATATGCCATTAAATGCAATATTTGTATTCTCTCTATCATACTGTATTCAGAACAAGAGAATAACCCAGCCACCTTGACAGCTTTAGAGAGATAATTCCTCTCTATTTGACTCTCTCACTTTGTTCAGCTTCTCTTCTCTTCTTGCTTTGTTCATATAAGCTGTACTAAGAGGGTTGCTCACTCACTGGCTTGAAGAATTGCCTTTTTGTTTATTCACTTTGGGTCCAGTGATTCAGGGGAAGGAGATGGAGATGAATGTTTTTGGTACATGCTCCATTATGATGCGAAAACAAAGGATTGCAAAGGGAAATATTAACACTGGGACCGCATCCATGGTGGCTTGGCCGGGCTGATAATTTAACGCTTGTGTCTCTGAAAAGAGGGGATTTGTTCCACGGTGTACAGTTAACGTTGTTCGCACGCTGCAGATTTACACTCCACTGTCTTTCAGACTCAATTCATGTTTCATTTTGAGCCGGAGACAGATTTATAATACACTTCCAAGCACCATTTTCCATTTTGTCCTTTTCTATTAAATCTACGTTTCGAATATTTCACTGGACATTAGTCCTTGTATGGGAAGGTATAAAGTGAATACTGTTCATTTTGATTGAATATGGAGCTTTGGCATAGCAGTTAGAGCACATGCTCAGGTAATGCATTCTGGGAAGTGAAGCATTTTTCCACCCTGGTCCACAAACATTTATTTTATTTCAAATATTGCTATGCATTCTGGGAAATAGTGACTCAACCACTGCAGTCTGTGCATCATCTGTCTATCTATCAATCAATTGGTCTGTCTGTCTATCTCTCTGTCTCTATGTCTATCTATCTGTCGGTCTGTTTGTCGGTCTGTCTAGATATCTGTCTATCTGTCTGACTCTTGTTATATACATCACTCTATCTGTCTGTATGTCTTTCTGTCTATCTATCTATAGACCTTATTCACAGCAGCGCCATCTTTGATTTTTTTTAACGTGAATGAAAGCGAGGCTGTGAGGGATGGACATAGACATACATCTCTTTAGTGGGTTGTACTGTTATTTATGTATTTTTTCATATTGTTCTGCTGACGAAACCCTGACAAAAAACTCCAGACAACAAGAGCTGTGGAAGTGAACTAAGAGCTTAATACAGCTTTTTACAGCAGATGACATTGAAAACATGGTAAGTCTATCCCTCACATCCTCGCTTTCATACCTGTCATGGTGCTACTCTGAATAAGGTCTATTGGTCTATATATGTGTCTATCTCTCTGTTGGTTTGTCTGTCTATCTTTCGGTCTGTCTAGTTTTCTATCTCTCTGTCGGTTTGTCTGTCTATCTATTGGTCTGTCTGTCAGTCTATCTGTCTATCTATTGGTCTGTCTGTCTATATCTATCTATTGGTCTGTCTGACTGTCTGTCCGTCTAGATTGTAGTTATTTTTCTTACTTAAAAATTTGTTATACATTTCTTTGCAGTTCAATTCATTTAAACTCCACTTCCTTACACTCAAATTCCAATTCTGTACCTCATTTCAAATTCAATTGAAATTCAGAATCTGAATGTAAAAGGCATTCTCAATTCAAATCTGAATCGCGCACATCCCTGATTCAAAGTCCAACAAAGTCTCTTAGATGTGTGGTATGGAAGCGGTTAACTAAATCCATGCCACAAGTATTCCGTTAGGGCATGAGGGGCTGGTCCGCGTTGTGTCAATCTCCGTCGCTGGCTAAGGGCAGACACAGGCTGTGAGGATTAATGGCGACCCAGTGCTAATTACTGTGCGATCATCATAAATAAACATTCTACATTGGGAGCTCCCCTCCCATCTATACACACGTGCACACACACATAAACACTCGCTATCTCGCACACATTGAGGTTACAGACGAGCTATCTTCTGTCTAATAGCAAATAGGATCAACCCAGTGTGTCAGATGCCCCAGTATTTATATTTACCTCATTACAAGGAAGCGCCGTTTGCCAAAGGGATCAGAAGCTGGCAATAAAAGGCGCACAGAGTGTTTGCAGTCAGGCTTTACTTGCCGTGTGACACAGTCAGACCACGGGAGAGGGATAATGCAGGCAGTTGGCATGTCTGCTCAGACTGCTGTTACCCCAGCAGGAGGGTTTTTTTTTTGGGAGGGGGGTATCTTCATGACAGACCTCTGAGAGGTGTGGTGTATCCATCCCGCTTCACCCGTTTCCCGTCGATGGCAGGTGCGGCTGAAGAAGTCTATCTCTGCAGCGCAGGCGAGCCACCGCAGGAACGTTCTCCACGCTGCAAGTGGCGAACGCCTTTTATCGCAGTAAAGTGGTACCCCCCCCCCCCCACACTTCTTTTTGAAGGTGGCACGCATAATCGCCTAACATCCATAAATTCTGCCAAAGACGGTGAGTTAGCACAGCTGAAAGCAAAAGCTGTAAACAGCAGCATTCCGACACCATTTTGAATTAGCGCTGGCGCTCCCTAATCCCGCTAAAGCTTCTCTAGTCAACTCATGTCTGCGTCCCGCTCTTAGCTGCTTCGCACTCTCGAGACAAGATTTTTTTTTTTGATTGCCCTGCCGTTTTAGCCTCCCCCGCTTCGCTCTTTCTCCCTTGTCACTAGTTGCAAAGCACTTGAGCGTGGGTACGAGATAATAATCCTCCTGAAAAACTGTCAGCTGGGCTGACGTGCTGTCAACGCGAGCCCTCGTTCTAGAAATTCCCTAACCGACTGCGGCAGGCTTCACCTGGACGGAGACGAGAGCGGCAGATATCTGGACCTCTTTGGCCTGGGGCACCAGCACTGCCAAATCCTGAAATTAATTTACTTCAAAAGTATTTAAAATTTCAGTTTTATAATTCTTAAGCAGAATTATACATAATTCCATTTTTCATGCTGTGTTGAGTATACGCTGATGTCAGGGGCTGCAGGGGTTTAATAGCTTGTTGACTTTGTAATGGCGAGAAGCTGGGAGGTGGAGCAGCATTACAATCAAGAAGAGGACTTTTTGCATACGTTTTTGCTGTGTTGCATCTCAGTATGGTAATGCAAAAAGTAAATGCTGATGAGTTGACAAAATGTTGCGTTATGTTGCATCTGCTTATTCAGCCTTATTAAATTTTCGTATGTATCTTGCTTGATTCAGTTATATAATCGTCTATAAGTAAATCTGGACATGGCTTTTAAGATGTAAACAAGGCCTTTCTGACATAATATCTGTTTTTTGCTGTTCTAAGTGTATCTACTACATATTTGCAGGTGGTTAAAGTCAAACAGATCCTGACCTGCATTTTTTATTTATTTTTTAATAATAATTTGTTACCCACAATCCTTTTTGAAAGAAGTCACCACGGCTGCATTTATTTGATCAATAATACATTAAAACAGAAATATTGTGAATAATAGTAATTTGTTCATTTCTAGCATAAATCTATAGTGATGGTCAGATATCATTATCTTGAAATGAGGGCATGGAAAATGTCATAAAGGCTTTGAAAGTATACAAATGTTGTAAATCTCTACGTTTCCTTTTTTAATACATTTAACATTTTCAGCAGTCATTACTCCAGTCTTTACGTCACATGATCCTTCAGAGAAACCTCAAGAAACATTTCTTATTATTTTCAATGTTGAAAACAGTTGTGTTGCTTAGTATATTAAATTGTCACTGTATAAAAAAATAGGGCTGCCCCTAACTAAAGTTTATTCTAGTCAACTAGTAGTCGTTCATTCAAGCCATTAGTCGATTAATCTCACATTTATATTAATTTAATTACTAATTACTAAAACATAATGAGCCTTTTAACACATAGGTGTAAGCCTATTCCTCACTCAAGCGCACACATAAAGATTGCCGCAAAGCACCGGCAAAAGTAATGATTATGAATGTGTCAGGAAAAATAACAAGGAGATTTTCATTTTTATTTATTTATTAGTACATTTTAATTATTTATTAATAAACTACTGTTTTCCGAGTCAGTGTAGGATGCAAAGATAAAGTTGACGATGCTGACTGACACTGACATACGGATTACATAATCAGAGAGTATTTGTTTTTGTATTTTGTTTTTGTTCGATGGCCGATAGTGAATATAATAGCTTTTATCGGCCAATACCAATTGTTGGCCGATACATCGGTGCATCTCTAATACACAATATATATATTTTTTGTAATATTTGTAATATTTTCTTGTATATTAGTGTACAAGATTATCATATTCTGTTTGTTTAAAGTCTAAAGAATTGAAGTCTGTCAAGTAAAACATGAGTTCACTGATATAATCCAATTGGTCTGCCGTTTTATTCCATGCATTGCTCCTGATGATTATGTAAATAGTTAATGCACAGGATTACGTTTTAAATAAGTTAAGTGGTGCAGCACTCTAATATTTAACAATATGTAGCCTCAATTGTATCTTACCCATTTATGCCCTACTAGGATAGGTTGTACCTTATGTATAACAGGTGCAATTGGCCCCAGATGCAATGCCTGATCCTAGTACTTTATTCTGTGTAAGTGCCACAAAATGCAACCATTCAACTAATATGTTTTAGCAGTTTTTTTACTTTGACTCTTTTTGCTTTTAGGATTCAAGCCCAAACCCTCCACAATCTTTGCAGTATATACGTAGCCAGAGTGTCTTGAAAAAGTGCGCTAACAACTATGCCGCGGTTCTAAAATTGAAGGTTCTTTTTGATAGTACACTAACATGGTTTACTGTCGTAATGGATGGTTAATGTTTCGTGTCCATATATTTCCCAGTGCTGATCCCTGTCTGTCACAGGAAGTGCTCGTCCTTAGGAGGAAGTCTTGCAGCAAATGCACCCTGCAGTGAAGCATAGCTGCCCGATACAGATTAAAATGCTGATTGGATTAGAAATGCAGCGGCTGTGACTGAAAGGCAAGGGTGTCACTGACGGGTAGTGCCAGGCAAAGAGGAGAATGACAAAGCAGGTGCCAGCTGCGTGATTATAACGCACAAATCCTTTCCTGCTGAGATGCTACAGGAAGGGACGCTCTGTGCTAATGCATGCGAGGATGCGAGAGAGGGTTTTCATTTCGATAACCCTGATCTTTCCTCTCCGTGTTCTCATTTAGTCACTTGTTCATTTCTAACATGAATCCATCCAGTGTCAACTGCTGTATTGGAGCTGCGATGATGGTCAGATATCATTATCTTGCAATGAAGACATGGAAAATGTCAAAGGCTTTAAAAAGTATCCAAAGGCCCCACGTAAATCTCAACAATTGCTTCAGATCTATACACAAGTGTTTTTCATTTACAGAATTAGTGTCCTAAGCTCACTGGTCCTGGCAGGAAAGCTCTTGTTATTGAGGATTAGTTTTGTTTTACAGCATTAAGTGTTTCCCGCTGGCATGAAAATGACCCTGAATTGAAGATCTGTCAGGGATTGCTCCCTGAAAGGATAAAGGGATTCAGGAAATGTATTTGGGTCAGTGTGTCGGTAATCCTGCTAGACTGCATCATACTCAACAGTTTTCACTCTTTATTTTGCATATAATAAAGGATCCGCCCACATGCTATTTAACACTTTCTACAGCTTCAAGCCCTCAGAATGAGATTCAGTCGATAATGTTGCTGGTGATGGAGAGCATTTTTATGAATACATTACCGCATGACCGCCCACATTTACACGTCAGCAATGCCTATACGGTGTTCAGAAATGTGGCCCGCCCATTTTATATATATATATTTTTTTTTTTTTTTTTCATTTCTTAAAAAAAAAAACAGTATTTGATTTGGAAAAATCTCTATAGTGCAGGAAGCAATATTTTTGCTTCATGTGATTTACTGTTATAAAAAGCCTGTAAATTTAATTTCTATATGTCTCATTTGATAATGTGTGAAGATGGCGTTTACATAATATTGAATTCGGCATGAAACTGAAGTTGCGGAAGACTTTTCTTCCCTATTGTTATGGAATTGGCTTCTCAAACGAGAAAAAAAAAGGGCGGGACTTGATTTCGTCAATCGGGAATTGACTGGATCATTGGATGGCTGTGATTTGCTATTGGTCGATCTCATTTGAGTGATGGGTCGTCCCGCCTGCTTGCCAGTAAACGTCATCAGAGAAGAGAAGAAATGTCATAGCAAGAGAGAGGGAGGTTATTTTGATTAATGATAACAAGGGTACATTCATTTAAATAAAATTATGTACACAGATAAATCACTTATAATAAATGCTGCAATATTCCATGAAAAAAACATGAATAGTCAATTTTGATTTCATGCTGACTTTAGTGGCACAGCATTAAAAAGAAGTGTTTCATTCTAAGGATCAGAGAGAGAGAGAGTGTGTGGAAAATGGTCATAGGTAACTAAATAATGAATTTTTTGGTGCACAAAACCTTGTTACCTAAGTGAACATCAGGGGAAAAATAAAATGAACACAATAAATAACATTTGTTTGTTTTTTTGCAGGTTCTGTAAATGGCTTTGTGTTTTTATAGCATCACAATCTGAGAAAGATCCCCATATTTCCTGTGTGTAACTGGTGCCTAACGCCTCATTAAAACCCTAAACATTTTAAGTGTAGTTGTCTTCGTGATCGTGCTTAAACAGCCAAAGATTCTTCTACTGCAAGAGGTAGAGGTAGAATTAGAAGGCTATTAAACTATTAATTTAAATAATTCAGAATTTAGAGGTTCCAATGTCTATATACTTTAGATTTTAGGATGAGTGGATCTTCATACACTCACCATTTGGCTCTTTTCCGTTTAGTTTTTTGCATTGCAGAAAAGAAAAAAAGAAACATACAAAAGAGTGTTCAGTGTCTCGTTGTGACTCACTTAAGTTCCATAATTGTTTTCCCAAGATGCATTTTCTCTCCCAATGGCATTTTAAGAATATTTGCACTGCACATTTTGGAATCAATATGAAATGGTTTTATTTTTGAATGAAATTGTAGGTTTTGGACACCAAATATCACCAATCATTAGCCTGGAAATCCAGAGTTCTTGCGAGAGCACAAATTGAATTTGCTCAGTGAGTTTACTCTGGCGTCGAGTAATGAGTAACGAGTAATTAATGATGCTCATTAAATATGCCCTTGTATCCAAGCTGCACCAATCACATTGGGTTATCTGATATAGGCAGGCCGGAGGCGAGCTAAACAGAAGACGACAGCGCTGTGACGTCGAAGTCATTAGTAAACATTGCAAGATGGCTATGGATGAACACCAGTTGTTTGAAACGGCTTTGGCCGCTACAATGAACGAGTTAGACTTGACTTTTTATCTAAAAGAGGAACAGAAGACGGTGCTCGAATCGTTCCTTTGTAAGAAGGGCGTTATTGCTGTTTTGCCGACTGGATACGCCAAGAGTCTAATCTACCAGTTAGCTCTGCTGGTAGCTAAGCATATGGGGCTTATTGTTGTGATTGGTCGTAGTGTTATCCAGTTGCGTGCAGTGAGATTTTCAAATGCATGCTTGGCACCGCCCCTCGAGCTGGCCGATTTTCATTTGTCGATGCCAGACCCTTAATCTTTCAGATTATTAAAAATAAAAATAAAAACTATTCTGTACAATTCTGTCAGCTTTGTTCATTGTATAATCCTCCACTTGAAGGTTCATCTCATAATCAGTATCTTCATTGTTTGTGTTGCAGAATGAGGAACGCTTCAAGTTGTCCGCTGAACAGTTTCACACTGCTGCAACAAGGAGTGAAGCCAATATAAAGTAAGAAGAGATTACAAAATTGCCACTTAATTAATTATAATGCAAATATTTTAAGATTAAAATGAGCGTTAGCAGCATCTGCTTGTGTTCAGGGCAGGATTTAGCATTAAAGGGGGGGTGAATTGCTGTTTCATGCATACTGAGTTTTTTACACTGTTAAAGAGTTGGATTCCCATGCTAAACATGGACAAAGTTTCAAAAGTTAAGTTGTACGTTTGAAGGAGTATTTTTGTTCCAAAAATACTCCTTCCGGTTTGTCACAAGTTTTGGAAAGTTTTTTTTCGAGTATGGCTCTGTCTTACGTAAGATAGAGCGGAATTTCCTTATATGGGTCCTAAGGGCACTTCTCCGCGGCCGCGCGCGCACTCGCAGACCAGAGAGAGAAGAGAGCGAAAGCAGTACGTTACCTCAAAGCGCTATGCTCGGCTTTTAGGGAAGTCAATGTCACCAAAGAAGTGGGTTTTTGGTTGGCAGGGCAAGACAACCCTGCACAGATTCCCAAAGAACCCAGCGTTAAGGGAATAGTGGATGGAGTTTGTTTTTTCGAAGCATCAACGGAGGTTGTGCACGACTGTTTGATCCCTGCATTTCGACGATGATTGTTTTATAAACAAAGCCCAGATCGACTTATTTGCAGATCGTCTAATGCTTAAGGATCGAGCAGTCACGGTGAGTAAACTACTTCAAATGTCTCTCTGTGTTGTTGTTAGATCAGTTAGCACAGCTATAGCACACCGCCCACACGGCCCGCCCCCAGCCGCTCGTTTTTTTCCGGAAAGACTCGGTACAGCCAATCTTTCACCTCTAAATATAATAAAACTAAAGACGTTTTGGAGATATGAAGGATGCAATACTACTCTATAGGTACTCAAGATTAACAGGAGATTGAGTGAAAATGAGCATTTCACCCCCCCTTTAAGGAACAGTCAAAAGTTTCTTGCAACTAATTGTTTTTATTTGATTAGCTAGAAAAATTGGACTTCAAAGAGTCCAAGATTTCTTTTGTTTAGTTAAGTGGCCATAAAAGTGAACCGAGTTTAAAGGTTCCAAGTTTAAAAAGTTGATGCAGACATTTACTAAACAAACACGCCTGAGAAAAAAAAGGTTATTTTGTTCCAGTTGATAACAGCCTCATAATAACCTTGACTTTCCTGAATAGAGATGAGATTTTTTTAGTGCCTTGAAGATGTTTCATTAAATTAATGATCATGTTGCCGGCAAGGTAAGCCTTTCTGCGGTCCTCTAGTTTACTTCCTGAAATACTCTATAATTGATGATAGGGTCAAAAGCAAGACACCGTCGTAGCCTTGCTCCATTGCTTTCAAAGGAATATGGCCTGGTTTCTATGGAGATAGGTAATTTCTGTCCCTTCTCGGCAAGTAGAATGAAAGCAAGTGCATGTGGAAGGAACAGAACATGCCAGATTCTCATTAACGTAAACGCGACATCCGAAGAGCCGACCTCCCCCCAAACATCGATTATTATTCTTTGCTATCAACTTCATGTTGTGGTCGCTATCTGTCTCTCTCTCACCTCTCTGAAGCCGGGTGTGGAATTGGCGAAGTTGAATTGCATTTGCGTTTCATTAAAGCCAATTTCTTTCCTCCTATGCAGGAGACACAAGCATTTTGTTCTCTCTGGGTTCGAGTGAATCTCCAGCTGCTGTAATTAATGCAGATTGTTTGTAGCTCACCATGACCCCACTGCCGCCCAGAGCTGCTCGCCATTCACTGAGGCTGACAATTTTACCTCTCTCTCTCTCTCTCTCTCTCTCTCTCTCTCTCTCTCTCTCTCTCTCTCTCTCTCTCTCTCTCTCTCTCTCTCTCTCTCTCTCTCTCTCTCTCTCTCTCTCTCTCTCCTTCCCACTACTTTTCTTCTGTCTTCACCACAGTCTCTACCTCTTTCCAGCCATTCTCTCTATCTCCAAATGTATTTTCCTTCTCTATAGACATTTCAGAAGATTCGTTGAACGAATCTTACCAGTTCCATGATAAATCAGATCATTACCGCATTTATTTTTTTGGGGACAAAAAAAAAAAGGTTTCACACTGCATCCTTATCTTTTATGAAGGAATGAATAGTGAATTGCTGAAGAACTTACAGTGGTGTACACTGACGAGCAAACCTGTTATGAGCAGTCACAGGTGAAGTGAATATTGTTGGTCATCTCCTAACAAGGCCTTGGACCTTGGAGCAGTGGAAGAAGGTCTCCTGGTCCTAGTCCCATTTTCTTTTACATCAAAAACTGTCTGTCTATATGTGCGTCGTTTACCTTGGAAAGTGATGGCACCAGGATGCACTGTGGGATGACAATAAGCCAGTGGAGGGAATGTGATGCTTTGGGCAATGTTCTGCTGGGAAACCCTGGGTCAAGCCATTCATGTGGATGTAAATTTGAGACCAGGTACACCCCTTCATGACAATGGTGTTTCCAGGTGGAAGTGGCCTCTTACAGCAGGATAATGCACTTTGCCACACTGTACAGATTGTTCAGGAATGGCTTGAGGAACATAATGAAATGTTCATGATGTTGCCCTGGCCTCCAAATTCCCCAGATCTCAATCCAATTGAGCATCTGTGGGATGTGCTGGACCAACAAGTTCGATCATGAGCATGCATATTGAAAAGGCAAATGCATGACTTGTAAGTAATTATAAAAATAATATAAATGTAGCTATAACTGTTCTGATAATGCAGTATAGGTCTTAATGAGTCTTTATAAATTTATTTATAAAATAGTAAGACTTATAAGTATAAATGGAGCTATAATTCATTGTAAGCATGGTCTTCATAGAAAGTGTTACCAAAATATTTCTTGAGCAGCAAATCAGCATATTAGAATGATTTTTGAAAGGATCATGTGACATTGAAGACTGGAGTAATGATGCTGAAACCCCAGCTTTGCCATCACAGGAATAAAGTGCATTTTTAAAGTGTTATTTTAAATAAAAAAAAATTGATAATAATACTATATTGCATTTTTCATCAAATAAATGCAGAATTTGTGAGCATAAGATAATTTAAAAAAGAGGATAGAAATCTTATTGTAGTGTAAATTTCCGAAAAATATTGGCTGATTTTTTTTCTATTGCCTAGCTAAACTATTATAGTTTAATAGTCCTTTTATTGTTTTGTCATTTCCTAGACAACAAATTTGCTAAAAAAAGCATCATTAACTAGCGACAGGTTAGCAGTTAGCTAGCAGTTTAACTAGAATCCAGCTTTTTTCCAGTTTGATTGATTTCCGATTCCATGATAACAGCAGTGACTGATTGGTGGATGTCTTTACAGAGAATCCACTTTTTATATACTTTTTTTTACCCTCTTCAGAGCGTGTAGTTAGTCTATTTTGAAATGGATTGTACATAAAAATAATTAGCTCTATGGATATTTTTGAAAGCCATTTTTCTTCTGGATCCCTTCTGTTATGTATGGCTGTTCAGCCGAACCCCCCACAGAACAAAGCACTGCGGGATCTTTTGTGCCTTAGCTAATTTTAGGGAGAGGAGGGCAATCACTCAAAACATTAAAATCCTGAATTCACCAGACGACTCTTAAACTTGACTTTGTTTGAAAATACAAAAATAACACTTTTGACCGTTAAACCTACAGATGGCTTGTGACTAATTCTCTCCCAGCATGCTTTGTGCTAGATTTAAAGAGGGATTTGAAACGATAATCTCGCAAGGCCGTCCCAGTGTGCGAGGTATCGTGTAGCATGGCAACGCGCCATTGAGCTCAGTTCGTCAGATCGAGTGTACGTGATTTACGTGTGTAAGTGTTTGTGTTAGCTTGTTTCCTCTCCTGTCCCTCTTGAGTCTCACAGGTTTTGTACCAGCTGTCGGTGAGTGCCAGTCTTGGGTGCAAAGATGGCAAAGAGGCAGTGCTTTGAGGCTATACAAATGATGTTGGCACCTGGGTAATGAGCTTCCCCCTGGGGACGTCTCATCTGCCAATCAGAGCACAGAAGAACATCTGTACATGACTACTTCAGTTTTTGTGTGTCTTTGTTGGTAGTGTATGACCTTGTTCTTTTACTGAAACAGCCGAGCTGAAAGCAGACTGAGGCGTCTCTTTAAAGTCGACATGAAATGGTGTTCGCAACCCTTTTTACTTGTGTAATGAGATGGTGAAACGAGAGGAAAAAAGTGGACGTTTCGTGACAGAATAGAGCCAGATGTCTGGAATTGAAAGGTTAACACAAGGAAGTTTGTTTATGTCCAATGGATAGTTGTTGCAGTTTTTTTTTATGAGTGCAAGTTTTTTTGGAGAAATTCAGTGGTCCACATTTTTAAAGGGTGTGGTTTTGTCAAAAATTCCGATATGCATCGATAGTGAAATATCTGAAACGGTTCCAATTCTCCTTTTTTGCAGTATCAATACACCAATACTAGCTGCATGTTCTCACTCTCTTCTCTCTGACGGCAAATTGACACACACCGGCCTCCTCTCACTGACTCATTCACTCCGGTTAAATAATGCTTGTATTGCGCATGATTTTACTCATTCTCGCAGGTTTCGCGCACTGCTGATCTATATACTGTAAGTGGCACTCACATAAAGCCAAATTAATGAATAAATTCAAATGAACAAATTATCTGTATGGCGGTATATATGGCAGTTTTTCCCGTGTTATTGAAAATGGTATCGAATATAGATATTTTTCAAGGTATCGTAAGTTGAAAATTCACTTTAGTGTGTAATGTTGATGTTTAAGCATGAAAAATGTTAAGCATGAAAAATGTCTGCAAAGTTACAAAGTCACTCCAAAGGGAGTTATTCTCTATATCAGAGCGAACTGTTTGATGCCTTGATTGTAGTTTTTCTTCCGGGAATGTACACGTCACAATATTCCTCATTTAAATAATAATTTCTGCCTAAGGCATACACAAAAAAAGTGGTGAGGCCTGGTTGTGTTGCGTTAGTAGTGTGTTTAAACTCATAGTTATGGTAAGGGGCGTGACATTTCTGAAACACGCACAAAGCGGTTGACCAATCACAACACACTGGTCCAGCCGACCAATCAGATCAGCAACAATGTAAAATATGTTTTTTTGAACATTCAAGCATGAAAACCTATTCTAGTACACCCTGGGAAAAAAAGAATTTGACAAAGGGCATAATAGGTCCCCATTGATTTTAAACATACACTGATGAATTGCACATAAAAAGACCAAGAATGTGCGTAAACAAAGTAAAAATTAGATTAATTTTAATATCCACGTTGAGTTTGAATTTGAAAGATTATAATTGCAAATCTGTTCTTTCCTAGATTCTGCGCCAGCTTTGGTACAGTTTGTTCAGTCTGTTCAATCCACTTGTTGGCAGTTATATTTCAGAGAGCTTTAGCAAGCAGTTTTGCTGTTCTACCTGCGTGGAGCTGATGTTTTAATCCTGGTTTTAATCCCTGAGGGTACAGCAGCCTCCAGACCCCCGACTTCTGGAGCATGACAAGGCCGCCGTTTAATCCTCACGCGCCTCTCAAGCCTCGAGCGGTTCAGGGTCCCTCTGTCGTTTGCCTTTCCAACACATGGAGTTCTGAGACAGCCACGGCCCCGCGGCCATCCTGCCCCATTCCCAAGCGAGGAGTGCGGTGGATCTGATATCTTAAATTGAAAACGCCTGCTGAGGAACTGCGATCCAGCCAAGGCGAACTACCAAACCTACAGGGCTGTTAAGAAACTCTGCTGGACCTGTCAGTCAGGGATATAGACTAGGCAGTGCAGAGGGGTGGATTGTGTTTGAATGTATTTGCTAATGCTGAGGCTTACTGCATGTAGTTGTTGGTTATTGTAAGTGAATGAATCCCACACAGAAATATCCTGGTCATATTGCACACCAAAATCAAAAGAAATCATTTAAAATATATTTTGCACAATGAATGTTATTTTCCATATTCATTTTTTTCTCCAATTCTAATTTCGGTATTGGGGGAAAAAATCCCCCCCCCCAATTTTTTTTTTTTTTTTTTTCACATGTGATGTATGTCTGTGCATGTGTATAAGACTTCTAATGCAAAAGCCGCTAAACGCCACATCCGTCAAAAATACTTCCGCTTCAAACCAAAAGTTCACAGAACCAATCAGAAGCAGAGCCGATCCTGACCTCCCTGGGGCCCTTAAATTCTGTTACGGGGCCCTCCTACCTAACCCATGAGCCATGTAAACCTTTTGCCATTGCCACACAGTCACACACCCCAGTGCTCCCACTACAGTTCTCCCTCCTTAAACTAGTACTAATGAAAATGTAATTCCTGATATCAGAAATAGACATTGAAAAAGTGCATTCTTAATATCAAGAATTCACATTTTAAATAGTACAAATTTAATTATTGATATCAAAAATGCACCCTGTGAATGAATAAAAGCTAAAATGGCTTGCCATAGCATGTCACTGTTTTAAATGATAAAAGCAATACTTGATGCTTTATGGTTATTATTTACTGAGGGATGTGCATCCATATTGACCAGTATGTCCAGCCAATCAACATTTTAAATGCAATATAACCTATAAATCAATAATGTCAATACATTTGCCTTCCATCTTGCTTTATTGCAGAGTTGTAACTAAACTGACTTGTGGACTAGATAATCATTGTCTTGTTTTAAAACGATGTGCGCCTATAATGAAGAGTGCCATCACGCCCATATTTTACTGGTCCCCATAGATGTTTTGCTGGAAATTTCACGTTTCATTTCATGCACGCGTATATGAACGCATGTTAACGCGCGACACGGTTATCTTTTCCAAGCTGCAGTTTATAAACAAATACCGTTGCCCTTTGTCATTTATCAAATTTAATAAATAGTTGTATTTCACTCTCACTTTTTTTGTGACTCAGGCACAAAGTCACAGAACACAGCACTGGAAGTGGCTGGCATTAGCAAGCAAGACACAAAAGATGCACTGCCCAGGGGTTAGCTAGACAGACAGACTAGAGAGAGATGCACATCAACTTAACTACTGTTCTTTGCTGATATCAAACTTGGAGAGGAGAGAACACCAGTCTGCCTGATTGCTGTTCCCGCAATTCACTCTCATGGTGTTTTTTTCTCTCTTTTCGTGACCAGAAGGATAGTTCTGCTTAATTTTCTCATCAATGTTGTCAAGGCGCTTTGACACGAGAGGGAGGCGGGGCCTTGAGTGATTTGCGGTGCCCTACGCAACTTGCGTAGTGTGCGTATAGGGCTGATCGGCTCTGATCAGAAGACGCTAATCGAATCGCATGATTTCAAGATGAATGATGGCTTGCGTTTGAGCTGGCCTTCAATTGTCGAGCTGCAAGTTTCTATCCTTTTTTTATCCATCCTAAACAAGACGGAGGAGTATGATGAAATTGATGAACCTGTGGTAGTTTCAGTTACTGGCAAAAGGAAACGTCGTCAACCTCATAATTCTGCCCATTCTAATGCTAAAGAAAATCGTTACAGTGGCAATGACAGGATTTTGCGAGTAGCATGTAAACACAACACTGTTTCAAATGCAGCTGTAACATGCAGCTGTAACATTAAAGGACAGCTGTATTCCACCCGCGACAAAGTGAACAAGATGGACTTACGGTTTTTGAAACAAAAAAAAGTTTTGCAGCAAAAGACACTCAAATTTGTTAAATACCAATGAATGGACTAAAGTGACATTTTTGAAAATAAGGCATTTCAATAACCGACTAACAACCTTTTCATTGCCGTTAAAGTGAAATTACTGAACCTAAACATAGGAGCCTGATAAAAATGTCAGATGGACTTAGAGGTTTTTGCATCTGAAGTCATATTATATATATCTATATAATGACTTCAGATGCAAAAACTCAAAAAGTGGATATATAGGGGTGTGTGTGTGTGTATCATTGCATTACCCACTAAACCGTTTCATTCAAAAACATGGATTCATTCAGGAAAGCTGCTGTGTGTGGCTCATGATGTGATTTCTCATTAAATATATGAGATTAAATGGACAACCAGACACGGTCACAATGAGCTGCAAGACCTGTTTTTTAAATCTCTCAACTTATTTTTGCGTTCCATAGGAAAAAAATAGCATATAACAACATGAAGGAGAGTAAATAGTGTTTACTTTTGGGTGAACTATCTCTTTAAGAGAATAAAGCAAAGAAAAAGAAGCAAACAAGAATAGTCAGAAATGCATCTGGTCAGCGTCATGCTTGGTCTACCTTCCCAGTAAACTTTCTTGCTCTGTGGCAGCCAATTATATAGCCATAGCCAGGCATTTGTTGTTGTTTTTTGCTATGGGCGATGTTTGCGGTCTCTCAGAGGAAAGGCCCTCATTAGAGGAGCTCTTGGCTGGAAGGGTGGGTGGAAATGTGGGATGACTAGACTGTGGGTCACGAGTCGTGCTTTAGCACAGCCACAGTAAAGCACATAATCAGAAGTCTTGTGCAACCCAAATAAAATTAAAACCCAGCAGTGTTTTTTTTCTCACCGGTTGTGACTTTTGAAGACACCCCAGTTTGCTGTAACCATTGACAACTCCTTTTCAGTTTTTAAGTCAGGGTAAATCTCATGAAAACTTGTCCAGATCACATTTTACCCATAAAAATCAAGCGCAAAATGTATTAGTTATTTTGTCTGCATTTTAATATTGTTTTCATGACATTTCATGACCCCCCCCCCTATAATTTTTATTATCGTAATTTGTCCAGATATTTCACTTTAGACTTGTTTTTAATTCCCATTATTCTCAGCGGTGATTCTCGTTATATTCTCATTACAGAAATACAGTATTTTATTGTTGTATTACAGAAAACATATTGGTATATTTTCCCCAAAATTAAATAAGCATAAATTAAAGAAATACCATGATGGAGCATATTAAGGGTTAATAATTAATCTGTTATTTATATTAAAATTAAGTTTGCAGCATTCATATTATTTTGCTACCATTTTAATGTCAATATAAACATTAGCATTTTTTATATTAATATTTATATAAAAAATGAATATGACTGTTAGCATTATGCACTCTTCATTAATATTAATAATAATGTTAATATTAAAATTAATAATGCAACAAAAATATCCAGTTTATAATGTCTGTTTATCTTTTTTTTTTTTTCATCAGTCACATTAATGCAGGGTTCACCAAACAGGGGTTTGTGAGATGAAAAGCTGAAGTCTTATTAGCTGCTTGTTTCAGAGTGAAGCATGCAGCGCATTTCTTTCATTATAATTATTAAATATATATTTTTATTTTATTTTACAGTACTACTACTACTAATAATAATAATTGCATCAGATGAATCCCATTCCATTCCATTTTCCATTATATTGTAGAAATATTAACTTAAAATCTCAGAGGGTACTTAAAGTACAACATCTTAGGTGTTGGGCTGACAAAAACATTTGACAACCCCTGCATTAATGTAACGTCTCTTGAACTTCATTTGGGAGCTTTTATCACCAAATATTTATTCATGTAATACAATGAATTATTTGATTGGCATGTCATGCAATGAAGTCAATTAAAGAATTGTCATAATTTGACAGTTTTACACATAAATATATACACATACATTTTAAAAGGACCACAAGTGGAGGATTCCAGGTGTGCTGAAAGTTGGATTCAAGTAGAAATGTGTGATTTTTCGGAAGAGAGCTCTACACTGCTGCTTTGTGACCTCCTGTCTTGAGGACATGTCAGACAGCTCCCGCACCCCAACAACCCCTCACCTTGTCACACCAGAGTAACATCTCCTCTCTATACCTGTCTCCATGCGGCGGGCCGAAGGTTACCGAAGCGTGCGTGACTGTTGAGCTCCGCGGGGTGATTGACTAGAGGCGGGAGAAGTGACTCCTCAGCACTTCAGAGACCGCTACCCTGGAGAGAGGTGCAGAACTCTGGCCCGCCGGTCTAGCAAATGCGGACCCTTCCTACAGAAGTAATTATCAGCTTTGTCAGATCCCTCCGAGCGCTTCTCTCCTCTTTTCTCTCTCTCTCTCTCTCTCTCTTTATCTCTTTCTTCCTCCCATCCTCCTCTCACCCTGTCAGGTTTAAGTGGGGCCCATCGCTCCGATAAAACACCGGCCCCTACAGGTGAGATTGGACAGGGGGGATGGGGGGGTAACGCGGTCTTGGACGAGAGGGGAGGAAGCCCGTGTTCAGTCAATTGAAAAGCTGTCAGAGTGCGAGCGAGCCCCTGGAAGGAGAGTCGACAAGATAAGACGAGGTTCTCATCTGCCAGCTGAGCTCGAGCGAGGTCAAGGCATTGGCGCCTTTAATCTAGTTAATTTTAGACCCTCGATTCTGAAAACATGTCGAGCCGAACTCCGGGCTGATAAAACCTTGTGGCCTACGTGTTACATCAAGTTTGATTTTGTATTTTCTTTTTTTTCATGTTCTCCTCTCGCTATTATTTGTTTATCTCAGTTTCTCAAGCATTCAGACGCTAATCCGAGTTGGAGTCGCGGAGATTTCCGTAGTGCGGTAATTCCAAAGTCTTGTTTTCTCTTATCAACAAGAGCTGATTGGAAATAATTAACGAGCGAGCGGATGCTAAATCTCTGCGCGGTCTTTGGTATCTACCAATTTTCAGCTAGCGCACGGCTCCTTAGCATCAGAATAATGAGCTTGTCTCTCCAAGTTACAAGCACATGCTCCTACACACAGAATGTGTTTTAAGCTAATTTAATCTTTTGTAGTTGCTTTTTTTTTTTTTTTGCATTTCATTTCCATATTTTTGAATTACGCTTTGTGCGTTTCCTTCTCGGAAAGGTTTCTGAAGTCGCGCTTTGTTCTGTAGCACTCTGCTCCGTTAAGGAGATTACAAATAATAGACGAAATTCTGGTAATTAACATTTAATCTTTAAACGCGGTTTTATTTATTTACAGATGTGAAATGAGGAAACGAGTGTCCCTTAAACAGGCACGGCTTCTGCTCTTCAAACCAGAGCAGTTAGTAAGCAGCTCAGCTAATATTTTTATTAAAGACCTCACCTTCAATTTGGTTCAATTCAGTTCAGCCTGGGTTTGAGCAAGCCAATTTTCTGCTTCAGACTGCTTTAATAAACCCTCTGCTCTATCAGAAGCCTCTGCCGTTCCTGATGAAGGCAGTTTATTTTAAATTAAAGGAGAGTTTCTTATCTGCCAGAGCAAAGAATGTGACTACAGTCGTCGTTCTTCCTTTCGCAGGGTAATTAAAACAAAAACCCGCTTTCGGCGGCTGATAAAAATATGGGATCTGATACTTGGTGGCCCTCTAACGTTGCGCAGATGTTCCATTGATGGAAGTTGATTTCCTTCTAACTTCTCTGTTCGGCCACATCTGGTTACCCTGAACGACCATAAGACGTACAGCCCTGCTTGAAAAGGGATCAATGGATTGGCGTATCTCTACCCTGCGTCAGTATGATGGCAATCGTTGATGATTTAATTGAAGTTGCAAGTGAAACCTAAGCTAGATTGAGGCTTTAAATCGCCTTTCAATTAAAGCAGGATGTCAGTCGATCGTCTGAAAGCCGCAGTCACGGTGAAGCTGGAGGTGGATGCAAGGCTTCACTTTGCTTAATCAGTCTAGTGATATTCGACATGACACCTGGCTAGCTGAGCTTTCATCAACTTGACGGCAAGAGTTATTAGCTTGAGTGGATAAACTGCTCTATAAATCCCTGTTTTGGTTTAGGATATGCTTTGAACAAAGATACTTAAACTTTTCCATGTACATTATCCATTTTATCAGTCAAGCCCATCAATGATTTTTGTGGTGCAACGCCTAGGTAGATCACTGTAAATTTGATGGTTTTGCTTTAGATTAAGTTTATATTAAATGCCACATACATTATTAAAGTTAACTGACCTTTTGTATGATAGCTTGATTGGATAAAGTAGACCACAATAAAACACAATTTCTTAGCTTAAATTTAGTTTAGTTGAGTCAATAATTTTAATATTTTTACTATAGCTGCTTTAGTTTGCTATAAGATAGCTGAGCTATTGCCAGTTTGGCCAGATCTGCCAATCTGATTATATAAGTTTTCTACTTTTTTATTTTTACTTTTATTGCTGACTAGTTATACTTAAAATAATATAGGCCACCTTTTACTGGTAACAAGACATTTAGCATTATCAGGACCCACAAATAATCCCCCATTGCATTAGTATACATTATATTCAACATTATACTATATGTATATGTAGTACTGTGGCACTATCCATGATACATATTGTTGCATTTTTGTATTGCGATATATTGTGACACGATATATTGTTACACCCCTACTAGCTAGTATATCTTTTGTTAATTTGACAGCCAGATTGATTAGCTTGATTGGATGAATATCTTTACAAAAACCTTTTGTGGTTGCTGTTTTATTTTTTTAGTGTGGGATTTGTTTTAAACACCACTTACATTCTCCAAATCCAACATTTTAATTGAATTCAATTTAACAATAGCTTGCCTGGCTTTCAGATTGGCATTGAGGACAATTAGCCTGATAAACTCTAATTTGGCTTCAGTTGTATTGTATTACATTTTGTTCTTTTAGTACAAATTTCCTATGCTTTTTAGCAACAATACTTGCACAGATCTCACCGCATACATTATTTGAGTCAATAACCGTCATTTAGCCGTCATTTCAACAATGGCAGTTCAGATTCGCGTTATTAATTTGAGTGAAGGTGTTTGTCTGAAGTGAGGATGAATGACAGGTTATTTGCCGCTCTTTTATTTTTTTGCCTTCAGGGTCTACTGTACAGATGTACCGGGAGTTTGTCGGGTCTGTTCCCTGCCTCCACCTCCTTCCCGCTCGCTGGGTTATTTATCATAGTTGTTCTAGTCACTGCCACTCTTGACACTGGTGTTATTAATGAATATCCACTCTGCCGGTAATTCAGTTTAACCTGTCTCCCTGCATTCATTCATTCTACTAAACCATCCACAGGAAGAGCGAAATTGAGGGAGGGGTGGGAGGAAATGAGTGAGTCATGCGACTGTATTTTACCGCTGAGTTTGTTTTTTGGTTGCGCTTCATATTAAATATTTACTGTCACTGCATGTACGATCCTGCCAGGATGTGTACAACAATATCCCTCTGCCTTTGCACAAGTTAGACACTTTTGCCCTCCTTATCATTGACCTTCAACCTTTTCCACAGGCCGCGTAATGTGGAGCCAGTGTGTTCGAACCTGCAATCACAGATCCTGAACTGCTACAGAGAAAACCGTGAGCAGACGCTTCAGTGTTCTGACCTGGCCAAAGAGTACATGCAGTGCATCAATGCAGCTAAGAAGGTAAGAAACCATAAAGATTTAGCTGGACTGAATGGTAAAGTTTTTGTTTAGAAGCATTTGTGACCTCAGTTCAACTGTGAAGGGTATTTTACTGTAACGTTAAAATATCACAGTCCAACAAGCATATACTTTTCAAGCATGCATTGAAAAACTTAAATTGATAAATATAAAACTATCTTATATAAACATACAATTAAAACTAAATATAAATATATCACTAGCATTTTAGAATAACTTTGATTTAAAAATGTAACAGACTTTATGAAATGTAATGTAATATCACTTTATACTTTATAAAATGTTAATATAATTCTTAACAGATCAATAGTTTATCGAAATATGAATGTGCATGGTGTTTATAAATTTTTTTAATGCCTTTTAAGTAATGTTCTGTCAAGTATTATGAACTACTAGAAATATACACAAATTAGCTCACTTGTATTTAGAGTTTCTGTTCTGTAATTTACAAGTCCTACGAATGTGAAGGCTTTGAATTATGTTTTATGATGTACGATTCACTTATAGGAGGACATGTAGAAACCCACTCCAATGTGCCAATTCACACTCCACTGACAGACACTTCACCAGAGTTTGTAGTATCCGTACGCTACTCCGTTGGCATCTTTTGGCGTTGGTCTGCGCTTGTTTTCGCCGTTTGAAAATGTTAGTTTGCCGTTTGTTGAGTCGTGGAATCTCTGAGAAGTGGCGTACTGTAATCTGCTGAGTGCCCACGTTGCTTGGCTTCTGTTGTTGCAGTGTGAATTGGTCTTAAAATGTACAGTGACACTAAAAGCCTGTTTTATACTAAAGGGATGTTCATGCTGAGGTTGCCAAGTTGCTGTACTGTTGGTTGCTAGCAGCTGTCCTACTTGACATTGCTAGTAGGCATTCCTGTAGCTCTGTTGGTAGAGCATGGCCCTAGAAATGCCAAGATCATGGATTTAATTGATTGGGGACACAAAAACTGATGAAATTTATCCCTTGAATGCACTGCGAGTCTCTTTCTGCCAAATGCATAAATATAAATGTAAATGCCCATTGGCATCCGCATTGCATTGCAGTGCATTTGCATAGAGTTGAACTCTCATCAAACATCTCTGTAGCTCGTTAACTCAAATCACCTCAAATCATCAAAACTCATTGAAAGAGAGTCACTTTCTAGTCATTTTGTTGATATGATTTGCTGCCAGTGTGAATTTCCCTTAAATATCAGAGAAGGGGTGGAAAATGGTCATGTGAAACTCAATTTTGATTGTTATTGGTGCGAGAGACCTTGATAAACATAATAAGTGGTCTTAGTTTAAGTATAGTTCAACCAAAAATGAAAATTCTCTAATCATTTCCTCACCCTCATGATGGTCCAAAGCTGAAAGACTTCCTTTCTTCTGTCAAACAAAAAAGAAGATATTTTGAAAAATGTCTGTTTTTTACCCTCCCAACTCCATACAACAAGCCAAACGTTCTTCAAAATATCTTAATTTTCACATACTTCGTTTGTGTTCAGTTCTACATAAGAAGGAAAATCCTACAGATTTGGAAGAACATCAGGGTGAATAAACAACGACATGTTGCGTTCCAGTCGCCGGTCTTTTCTCAGACATTACAATCGCTTAAGCGTTTTGTGTTGGTCCGCGGCACCCTCGCTGCAGCGCTGTCAGTAAAGGTGTACTTTTCAAGGTGTTAATTCTCCAGGAGTTTTACTTTTAATGTTCAGTTATAGCCAGGCAACAGTAGAGTAATTGCTCCACTCCATCACACCCTCGGTCGCTACGAGAGAGAGTGCGTGTGGATGGGTTGCTGGCTCACTAGTACACACTGCACTCAGGGAGTGTGTGATAATCACTGCTATGGCAACGGCTCCCAGTTCCAGGATGTGGATCTGGTTCTCATGCTGTTGCCGGTGGCTTATCGCTCTCACTTCCTCATTCCCCTCACCTCCACTCCTCCGTGCTATATTGTAACTGTTGAATGAGAGCGTCGACTGTTGATTTAAACTCTTTTTTTTAATTGCCATTACTTTGCAGAACAACTACTCAATACGAGTTTGAAAACGTCCTTGTTGTTTGGCCAGGTGTTTTATTTATTTTTTCTTCTTGAGTGTTTCTGAATTGAGTATTTTAAAGAAAAGGGGTTTTCAATGCAGTTTGATGAAGCAATTTTGTGTGTGTGCTCAGTTGCATGCTGTGTCTTTGTCCAACTTTTCGCATAAGCATTATTGCTACAAAAGCAGGAGGTGGTAAACACAAAATCCAGATCAATGGATCGAACATCGCTTTCAGTGCGCACAAAGCCTCAGGATATTTGTTCACTTTGTGGGCCAGGGGCGAGACTGTACAGTATGTCTACCTGCGGGAAAGAGAGATGGGCTTTTAATGTGGCTTTCCCTTTTCTACGCACTGGGTGAGGTGAACATTAAAGCAACATTGACCGTAAGAAATGTGCCAGGTTAAGGAAGAAAAGTGAGTTGTAATCTGTTTCATGTTGACCAAAGGCATAGTTCAACCAAAATTGAAAATTTACTCACCTTTATGTTGTGACTTTCTTTTCTTTGTCAAACGCAAAATTAGTTTAGTAGAATGTAAATGTTCTTTTTCATAAAAAAAAATAAATGTAAGTTATTTTCCCTTCCGCCACAGCTCTCAAATATCATTCACGTTTGTGTTCAGTTCAGTGATTAATGACTTCAATTCAGTCTTTTCCTCACGGAAAGCTTCGGTATCATGTGATTATAACCTATGTATAATACATGGAAAAAAGCTTAAAAAATATCCTTTTATGTTTACAGAGAAATAAAAAACAGGTATAATAACACGAGGGTGATTAAAGAATGACAGATTTTTTTATGTTGCATGAATTATTCCTTTAAACAATAGACATGTCAGTTTACATCATAAGTAACACTTGCTGAGGGGAGTCACCTCTAGATAATATTGTTCTTTGCACATGGCTTGTGTTACCCGTCAGAACAGACGTTGCTTGCTAGAGGTGTGAAATATAACGCAGTCAACCTTGTTATAATTAGGCTGCATTTAATTAGACTCCAGCAATTAAACATATGCTAAACAGTGGCATTTAAGACCATAATGTAATTATATAATGTGTGTGTATATATATATATATATATATATAAATCACTGTCACTTTCAAGAAAGTATTATTCACCAAGGATGCATCAAAAGTTACAGTAAAGACGTTTATCATTTACAAAAAGTCTCATTTTCAAATAAACGCTGTTCTTTTGAACTTTCTATTTAGAATCCTGAAAAAAATGCATCATGGTTTCAACAAAAATATTTAGTAGCACAACAGTTAATAATATTAAGAATAATATCATTTTGTTAATAATAAGAAATCTTTCTTGAGCATTAAATCAGCCTATTAGAATGATTTCTGAAGGGTCATATGACAAAATTCAGCTTTGCCGTCACAGGAATAAATCACATTTTGAAATATTATTTATTTTTGCAATATTTTACACTGCTACATTAACTATCGACTAGTTATCCAGACATCCCACCAGCTAGTCAATGTTGTAATTGTAAATGCACATTCCTATTTTAAGCACAGATCAAAGCCCAGTCTTCTCAGTTAGAAGTTATAGAAGCCCTTATTAGAGAAACTCTCTCTTGCTCTTGACACACTTCACTTTGGGAAGGCTGCATACCCTGGAATGAAGGGAGACAGAGAGAAGAAGAAGCGGGAGCGAACTCACGCTCTCCATCTGAGGGGGCACCCACGCTTCTCTGGGCATTGTCTGGGATAATGACTCCGAGATTGGCCTGTTCCTCCATCCTGCACGCTCCACCCTGCACCGGGATCTTCCGCTCATTTACGGCCAGGGCCAGATGCACCGACTTTGATGGTGATTGATGTTTTGAGCTCCTCTGCGTTTAACACAGAGGAAGAAGAGAGAGGGGCTTGTGGTGAATTGCTGAAGGAGAGATGGATGGGAGGAGTAAGGGGTTAAAAAAAATGGAGGGGAAGAGAAAGAGAGAGCAGGAGAAGGGAATAGGCTAGTTAGCCCTCCGTGTCAGACGGCGGATTGATGCTGTGGGGCGGCAGGGGCTGTTGTGTCAGGGCTGAACTTTTTGAGAGGCTGCCTTAAACTTTTAATGCTGTTTTTCTCAGCGTAAAATTTGCCCTCAAAGCCTCAGCTTTGCCTTCAGCATTACTGCAGGCTCAAGGGCTAATGCCCCGTGTGTGTGTTGATGTGTTTGTGACAGTTCAGGCCAATGCGTTCTCTTGTAACAGATGTTTCAGAATGTCTGTCCACATCTAGAAATACATCAGCACTCATTTGAGCTCTGAGATGCTATGACTAATGTGAATGTATAAGGAGAGTGAGAGAGTTTGCGTTATGCTCTACTCAATAACCGTTGCTGTTGCAACAGTTTAAATGAGTTTCATATGAAACCATTTTTTACTGCAAGTTAAGGAAATTCATACATGTCAGGTTTACACGTCTTTCTTAATCAGGGCTTATTGACTTCCAGACTTATTGTTTCAGACTTCTACCTTAGACTTTTATCACTTATTCTACTTTTTTTTTCTTTCTGTTATAATTTATAACAGACTAACTCAAACCCAAACCATAATTCAACTTTGGAGATTATTATTACTTGTGATTTTTAATAATATTGACTATAATAAATAAAAAATATATATAAACCACTAATGTTTAAACAATTATGTTTATTTAAATGTATTATTACTATTATTATTAAAATAGAAATATTTATATTTAATAGTAATAATAAATAGTATAATAAATGTTTAAACATCAATGTTAAATAAGAATTACAGTTATTATTGTTATTTAAATTCAAAACATGTTTAATAATAAAAAAAGAGTAATTTAAAAACACTAAATGTAATTATTATTATTATATAAATAATCTGTTATTAAGAATATAATAAATTAAATAGAAACAATTAAATGTAATATTATTGAAATATAAATGTCTAATTATTTAGTTATTAGTAGGGCTGAACGATACATCGAATTTTCATCGTCATCGCGATATGAACTCGCGCGATGAACACATCGCAACAGACAGCCTGACACGATGAATAATGCCTGGTTCAGATTACAAGATATTTGTGTCTGTTAAGATAGTCACGGTGTCAGATTACACGATTTTGACTCCTAAAATCTTGTCGTGTCGTGGACAAGAAACATGTCAGACTACACGTTGCTTTCCGACCAGTCATCGCGTGCCGTCACACGCACACATTCACTCGCAAACATTCACTCGCACGCACACACACACACTCGCGCACGCGCACACACACACTCACTGTCCCACGCTCACTCTCTCACTTGCGCACACTCACTCGCAAACGAATAAACGTTTGACCTAACACGGAAAGAACCTATTAAAGCAGACATGGGAACAGTATAGCTAACATTCATATTTGAATATTTATCGCAAGTCATATCGTCATCGCAATATTAAACAATGTTATCGCACATCGCAGCTTTTCCTCATATCGTGCAGCCCTAGTTATTAGTAATACAAATAATATAATACATACAAATATACAATATAAAATACATAAAAACACCAATGTTTAAATAACAATTAATTGTAATGTAAATAATTACATGTTGAATTATTATTATAATTAATGCATTTTTTATTTAAACATTGGTTTGTTTCATCATATTGCTTTTGCCTCTAGTTTATTAAAGCAATAAGCTACTCAAGGCTGCTTTGCGTTGTACCTAACAGCACCCCTTAATTGTGGGAAAATCAATGTAACTGTCTTGTAGCTTGTTGCTTTATTTATGATTTTTGCTCAAAAGCAGACTCTATCAGATTGGGCTAACTTCATGGAGCATTTTTAAGCAGATTTTTCCCTAAAGGTATTGCTAGATAAAAAATTCGCACATACACACTCCCCCCCCCCCCCATCCTGTCTCTAGCGTCCATCACCACACACACATGAGTCAGATCACAGAATGTATTGCTGCATTTCTCCAGTGAGGCTCAGAGATGGACTAAAAGGAACTGGCTGCCAGGTGCTCCGAGGCCTTCTCCCGACCCCCGCTGTGCCAACTTAGAGCTGTGTGTGTGTTAGCGTGAGTTCTCATATCAAGTACTGCTGGAATATTGCTTGACAGCTTATTTATTTGGTTGTAGCAAGATACAAATGCAACAACTGACGTTGACTCTAGGGTCCACAAACAAATCATCAATACGAGCACCACCATTGAAATAAATGGTGGGTTAAATTGGTCTGCATCAGACATTTCAAATATAATGAGATCTTTCTATTGTGTGCGTGATCTGTGTGAGCTCATTCAATGAAACAAACCTGAAAATAGAATGAGGTAAATGGAAAGCTTAAGAAGTAAAGTAGAGAGACTGGGTCAAGGTTGGTGGGCAGCCACTTTGAACATCTTTCTACTTAGATGAGAATAGTGTTTTGTCAGGATAGTGAAGTTGTATCATTGTCTGTACTGAAATCATTGAACTATCCAATGTCATCGACCCTGAAAAACACCCTAGATACATGTTTGTATTTATAAGTACACTGACTCAGAGAACTGCAGAGAATAATTTACATTCTTAATGTTGGGACTGATTAAAATTCTAATTATACAACTGATAGTTCCAGTCCTTATATTTAACTTGCTGAGCAGCGTTCCAAGAGTGCCAATATACTGTCTAGAACGTTTTACTGTGTGTGTGTGTGTGTGTGTGTGTGTGTGTGTGTGTGTGTGTGTGTGTGTGTGTGTGTGTGTGTGTGTGTGTGTGTGTGTGTGTGAAACAAAAGTTAAAGCTTCTTTTTCTGCAGGTTAAATCATTATGCCAGTAGGTGGATTTATGAGTGAATTATTGAGTTATTTACTCATCAGATTTATTCAAAAACACAGATTCATTCAGTAATTAAACACCACTGTGTTGCTTGGAGATGTGCAATGGTTAATTCTGCTTTGACTTTGTTCAGAACTATTTTCATGGTGGAGGAATAATTGAACATTGTATGCTGTTTGTGAGAGACTCTTAAGGGGATGATACACGGGGCAACTTTTTGAGCAATGTTGCCGTCAACGGGGAACCAGGTTAGACACAGGGCAACTATTTAGGGCAACGGACAGTTGGCAGCAGCCAATCAGAGAGGAGCAAATCTATTGCCATGGAGACAGACACCACAAAGGTGGATGCTGAAACTTTTGCTGCTGTCACTGTTGTCTTGGCTTCTTCAACAATTATTTTACCCAAGTATCACTTCTAACACAAACTTAAAAAAATATTATTATTTTACATTAAATTATTATTGCAATAAATTATTACATAAATTAATTCATATTACATGAACACATTCTATATTTCTTTTATTTTGCTTTCAAAATGCTAGTAGCCTATATAGCATATGACTAATGACTCGAGTTTTTATTAAATGAGGCTAAATTACAGTGTTGTTATGGAAATGTCATATATATATATGTGTGTATGTGTGTGTATATATACACTCAAAAAAATAACTCTTTGAATGAACATAAAAAAATCATGGAAAGGATTTCCACATGATTAACTTGCTTTATTTCAGCATTATGCAATTCTGTTATTCCAATTTAATGTACTTATGTTGGGTCAACTTAATTTATTAAGGTTGATTCAACTTATTTACTATGGTTGGGCACAGCTTAATTTAATAGTGTCAGCCCAACTAATTTGCAATGTTTTGGACCAACTAATTTACTTAATTTGCATTCAACTTAATTAAATACAGTTGAATCCAACTTATTTTACAGTAGTACAATTACACTAGTTAGTAAAGTTGATCCAATCTATGCAATTTAAGTTAGCCTAACAAAAGTGTTTAATGCTGAAAGAAAGCCATTTAATCACGTGGAAATCCTTTCTATGATTTAATTACATTAATTCAAAGAATAGCTTTTGAGTGTTCAAAATTAATTAATTAATTAATTAATTTTGTTCACTTAAATTAAAACCACTTTGCGAAAGAGGTTTAATGCATGTACAGTGTATACTGAGTGCCCACAGCCCTAAGCTAAACACAGTCGCCACTCTTCTGCATAATGGTAACCACAAAATTCAAAAACATTACAGAAAGTCCTCTAAGTTTCTAACATAACTGAATATTAAACACTAACATTAACTAACAACATCTTTCCATTTACAGAAAAACACATAAAATAACACTTTAATCCCTAAATTGACCCTCCTAATGCAGTCCCTTGCAAAGCATGCTGGGAACTACAGATCCCCACTGCCCAGTTAGTTGTCAACAAAAATGATTCATGTAGTTTTCACACAAATTAATTAAGTAAACTTCAGTTTTAAATATATTAGGTTGATTGAACACAATAAAATTAAGTTGTGACAAAATATTAAACAATCGTGTTACTTTAGCTTATTTTAATTCATTAAATTTTGAGTGTGTATATATGTGTATGTATATAGCATATCACTGTGCCATAACATGTTAGCAAAATAATCAGGTAGCCTTTCAATTTAATTAATCTCAGCAAAAAAGAAACAAGGACATGGACCAGAAGATGGCTGCTCAGGAGGAAGAGGGGGTGTTACAGCCAACTACTGAGGGAGCTGGCTGACGAAGATGCTCCTGGCTACAGAAACTGGTTAAGAATGGGGCAAAACACGTTTAACAGTCTGGTGAGCCTGGTGGAACCATCATTAAGAAGACAAGAGACAGTGATGAGGGAGGCAATACCTGTTGGGGAGAGTTGTCCACAGGACAGACCCTCTCCTCTCTGGAATACACATTCCGGGTTAATAGGCACAGCATTTCCAGGATAGTAGTCGAGATCTGTGAGGCTCTTTACAAGGCATTACAACAGGATTACATCAAAGTACCATTCACAGAAGAGGAGTGGAAACACATCTCCACCAGATTTGAGGAGAGGTGGAACTTCCCACATTGCATTGGTGCATTAGATGGCAAGCATGTCAACATCCTTCCGCCACCAAATTCAGGGTCCCATTACTATAACTACAAAGGTTTCAATTCAATAGTTCTCATGTCTCTAGTAGATGCGGACCTGAAATTAATTTATATCGATGTAGGGACAACACTAGTATGTAGGAACATACCACCACTAGAAGACCTGCCTGGACGTCAAACCCCTGTCCCTTATGTTGTTGTGGCAGATGAGGCCTTTGGTTTGAAGCCATGGATGATGAGACCATACTCACAGACACAACTGGATAACAACAAGCGAAACTTTAACTACAGGCTCTCTCGTGCACGTCGTTGTGTTGAAAATGTTTTTGGAATCTTGGCAAACAGATTCAAAGTTTTTCGCCAAGCAATCGCACTGGAGCCTTCCAAAACTGTAATAATAACAAAAGCAGCATGTATTCTTTACAATTACCTAAGAACTGAATCCATAAATTCCTGCTGTCTACATAAAGAATCACCTTTAAGGACAATAAAGTTAAATCAGATCAAAGGAGAAGGAGAAGATGTGATGATCTCTGGGAACTGGGATGTTGAGGGAGCAGCCAAAACTCTGTAACGCTGTAAAAACTGTGTTGTCGATAAATACTACCTTACTACAACAACATTATTGCAATAGCCATTAGAAGTTCAAAAGATATGCATAAAGCAATCTTCACAACAGGATGTACCGGTTATAACTTGTTGCTCATCTGACAGCTGCTGACAGAGAGTCTGGAAGTCCCTCGGTTTAAGGTCCTGGTGTTTAAACAACTTTGCCTTTGGGTTCCACAAATAGTCGTGCTCTGTATTTACAAGGATACACAATATGAGACGGTGATGTTAGACAAACACTGTTTTAACTTAAAAGTTGTTTTTTTTTAATCGATGAGCAGCTTCATTTATTACTAGTCAGTGGCTCTCAAACTTTTTAGAGTGGCGTACCCCGGGCCGAGGCATTTAACATCCTTCTGCATACCCCCTCTCATCCACTTAGACTGCAGTTGACCCTTTTCCATTAAGGGACAATATTTGCCCCCTTAAATCGATTTTTCAAGTGCATTTTTTGCCTTTATAGAATAATGCTTTAAATAAAAAATGTTAAATAGAGAAATTATACTTTTAAATATTAAATTAAAGCCTCCAGTAGGTGGCGGTAAGTCCCTGTCTTTATGAGTGAGCCATTGATTCATTCATTAGAAACGAACTGTATTTATGAATGAATCATTGGCTCACGATTTGTTCAAAGCCGCAGATTCGTTCACGAAACACCGCTGTGTGTTGGAGATGCACAATGCACAATGGAGATGCAGTGATTTTGTTGAAACTATTATTTTGTTGAAAAATAGAGTAAAAAATACTGACAGTACTGCTTAAAATGAACATCACTTAATATTACTCCATTTGTTGAACTTGTATAAAATCATTGTCACATTTGCAATCATGTGGATATTCAGGAAACATTGTACTCTTGCTCATATAATATGTGACCAACATTAAAAACAAGAACTCACACAAGGTATGTTTTTGTATCTAAGAGAGTTTGAATCTTAAATTGATGCACGGTTTGTGTTTATACTTCTTCATGCTAGTAAGTGCTAAATCCCCACTTTTACAAAGGTAGGCTACATTGTAGAGCAGTAATGTAATTAGTGCGATTTGCTAAGGCAGCCGACTCAGCACGCAACCTGTCATATGAACGCTGCTTGTGTGGATGCAGTCAGTTTTGATTGGATGTCATGCATTTATGGTATTTTTCCTGCTAGATATACATGTTATTTTAAGGTGGGGTAGAATTAAATGAACGGCCAAGCATTTTGTTTGCGTACCTTCTGTCACCTCACGTAGGCTACCCGCAGTGGTGCGCGTACGTTACCCCAGTTTGAGAACCACTTTTACAAGTGAATTGCTGAGACACATGTCAGGGTATCTAGTTAATTTTCAGGTTACTAACTATGTAGCAAATTCACCTCAAGTTAGCTAAATCCCATATAAAGTCTATGGAGCGGTGGTTAGCTAACAGCAGTTATCAAAACCAAAAATATTCGATGTGTAAATTACAGCTGGGCACATTAAATTGGACATCTATTGGTATTTTAAGCATTAAATTACTGTTTTGCAGTACAAATTTTCTGTTTTGGGTTGACACATGACAACTTACCAGCATAAAAAGATATAAGTTGACGCTCCTTTTCTTCGCTCCACTGCCGCTGAGAGGCCTCCATTTTGTTTGAAAATTTTCTTAATTCTCCAAGCCGGTCATGTGATCAGCTGCTAGCATTCTAATTGGAGGATCTCAAAACATTGCCCACCACCGATCTAAAGTATCCATTGTAAAGCATCCGAAGTAAAGCATCATCACCTTTAAGGCCATAATTAACTAAAAAGAATGCATTAAGCTAGAATAAAACAGTTTAATTAAAGCAGAGGCTCTGTTTTTGTCTTTTGATATATTGCATGTTCAGATATTCATACAACAAAATATTCTGGGGGCCATGAAAATTTTGTTCAAATGATAATAAATGCTGGCGGTGGCTGGCAACTTTTTTTTTTAAACGCTGGCGGGGAAAGAGTTAAAGAGATAGTTCACCCAAAAACGACAATTGTGTTGTTGCCCATGTCATGAATTATTTTCACTGATGGATCATGCACAAAAAGACCAGGAACATTAATTAAGGAAGTATATAGCATCAGTTTTGATGTTGTTTTGTCAGATTGTTGTTACAAATGCAATGTCCACAGTGAAGCGGTGTCCCACTGGACCTTTTCTTCCTCAAAAGCCTTGCTGAACGTGAGAATCTGTGCACAGCAGCCTTTTAATCACCCGTCATAGCTCTGTCGTGGCTTGCTGAAGCAAAAACTCCTCGTAGCCTAATTCAAATCCCTCAAGCTAAAGGCAGGTAGCTTCATTGTGACCATCTTAAAGGGATAGTTCGGCCAAAAATGATGATAAACCTATGATTTACTCACCCTCAAGCCGTTCGAGATGCATATGTCAATCATTTTTCAGACGAACACATTTTCAGTTATTTTAGACAATGTCTTAGATCTTTCAGTGGTTATAATGTCAAGTTATGGGGTCCACTCCTTCAAGTCCCAAAAATGTGCATGCATCCTTCACAAAAGTAATCCATCCGGCTCCAGGGGGATAAACGAAGGCCTTCTGAGGGTAATCCGTGCGGTTTTGTCGTAAAAATATACATATTTAAAACTTTATAAACGAAAATAACTGGCTTCCGGCAGCGGTCGACGCGCGTTCACGGGAGATGGATGCTGGCGTATGACGTAGGACGTAGCGTAGTAAGCGTTGTGACGTAGAACGAAGTATAGCTAAATCAAACGCTACGTCCTACGTCATACGCCGGCATCCATCTTCCTTGCCGGAAGCCAGTTTTAAATGTGTAAATTTTTACGACAAAACCGCACGGATTACCCTCAGAAGGCCTTCGTTTATCCCCCTGGAGCCGGATGGATTACTTTTGTGAAGGATGCATGCACATTTTTGGGACTTGAAGGAGGTGGACCCCATAGCTTCACATTATAACCACTGAAAGATCTAAGACTAAATAACTGAAAATGTGTTCGTCTGAAAAATGACTGACATATGCATCTCGAACGGCTTGAGGGTGAGTAAATCATGGGTTTAATATCATTTTTGGCCGAACTATCTCTTTAAGCTTGGACTGGTAGTTTTCCCTTTTGCGTGTGTTACACAACGATTGCGCCAAATATATAACAATTGATGTAGAAATGGTGAAAATCAAGTTCAGTGTTGAATTCATTGCTCATTTTGGTTCAATTGGAAAGAGCTTAAAATTTCTAAATAAAAACTGAAAACCTTAATAATATTTGTACATTTATATTTAAATGACTAAATAATTAGTAATTTAAATATAAATATAATTAGTAGTTTAACTTATTTCAATATTAAATTGCGATTAGTCGATTTTTCCATTGTTGAAGCATGTTAATTTCATCATTCAAGAATTCAAATGTGTTTACTTTTGTTACATTTCCCGCCTGGGTTTGATTTATAAATAATTAGAAGTAGAATAATTAATGAAGGTAAACCGGTTTAACAAATCGCATACATGAACTTCTACATTTCTACTAAAAATATAAAACTGTGCTCAACGGCAGGCACAAGGCTTATCATTCCCAATCTCTGCTTTTCATTTATTTATTTATTTTGCCCCTCTTTCTTGTAAGACCAGACGCCTCGTGCCTCCATCCATACATTCTTCACAGTGGGATTATTGATTTCATTTTCATATTGCTGCAGGTCCTCCGTTGTAAACAACCTTCCCCTCTTTTCAAAAAGTGAATTGATCCTCGGTCCGCCTGTGTTAGAAGGAACCAATCAAAGCGAACACCATTATCTTTCTTTTTTGCAGCCGCTTCCCTTTCTCTCCTCCTTTTGTGTCCTGAAATAATAGAGCTCGCATTGGCAAACAACATCAAGTATAATGGTGAGTTTGTTGGCAGCACAGATTTTAAAAGTTTTCCGAAAGTGCCACGCTAAAGTGGTTTGAGTTCAGAACAAACTTATTGTTCCAGCAGCACATTTACACAATATAATAGATGGCGAGGATTATCTTGTTTGTGGTAATAGCTCGAAAAGCTTCACACAGACACATTGAGAAAGACCTTGAGGGAAATGGATGGAGGGGCTTTTTCTTTATTTAATTTTTATTGCACATCTATAGAAATGTGTGTGTGGGGGGGTTGGGTGAACTAGAAAACACTGATTTGCACCTACATACAACAGACACTGTTGCCTTGCCATTTCTGAAAGCATTTACATCAAAAAGTGCAGCACTGTGGGGACCCAATTACACCTGTTTTTGTCCTTGGAGATGCAACATATATACGTGGAGTTAAGACTCTCATTCATTTAAGGCATCTGCCTTTATCAAAGCTGTAGGAAGTAGTACATTAAAATTCAATGTAATCTTTCGTCTCGTGGGGAACTAACTATGATAAGTGGCTGTGTTGTTGATTAGCTGAACATGTGGGTCTAGGCTGAAGAAACACTCAAATGGCTTTTAGAAGCTGCTGTGCTTTACTGGCTGCTGTCTGTTAGCTAAAAGGATTAGGACTACATTTCTGTTTCTTCCCCCGATGATCGAGGATACACAAAAGCAAAAAGGTTTATTTCACTCTCTGTTTTACGATTTCTTTCTATCATAGTCCCCGAAGTGTGGACGTTCTCTGTGCTTTCAGAGGGTAAATGTCAACCTGACATCAAATTTGATCCTGTGTACTTCATAAAAGGTATAGTTCACCCAAAAATGTGAATTCTGTCATCATTTACTATGTAACTTTCTTTCTTCTGTGGAACACAATGAAGATATTTTGAAAAATGTCTCTTTTGTTGGTCCATTTATTGAAAGTCAATAGGTTCCATAGAAAGTTATACTGATTTAGAACACGATGAGGGCCAGTAAATGAGAGATTTTTCTTTTTTGGGTGAATTTTTTTGGTTGGTTATTTTTCACGAAATTGTAGCGGCTTCTTTAATTCTAAAAATGAATTTTAATTTAGCCTGACGTCATCAAAAACCCTTAACGGAATAGTTCCCTCAAAAATGCCATCAAAAAGTCATCAATGTTGTTATCAATGTTATTCCAAACCTGTGAATTATTTTTGTGCAACATGCAGTTTTTTTTCCATGCAATGTGTAGCTTTTAAAGGGTTAGCTCCCCCAAACAATTAAAAATATGGCATCAATTACCCTCATCTTTGAAACACAAATATATATATATATTTAATGATACCTGAGAGGTTTCTGTCCCTCCTCTAAAAAGCCCATTATACCAAAACTTATAGTTTTTTTTAGAAAGTTCGTAAACAAATGGAACAAAGAAATCCATATGAATCAAACGAAGCAATAGATGACCGAATTAAAGCGAACTTTAAGCTTGAAAATGGACACAAAAGCATCATAAAGGTATTGATCACTATTTCCCGAGTCTTCTGAAGACATACGGTAGATTTGGATGTGAAACAGACTGAAAAGTAAGTAGTTTTACTGATTAATCTTCTCATTCTATGATCTGTTTACCACTGTGACCAGATCATTGAGTTGAGTTTAAGAACTGATTCAGTCTGATTTGTGAACAAATCATTCAGACCTGGATCAAATGATTCATTGAAAAAAAACTCAAAAGAACAATTCTTACAAATCCCATAAACGGATGAAAGAAAGATTTTCAATTGGTAACTACCCAAATTTCAGTCTCTTCCTCACACAAGCTATTGTAAGACTTTAGAAGACTTTGGAAATAGCATGCGAGTTGTATGGAGCACTTTTATGATGCTTTTCTGGTACTTACTGGTCTTTTTTGAAGTTTGAAAGCTTCAGACCCCATTCATTGTAATTGCATAAATCGAGTGTTAAATCTTCACAGCAGTTTGTGTGTTGTTTGGCTTTTGTTGCGAAAATAGATTCAATTTGCACTGCCTTTGCGGTAGAAGGATATTACAACCAAATTTGAAATACACGGTGCTCGTAATACAAAAAGATCAACAAAAAAAAAAAAAGGCTGACTACATGCTTGGCTCACCGCTCTTTGTAGCCGTAATTCTCCTTTCATCTTTCAATCTGTACTACTTCTCTTGTGTCTTGCTTCTGTGCTTCCCTCTCCAATCGTGCCATTGCTATCGTCTGCACTTTGCACTATCAGACGGCATATCAGACCCATTCTTCAGGCTTTATTTTGGCTCAGGCGTGCCACATGGCCTATGAAGATCCTCACAAAGCCCCGAAGCCACAGTCAGCGGGGAACCTGAGGCCAAGAGCCAGAAACACAATGACTGACGTGACCTTTCCGTATAGCGGAGCCGCAGTTGCACCACTGTGCATTCATTCTGATAACTGATAATCCACCGGACAGACATTGTTCTGCTAAAAAGCAGCTTCAAAACTTCGACAACTTAACAATAGAATCTCTAGTTTTTTTTCTCAATACTGCAGTCGACTTTTTTTCCCCAACACTCTCCAGGTGTGATAAAAGTGCATTAGGAATGGCTTTCTTGCTTTGTTACCCCGAAAGCATTCGCGTGCTGTTTCCCATTGGCATCGGAACAAGGCGGTTCACTTTGTCTGTCTGGTCTCCAAAAGCTCTTTCCTCTATTTTATTCAATTGAAGCTGTTAGGGGGAGCGGCAAAATACTGTTTGGACCGGCCATCACTCCATCCACAAAGGCAGGTTTGAAGTACCTCCACGGACTAGCTTCAAAGACATCTATTTTTTCACGGTTGTCATCAGACATCATAAGGAGAGCAACCAAATTGTGGGTTCCTTTACGTACAACAGATAGGTTTTTGTTTGCTTTTTTGTTTTCAGAAAAGGCTCATTGTATTCCACGGAAGAAATGGCTTCTCGTTTGAAAAAGCATTTTGTGAAAAGTGAACGATCCCATCATCCAACTAGTATAGGGATATTTTGTTTTTTGCTGTTGTTTTTTGTTTCACCCCTCCTTTCTACAGCAGGCGGGTAAGAAGTTTGTTCTTTGAGTTCCAAAGATTGCCTGTCAAGCGTCTGATATGATGGATCTCCAATTCAACTCAGACCAAATGCAGATGGGGAAGCTGAAATCTATACTACACTTTTCGTGTTCACGTAATAAAATGTATTTTATTTTATTTTAAATTATAATGATATAAATGACCAAAACAATATTTATTTATTTATAACTTTGCAATCAACTGTAGGTGTTTCTTTATTTATGGGCTCTTTTTTATGTCCTAAGGTTTTTATAATCTAACAGATTTCAGATTTTTATTTTTTAACATTCCCTCATTTAGTTTTGCTTTTTTTTCAAATGTATCAGTAAAGAGCATACTTGAGAAGATCTAAGTAAATCACATGTGAACAGAATATTTCAATTATTTATTAATTACCATCAAGCTGTTAAAATGATGCAAAATTTAAAACATTATTTAATTTTGTATATTTAAGGATAACATGCCTTAGCAGGACAAAGGAGTCAGTCATTTTATTCCAGAAATATTAAACATGTAATGCACCACAGAATGCTATTAAACACTATGAAATTACACTGTGGTGAAAATGGTCAAATAGTCAAGTCACCTTCATTTATGTAGCGCTTTTTTAACAATATTGATTGTTTCAAAGCAGCTTTACAGTGATGATAGGAAATTACTAAAAATTGCAAAATATAACAAAAAGGGCTGAACTCATTTGATTCGTGAATGTCCACTGTTCAGCATGTGAAAAGTTTATTTGGTTACACTTTATTT
Organism: Squalius cephalus; assembly: GCF_949319135.1. Classification (NCBI taxonomy): domain Eukaryota; kingdom Metazoa; phylum Chordata; class Actinopteri; order Cypriniformes; family Leuciscidae; genus Squalius; species Squalius cephalus. Next base: position 26,750,074 of record NC_137139.1, read on the forward strand.
TAAGGTGTCAGTTATACAGTGTTATTATACATTTAAGTCCTGATTAATAATAATTAACTACATGTACTTACTTACTTTAGGGTCAGGATGAGGGTTTGGTTTAGGGTTAATTGCATGTAATTATGCATAACTTATAGTCTAAAAATAATTCATTAATATAGTTATTGTGCCATATATCTTACTTATTGAATTAATTGGTATTGGATAAGTGCAGGAGGCAAAATAATAATAATATTGAGTTTCCTCTTCCACCTAATTATGTCATAAACTCAGTGTATTTTTTTGGAGATTTTGAAAGTGGGTTTTCTGTTTTGTTTAGATTGGCTGGCTGTTTTTTGAATGATTATGTTATTAGAGCAAAGGGCATTTCTAGCTTTTATGTCCAGAGATGAAAAGAGCAGAGGTCATGCATATTTTGGTTCCTCCTCACAATGTCCTGTCACACTAGACATGATGTAGTGGCCATGGGAGCTTGGGGTTACAAAACCCCCTGACCTTTGAGAAAGAAAGTAACTGACATTGTGCTTGGTTTTGAAAGACAAAGTGTACGTTTCCGACTTCCACATGTTCTGAAGCTCTGAAGATTGCAATCTGTTTTAGCATCAGCTTTAGTTGTATGAACAACCATTTAGGCCCATTCACACCAAGCATGGAACAAATGTTCATTGTGAACCGGATTTAGAACAGAAATCTTGGGCATGAGGAAAATTACAATACTTTTTTGTCCTAATTTCTTCACTTGCAAGAGATAAACCCTAGAGATTTTATTTTGATGGAAACTGCAGTTGGGCTTTTATTTTGGCGGAAAACTACAGTTTATGTAAAAACAGGTTTCCAAATGCTTCTCGTTACAAATTTAGTGAATAGCTAATCACTTGCCCACAAATTGTTGGAAATTATGCAAATGTGTAACTAGTGCCCACTACGTTACTAAATGCAGACTAAACTCGCAGCATAAGCAAAGATGGAGTTCACTACATTCATTCACTGTTAACTGAGTCCTTCTGCAACACGTAAAACACTGGATCACGAGATGATTGCGTGAGAAAAGTGTGCACTTCGCTTTGAAACATGCAGCGCAAACAGACTACATACTTATTTAATCAAATAGCAGTCTATTACGATTTGATAAGGGCACCAAGCCATATTGCGCTTTCGGTTTTAGTTCATTTGACATACTTTGCTAAAGCAATGGTTTTAATGTAGACTGATGAATATTCGTTTTGCTCTTGGTGTGAATAGACCTTTTTGTTGGTGATTTGTTTTGCATTTTAGTTTCACATTCGGTTTGAATAGGCCTTTAAAGTATTTTGTCCAGGTTGACTCTTTTTGGAGAAAGAAATTTACATACCTCAATGAAACTTCCTGCCTAATGAAAGGTGAAGTGAAAAAGAAGTAGATCAGCTCTTATCAGGCTCATTAAATGCCTTATTCAGGACGTGCTTTATGCCAGATGTGTTGTGGAGTACTTCCTCTCGCATATTTGATTGCCTGTGACTGTGATTTATATTACGCTGAAATGAAAGGATCAGACGGATCAGAGAGCAGAACATCAGAAGTTGGTGAAGTTAAAATCAGCAGAACTCACTGTCGCTGCTGGCGATTTCTTTCCTTTTTTCTCCCTCACGTACTCTGCTCAATGCAGAGTTCAGAGTCAAGCTCCCTCTCGGCCTTGTTTGTTTGTCTTGTTTGATCGTTCTTCTTCATCTGGTTGTCTCTTGTTTGCCGCCGTAGAGACAGCAGCTGTCTCTCCCTGCCCTTAATGGTGAGGGGAGTTTAGACAAGGCCTCAGAGAGGAAAATGAGACACTAGCAGCTAACATCAGCCCAGCTGTTTCTGTAGGTTACATCACTTTCTTTGTTAGACAACCGATTTGCCATTTAGGTTTGTAAAGGTTCACAGTGCCCCAACAAACATCAACTACTTTCCGCTTTTGGGTTTTGTATTTAATAATAATGATAATTAATACATGTTACTATATGATTTGTACATTTTTATTATGCTTTAATTAATCTCTAGTGTATTTTGATTATGCTTAATTTTTTATGACTTTTATACAGTGTTCCTTTTTTTTTTCTTCTCACAAATAAAATCTATCTCGATCTGTCACTCTTGACTCATTTATACTCGCACACTCTTTCTTTCTTTCTTGGCAGTATGTCCATTCATTGTAAGAAATCCATCAGAGCTGTGATATTGATCTATCAGCTTTCTTATCTGTTATACGTTTCTCAGCTGTGAACCTTTTTTATGACACCCACTTCTCACCACATCGCTATCAACCACAGGTCAATACACCACACTGGCACGGTCGGCGTTCCTCAGGTCTCAGTGTTGGGCCCATTTTAATTATCTCTAGATCCCACACTCTTAGTTCGGCCTCCCCTCCACCACCAGTTAGTTCCCTGTTTTGATCCAGGAGGTCCTCAAGAGGGTTATCAGAATTTGATTCTCTGCACAAACACTGGGTTTGGCTGCTTTCGACCACAGGGAAAGACAGTCCAATCGATATGGGACTGAAACAAATACAAGCCTGCTGAGCTGACAGTGGCCGTGTGCAAAAGCTGTGGAAGGCAACTGCTGTGCAGTTTCTTTGTGATACTAGGTTGTGTTACTTATAGAGAGTGTGCTTTAGTGAATTAAATGTATCTCTCTTCCTTTGTGTAGCCTGTGTATGCATGTTTTTATGTCTCAGGGGTTGAACTGATGAGGGGTTTTCCTTCTCCTTTTTTCAATAAATTTCAATAAATAACTTTTATTAATCAATAATCAAGGTAATTATACATTTGTAAACAATATTGTACTTCAGTTTTAATTAAATAAAATTATGCATGTGAAAATTTGGGGCATATAAGAAATTAGCTATGACATTAAGTTTAGCAAGCCAAGGAAGTTGCCATTTTATTTCCAAAAGGTCATTTTCATCTCAGAATGCCTGCATCCATAATTTCAAGTGTAATGGAAATGCCGTTGTGGTGAAAATTTTCATCAAATTGCAGTGAAAGATGCTTTGTGTGCCTAGTGTTGGACATTGTTAGTAGAGTTAAGCTTGTGAGAGTGTAAAAGGTGAGTTTACTTTCTAAAAGCCCACAGGACCAAAAGTTACCATAGTTGAAGAAACTTATTCAAGTGTAGGATCTTTTTCCACAATCTCACAGTCTTTTACTAAAAAACCTTAACCCCTCACAGAAAGCCAATTTAATGTTTGTTTAAGTCTTTTGAGGGCAATGCAAATAATTGGTGTCAATGTTGCAGATTTTCTGACCCAGGGTGATTTGTACCTCTGGGTTAAAAGGCGCAAATCCTCTGAGATTAAACTGGCCCTTGGTGCTGCTGACAGGTTGCGTTAATTAACTCTCACCCTCTTCATTTGCTGCATCTTTGTTTTGCCTGCATGTATGCTTAGAAGCTTCAGAGGTCAAGGCCAGCATTCAGAAATAATAGATATGTGGGTTGCTTTGAATCTGAGTGATGTCATTGCAACGTCCTCCCTTTCGCCAGTTTCTCTTTGTTTCTCTCTTCATCTCCCTCCTCTTCTCATGCCCTGTCCTCCCTCCATCTCCTGCTGCCCTCCTCTCTGGCACACACCCACTGTAATGTATGGAGCACCTCCGAATGACTGGAATTAAGGGCCCTGACCTTTGTGGGTGATGATTACCCATGCAATGTAGTCCACCCCCTCGCTCGTGTGGGCCTGAATCCCACAGGCAGTGATGGCAATGACTACTATTTTTTTTTTTTTTTACTGTAAACTCTCTAAAATATTGTTTTTTGGCCAGGAGATTCATCACCTTGTGGTTTTGCTTTTGTATTTATTGAACAGTGAAGGCTACTATTTTTAGCCTTTTACTTATGTAGACTGTAAAGCTTTCTATTCTAATATATAAAAAAAAATTTAATTAAATTGTGCCAAACCTTAATATTCTGGTGTCATTCCTGCTCCAAAATAAATAGATTAAAATACAAAATGTCCTTTTTTATGTGTGTATATTAATATAATATAAAATGTATATTATATTTAATAAAGTGTGTGTGGTGTGTATAGTAATATAGTAGAACAAATATAGTAGAACAAAGATATAAATAAAAGAAACAGTGCTTTTCAATTTTTTATGGTAGGTCCTTCAGGTACAGAAATTGAATAATGATCAAGTGTAAAATAACACTGCATATAAACTTTACTGTATAAATTATTAAAGTTACAAAAGTTATTCTTGTCTTTGTTGTTTGATTAACATTAAAAACACAGACGGCAGCATCAGGAATTTTAGGCTGCTGTCACTTTAAGGCATAATGCACGGATCCAATATACTGATAGACATGAGTTTTCTTTCTCAACTGTTCACGTAAGACATAACCTACAATGTATGCTAAGATACTCGCCAAGACTGGCATGTTGACATCATTTTTGTGTGAATTACTCCGTTGAATTAGCGCTAGAAGACTTGAAGGTGAACTCAATTTAGTATTCACACACTGTCTTTGGCTTTCCGTGTGCTTGCTTTATCCAGGTTATCATTAGAGCGAGCGGCCATGTGAAGTGGCAAACGTTAGGCTACTATTTACGTTTCAAATCAAGTCTGGCCGACCATTAGGGGGCAGCCTTAATGCATTGTATTAATTGACAGACTAGATTTAAATTTTTGTATATTCATATAAATTGTAATCTAAAGTCTTGATGTTGATTATTAAAGATCTTTATTGTCTCCCTCCCTTTTTTGTCACTCCCACCTTTTCTGAACAGAATCTGTTGGTGAATCACGGATAGAGAGTCATTCACCTCGGCAGCAGCGCCACCTTACCCGTCTCTCCCATTCATCCGTATGTTGGGTTTCACGGGACGCTTCTTCTTAAGCCTCTCCATCCAAATACCATCTGATCCCAGGGCTCGGAGTCACACTCCAGTGTACTGAACAAGCTACATATTACAGGCCACTATGAGTATTACATTATCTGTAACAGCGCAGAGAATGGGATCACCGAAATGCAAGGCTTGATTTTTCTAAGAGTACACTCAGGAAATCCTGATGCTTTTATTTGTCAGGATTTTATTTATGCATTGTATTTCGGCAAAAGCATATCTTCATAAATGGATAACTGCCCAAAGCTGGTCCTGCCTCTGTCTTTTATTGTCCTTCAAATATGGCCAACTTGAGATCAGTGTCTGAAACTAAATCAATCTGATAGTGAATTCATTTTTGGTTGGCTGTTAAAGGCATAGTTCATCAAAAAATGAACAGGGTCATTTTTATTCATCCTCGTGTCATTCCAAACCTGTCCTGTCCTGGGGTTTTTTTTTTTAGTTGCTATTGGACACTAAAGGACAATTAAAAGAGTCTTTATGCATCTCTTAAAAGACCAATAATAAAAGTACAATAAAATGTATATTAAATGTAATAATAATAGTCACAACAATAAATATCAATAAACTATAGGGAAGTTCACAATAATATTGATAATAATGATTATTTGTTATTATTTTTAATAATGTATTGTGATTAATATTAATTATATTTTATGATATATAATGATAACTTATAATAATTTTAACAATAACTGATTAGTATTATTTAAATGTATTACATTTTCAAATACTAAAGTTATATAATATAAAAATAAATCATTATTGAATATTAATTTCTGGGTGAACTATGCCTTTAGTCAAAGTATTGTGGTCTGATTGAATGCAACCTATTTTTGAAATGGGTTGAAATGATTCACATAAGGAAGAGAGATGAAGACGTGATTGATCTGCGAGTAGTGACACGGTTTCGGTGTCATACACACACATAGACATTCTAGCTCAATTTGTTGCTTTTGACATGGCCGGGTCTCCCATGTGAGCTCAGGCAATTATGGTGAGATGGCAACACACACACAACCCTCAATTATCCGGCTGGCACACACTGCATCTCGACATCGGTTGGGATGCGCGCACACACACACCGTGTCAGAATATACACACCTCTCTGTCAAGCCTAATAAGGTTCTCAATCCATGCTAGCAGGATTGACTTGGGAATTACCTTGTTAAGGATACAGCCGAGCCGAGGCGGGTTGCCTTTGCTGTGTGTGTGTACTGTATGTGTGGCTGATGTGGAGGGCAAACGGGGATACGTTGCTTTGGGGAAACTGATGTTTGAATCAAAACTCACCTTTCCTTAAAAGGAGGGTGTTGAAACTTATTTTTTCCTTCAAATCTTGAAATAAATTGCTTATGACATCTGGCCGTTCGGTGCTTCCTACAGCCAGTCCAATACACCACCACTTATCTTTGAACAGAAATACTTTGACATACAGTTATGCTTTAGAAAAATAAACTGCATGTAATAAGACATGGTGCTAACATGTACGAATGTGCATCCTCTAGAAAGCTCTTGCACAGGCTCTTCAGACAGCAATCACACTCAGCAGAAGTGTGCCGAGGACAAGATGGCAGGCGATAGCAGGAGCGAGGGAAGGGCCAAAGGTTAACATAATAAGTGCTCCATCATACACCAATGAGGTCTGACAGCTCAACCATACACAGCTCACATTAAAGAGAGAAAGAGGATTTCTAATCTAATCCACAGTGACGCACATAGTCACATATTCACTGATCAGCACTAAAAATGCAAACAAAAACTAATGAATACATACTATATGGGGAAACATAGTACTTTCCATATGTCGTGTAAGTTTGCAGAAACTGGTTGTAACTAGACCTGTAAGCAGAATAGAATGAACCCCTCTCTCTCTCTCTCTCTCTCTCTCTCTCTCTCTTTCTATATATATATATATGTATGTATATGTTGTTTAAAAATGTATATTCTGTTTTGATGTATGCAAATCCTCTTTTAAAGAACAAAAAAAGTAGGCTTCCGATTAATGGTATTTTACTTGTTGGGGATATTGTATTCTTTTTGAGCATCAATTATTATTATTTTTTATTATAATTTTTTAAGATTTTTTTGTTTTTTTAAAGATATTTTATTTATGATTTTAGTGGATATTGAATTCTTTTTGAGCACCAGTGATGTGTATATATATATATATATATATATATATATATATATATATATATATATATATATATATATATATATTAGGGCTGTCAAATGATTAATCGCGATTAATCGCATCCAAAATAAAAGTTTGTTTTTACATAATATATGTCTGTGTACGGAGTATAATTATTTTCTATATATAAATACACACACATGCATATATATATTTAAGAAAATGTGTTATTTATATATAAAATATTTATATATAATATAAATTATATATAATATAAATATATATACATGCAAATATTTCTTAAATATATACATGCATGTGTGTGTATTTATATATAGAAAATAATTATACACCGTACACACATATATTATGTAAAAACAAACTTTTATTTTGGATGCGATTAATCGTTAATCGTTTGACAGCCCTAATATATATATATATATATATATATATATATATATATAAATTATATTAATATATATATAATATATCCCCCCCCCCCCCCCCCAATTTTTTTTAAGTCAGTTATCTTTTGCTGTAATGTGTCAATAGGAAATATCAGTTTACATTTCCAAACATTCTTTTTGCCATTAATTGTAATAATCCAGTGAGATTTGTGTATGCACAAGGAGTCTGACAACAGCCGGTATGATCTGATCTCACCATCATCGAGTCCGTCTGTGATTACATGAAGAAACAGAAAAAACTGAGACAAACCAAATCCAGAAGAACTGCGGGAACGTCTCCAAGATGCTTGAAGAAACCTTCCTGCAAAGCTACAGTGCTGTGAGAAGTACTGGCACTAGATATATAGTTCTTCACCTGTGCGCTGCCCTTTTGAATTCCGATCATTCAGAACATTTTTCTGAAATCACACAAAATAGAATCTGCATTGAAATATGCAACAGCACTGAGCATATTTAATCACCAAGTGAACACGCTGCCTTTGTCAGTGCTAGCTGAAAGAATACCATTTCAATCCTCGGATCTCCCTCAGTGTCCATCCCACAGTCTCTGTTGATCCACTCTCTCTCCAAGCTCAATCTCTGTCCTTCCCGAGCATGTGCCCCTGACATTTGAATTGTGCTAACAGCCGCCCCCTTTGGGCAAACAGCGCCTGGCTGAGGTTTTCGAGCGTGCTGTTATTACCATCATGTTGTGCGCGCCGTTGCCGTGCCGCTCTCCCTCCTCCAGGGCTCGACCTGCGCTGACGCACATGGGCTCCCTGCACTGGAGCCGCAGCACAACACGGATTTAGAGAAATATATAAACACACCTAGCTGACATTACATTACCATACACTCTCACACTCACACACGCACTCACAGCTGACATTTATCTTCAAATACCATGACACCCTTCCTCTTTTATTAGATCCCCTCACTGTGCAAAGATGAGAGTAATTAGAGAAGAACAGCCCTCGCTCTCTTCCGTCCCTTTTTATTGCTTTTCACTCGTCTCCTTTCTGTGAGAGTGAGAGATCTTGTGGCATACAATGCCGTAATATACCCCCACAGGAGTCCTGCTGTGGCTGTGCGGTTTTGGAAGAGGGGGGACGGGTCTCACACTGTCAACCGGTTACAGTTGCCAGGCTTTTAGTTTTTCAACCGAACTGAAGAGCTACTTTTGACACGACTCTTATTCAGGACTAGGCTAGCAAGAGATTCTTGGACTTTTGTTACTGGATTTACTCTTATTACTTACAGTATGTTCCAGAAGTCTGAGACAACATTGAAAGTGGTATTGAAAATCGAATTTAAATCAAAAAATAAAAAATAAGAAAATTTTAATATTGAAGGTAGATGTTCGCACTCAAATATATGTATTTATATATTATGTATATTTGCTTGTCGGGGATATTGTATTCTTTTTGAGGAATACAGGCTATTATACATACATACACACACACACACACACACACACACACACACACACACACACACACGCACACACACACACACAATCTGTGCATAATTATTATGCAAGTCAATATTCTGATGTTTTTCCAAGCACATTTTACCAATTCCAAGTCATATCAATCTTAATAACTATTAATTTTGTATTTTCTCATTTATAAATGATATATAATTGTTAATGAGAGCTGGAAATGAAAAATGTCTTAAATTCAGATTATTAAGCAGGTTTTCTTTTACAGGTAAAATGGACCAAATAGAGATTTAATCCACACTGAAAAGTCAGAAATGATTAAAGGCGCAGTAAGCGATTTCTAAGAAAGGATGTTGAAAGTGGATCCGACTGAGCACCAAAACACACTTGTAGCCAATCAGCATATCCACTCATGATGGGGGTGCCGGTGCTGCATAGCGTGTTGGTTTGGGGGCGGAGCTATCAAGATAGGGGTGTGATCTATTTGGGTAGGTGCGTGCTTGTTTTGGGGATTTCAAATATCAACAGCGTTTGTCAGAACTCACTAACTGCACCTGTAAATGCCTATGAGAAAGATACTATAGAAATTGCATTTAAGGCATGACCATTGGGGAAGAAATGCTCATTGGGTCAGCAGGGTCACAAAAAACAGGTTGAGAAGAAAAGATGCATGTTAACTGGTGAAGAATCAGGTGTGAAAACCATCAGGAACCACTTTCATTTTAGTGTGTGGTCATCTTTGACATTAAAACAAAGGCATTCTGATTTTCATGGTTTCATGTCTGTTTTTCTATTTTCATTCAAATAGTTATGCTGGTGAAAAGGTTTAAATGAAAATGAAAAATAAAAGCATTTTCAATGCGGCCTCAGACTTTTTACTACATTTACTGTTTTCTTTATCATGACCTCAGAGAGTTGCATTTGTTATGTTTTTTTTTTTTATAACTGCCTGCCTTTTGGTAGTAAAAAGTTATAAGTAACATTTTGTTTTGTTTTCAAGTAAATAGTAAAGTATTGAATAACTTTATGAGGTGCACCGACTTTTTAAATAATTAAAATGCATTAGTTTCCTATGTTTATTCAGTATTTAGTGAGTTTAGTGACAAATATAAATGTGAAAACCTCTCTGTATATAATGTAGACTTATTCATAATGTAGTCAAGTTTATAAATCTGTCTGAGAGAAAAATCTGAGATACAGTACATACAGTAGTTTGCTGCTTAGTTTAAACAAGCTCTGTGCCACCACCCAAATTTCTGTAAAGATGCAATACAGAGTATAACCTGTACTAATACTGGCTCTGCCCCACTTCCAGCCCAAGTATCAGCAGTTCGGATGTGACTTTGGTAAATGAAATGCCGCATGAAATGTTGCTGTTGTTATGAGAAACTCTTTTTTTTTGTCAGCTGACAATTAGGTGTTATAGCAGAAGCTATAACATTCAAACGTTGCAGTGTAAATACTGCTCTAGAATAATATTTGATATGTGGTACTGATTGTTAAGATGGTATTTTGCTGTTAAAAATCAAGCTCAGTGGCTGTTATTTCACCATAAAGGCATTACTGTTGTCGGCATATTGACTAGTACCCCATAAAGCATCGCTGACAACCGCAGCTCTCGTTCTAAATTAACTTAGCATTTTAGATACTCATATGTTTGGATTACATCTCTAAGAGCCTCATTTTAGTTCCCAAAGCAATAAGTCACAGGTTGGTAGTTTCAGTGCCTGCGTGTTCCAATGAAATCCGAGCGGTCCCGTCAGATGGGCCTGTTAAGTGGGCTTTGCTTCTAATGCCCCTCTTATTGCCTTCATCACCATGCTACAGTGGCTTTATTTGATCTGCTAAACTTCCTCATGGTTTTTTAATGCTAGTGGAATTGATTATTAACTGCTGTGACCATTCAAGGTTCTCCAGTTCTCAGGTGTGGAGGATTTTCAACCATGTGCTGTTGGGTAAGAGCTCAGGTGAGTCAATGGTCATACATTGTGGTGGCTTGTAATAATCTAGAAGAGCCTATAGTGCATTGGCAGCTGAACGGTTGTGGATTCAAACCCTTAAGTCCTTAATTTGTCAGCATTATGACCATGATCAAGACACTTAAGGTCAACATGGCGTTCACATCCCATTTTATGTTTGGAATGTGACATTTCTGAGGTAAACAGAATATTTGGAAGTTTTATCTGGAATTTTTTGGATCATGAGAAGTAAGCTTTCCATATACCAGGAATGGAGTCACCGCCACCCATGTTTGAGGATCAGAATGTGGAAGCTCAGTGAAGTTCACCCTTACCAATGGTAACTCATTTTTCAAACTGTTTTCTATTATCGTGTAGCATTTATTGCACTTATGTTGACTGCAAAAACTAAACATTGGTAATACCCCACTTGTGATATTTAAACTTTTATGTGTCTTGAAAAGGATGCTTGCTAAATGAGACTACAGAGGTTGTCTGTGACATTAAACATCAGCTCTTGCAGACTATATTCAAACTCAAACTTTCCAACTTTAAGATTTTAAATAAAGATCAAAAGAGTTGTCAGAAGCATGATGGTGGTGGTGTAGTTCGTTTAGGCTATATTCTAACAAAACGTCACAGAATTATTTTCTGCACAACAGAACAACTTACAGAATTTGGCAAACTGTCGATAAAATCTCAAAACAACCATTTTGCCATACAAATGTGTGGAGTGTCAGTGAAGAGAAACTATAAAATTTGCCATAACAAATGTGTGGAGGATTAGGCCTAAAGGCGAGATGAAAATAAAGAATATGAATAAGACTATACATAGATTGTATAGATTTGCTGGTTTATACAGCTTGTAGAACTACAGAATTAAACTTAGAAACTTTAATTATGAACTTTATGAAAGCAATAAATTCAGTCCCACGCTGACATCCTATAGCACCCGAAGTAATAGGACGTTTGATAGGCAGGTTTCAATTAGCGTGACTGCACGTCTTGTATCTTTTAATAAGAAATCCGCCGCTGCTGTGAGGGAAAAAGCTTCAATGCTCTCTGCTGCATCTTAATAAAAATATATAAAAAAAGAGAAGAAGAACTGTGTTTCCACAGCAACTGGCACCTGAGTAACGGCGGAGACGTGCTTGAAAGCATCAGGTTAGAAAATGACATCTTTGCATCCTGACGTGTCCGCATTGATCCCGTGTCATACCCAATTACAGCGCGTGCTGTCGTACAGGCGCGTGCTATTCAGCACAAGACACACGCTGTCGCATTTCTTCTCAGATGCCTCAGGAAGTGTTTTTAATGAACACATGTCCCCATCCCCTTTCTTTACCACCTTTCCATACACTTCTCATGTTTACCTTAGCGAAAAAACGAAGCGACGTCGATTTCCGCTTTGAATTCGGATGCGTCGAGAGTGGCGGTAACCTGCTATGATTGGCAGCGTTTAAAACTGAGAAATCTCTCTTTAATTATACAACGTCTGTATCTTTCATTGTGACAAGGAAATGATCAATACTCCCTCTAGATCTTATTCTTTATCCTAGTTCAACACTTTGAGGGTTATTCATTCATGTTTTATGCTAGGTCTGATATTTATAATCACATCTGGAGAGGAATCAATATTTTCTTTTCTTCTGAGAGAAGACAAAATATATACCCGATTTTCTCCTGAGGTTTTAGTGCAATCTTTCACTCTTATGTTGACTATCTTGTCCCACTGCATCACTTGTTTCTAGGAGCAGCCAGCATTTGAAGTGCTCTACAGAACATGTTTGATACACTCACAAACTCTGGCCTCACGTTAAGCGCTTACACGTCGCGCGTGATTCAACCTGACGGAAACAACCCATGAAATCTCAGGTAGGTGCTTGATTCCACCTGAAATGTGTACTTAGCCCTTGCGCTGCGAAGAGATCCGTTTGAGCACCACACAGTCAGCTCCTCTTTTACTCAGCCTCTTTCAACTGCCTGAACCCATTTTCTGCTTGTTTCGTTTCAGAGTCTCCTCACCGGGGGAACACGGCCGACAATAGACCCTAATTAAAGCGTGCTGTGGGCTGACAGAGCCCATTCTTCTCCACTACGTCCCGTTTAAACTGGGCCTCCCTTCCTGTGCCATCCACACCCACCTCACTCCACTAATTTCAAGTGGAACCGTGAAGGCTTAATGGAAGACCTCGGATGACAGGGAGTCAACGCGACCTGGTGGGTCTCTCGAATAGTTTCTTTTGTGTTTTCCTTTCATACTGTTACAGCTCACAGTTTCTTCTATGCAATTGATTTAATTCAATATTTGTAATTTTGAGTGGTGGTCAGATTGCATTGGAGGCCCTTGGCATTCTGAAACCCGCAGGAACTGGATCCACTAGCCCACAATCCATCCCTGGCTTTCCAACACTTCTGTTATCAGTTTGTGTTTCTGTGAGTCAAATGCATTAAAACAATTCTTGATAACTGGGGAAAAAAGATTGAATTTCCATCACACAACATCTATTCATTTCGTCAGACCATATTTCATAAGCAAAACAAGCAGCTGGATTTGGAAACTCAGTTTGTAATCAAACTGGGCAAAACAAACATCTTATCCTTAATGAAAAGAGTGGGAGGAATGCCAGCTAGACCATTACCAAACCTCCGCTGAAGCCCTTATAAGTACTTCACAAAATAGTCTGACAGATGGGCTACAGCTCACTACAAACCCACAAAACCACCTTGGTTGGTTTGGTCAGGCATAAACCCCACCGCATAATGTGGAAATCACAGGCTCACAGCCAGACCACATCAAATATCTAAGCCTGTTGTCCAAATGTCCAATCCAGGGATATTACCTAATGGACACTTCCGTGACCACCTCAAACATGGGAGTAATTCTAGCAGCTGTGTTGGCTATGATGGGGCTGGGCCGCATTAACAATAGGGCTAGGTGGGGCTGAAGCCTCAGGGCCCGAGCAAGGAACGGTGTAAGGGGTCCTTATTTGTCTGTGGAGTAGATTGATGTGGCCGTCGGGAGCACCTGAACTTTTTTGGACTGATCGGCAACACACCACTCCCCCACATATTAAGCGCTGTTATTAAGTGGAGCACCTGGGAAACAAAGACCAAAAGTCATGTGATGAAATGGCTACCTGCTCATGGGCAGTGTTCTGGATGTGCTTCAGATGTCTACAAAAATGGGGACATATTTATTTAAAATCATTAATATATTGGAAACACTTTACAATAAGGTTTCATTAGTTAACATTAGTTAACTACTCTACAGCATTTATTAATCTAAAATTAATTTGAACATTTACTAATACATTATTAAAATCAAAAGTTGTGTTTGTTAACATTAGTTAATGCACCGTGAACTAACAAACAACGAACGACTGTATTTTTATTAATACTGTAACAAATGTTTTGTTCATTATTAGTTCATGTTAGTTAATACATTAATTAATGTTAACTAATGAAACCTAATGAAATATGTATATTTTTAACATTAATAAATTATTTATCTATTGTATCTATTATCTATTGTTTCACAGGAGAATTTGATAACATTTATTTAATATCATTAGAATTTTTAAGATAAATACTTTTACATTTATTTTAATTTGTTTTTTCACAGAAGAAAAAAGCACAGGTTTGGAACGGCATGTGAGTGAGGAAACAGAAGAGCAGGTGAGGTAACTAGAAATGTGTTTGTAGCTGGTCTATGTCTATTGAAAATTTAAGACAGACATTGTTAATAAAACTGTCAAAACTCTGATGAAACCATCAAAAGCTTAGTAATTAGACACAATGCAAGACTGTGTTATTCGATTTTTTTTTTTTATTACTGTTATTATCTTTTGTCAATGACGAATTTGTTTCTGCAATCCGGTAGAACTAATCGAAGATAAATAAACACTGCACTTTAAAGTCAAAGAGATATTAGCACAGCTTGGTTTATACTGACTCAAGAGTTCATTTTTTACATGTAAGGCTGGATATGTCTTGAAGTCACTGCAGGACAACTAGAAATCCAGTGTTCCTTGCACTGGTATTATAACAGCTTGAGGCTGTGTATCCATGCACTGGGAAAGCTCATTTCAAACGCTCGAGAGTTGCTGGAAAATGACCCGGCACATCCTGGTAACTCTTCACATGAATGAAAACATCTGTCAGAGCCGTCTTGCTGTGCAGAGACAGAAAATCGCCTGTAGGGTTTTTCTAAAGGCCTTGAGGCTAGATATCTAGACAACCAGCATCAACATGCTGTTCCACAGATGTAGTTTACTTCGAACATCACTTGTGTAATGAATGCACGGAAATGTTGAATCTGTGGCAACCCTCGTTTGATACCTATGAAGACTAGTCAATATGTATCTTCCCTAGTGTAGATAATCATCTTTTGGAAGATACTCATAAGTTTTCCATAACCTAGTGAGCTGCCTACAGACAGTATCATAGCAAAGTGAAATCTATGATGTGGAAGGCTGGAAGCTATTCTAAAAGGTACGCAGAAAAAAATCATGTTGCCTTTTGAATGAATCCTTTTTTATGTTTTTGAATTAAGTCTCTTTTGTTCACCCAGGCTGCATTTATTTGATAAAAAAAAACAGTTTTGTGAAAGATTATTACAATTTAAAATATATTTTCTCCAGATGTGATTCCTGTGAAGGCACAGCTGAAATTTCAGCATAATTACTCCAGTCTTCAGTGTCACATGATCCTTCAGAAATCATTCTAATATGTTGATTTGGTGCTCAAGAAATGTATATATTTGTTGATTATCATCAATGTTATTATTAACAGTGCTTTTTTTCAGGATTCTTTGATGAATCTAAAAAGAACAGCATTTATTTGAAAAAGAATTTTTTTTGTTACATTATAAATGTCTTTTATAAAATGTACTTTCACTTTTGATTCATTTAATGCATCCTTGATGAATAAAAGTATTAACTTCTTTATAAAAAACTTTTCAACAGTGCTAAATACACTTCACGAAAAAGGTCATTTTAACTGACACAAGTAAAAATTCATTAAAGATATCAGACAAGTCGAGGAGAACTGAGCTTATTCATTTATTTCTAATGTAAATGTTTGTTTGTTTTCAATTATACCATATTTTTAAAAAAATATATAATTTTTTTTTATTAAATTGTATATAATTTTTCTTAGTTATGTTTTCCCGTATTAGTGTACAGTAGCAACATTTTTGCTACATTTAGTTCAGTGGAGAGCAGCGAGAGGACAGGAGATTAGAGGGAGAACAGAATATGTTGCAGGCCAGACTCAAACTTGTACCACAACTCTAGTTGTCAGACACAGGTGATGAGTGTGACCTCATTGTCTTATGTTTTAAATGTATAATAAATTAAACATTGCCATTTCACAAGAGACTTAAACTTGTGACAACGTGTGACCTATTGGTTCGACATGTACGGCTCACTGATTTCATTTCCTGTACATTTTTAATAACATCATGCCCAATCAGAGGACTGTGGACTGTTAGTTCAGGGCCAAATATTCTGGTTAAATGGAGCAGAATGATTAGCAATGTTCTGACAGGTCGCTCGTTGCTGTGTGCAGGTCAGTGAGGAGATGTGTTAGGGCAGATCAGTTTCCAGACAGCTGCTGTTTCATTGGTTAACTGCCTCTAATAATTCGGAAATTTGATTTCAGGTACGCTCGCGCGCACAAACATGCTTATCCTTACAAACAATATGACGTGTTCGTAAACCGCAGATGTCATCTGGATGACTTGAATTTCTCTGTCTGTTGTTTATGCAACAATTCAGTTAATTAATTACAGTAAAATATAAGCTTTCATATTGCCCCTGTCCACTGGTGGAAGCGCCTACAATGGGCACGTGAGCGTCGGAACTGGACCATGGAAGAGTGGAAGAAGGTCGCCTGGTCCGTCTTAGTTCTAGTCCTGTTTTCTTTTACATCACGTGGATGGCTGTGTACATGTGCGCCGTTTACCTGGGGAAGTGATGGCACCAGGATACTGACAGGCCGGTGGAGGGAATGTGATGCTCTGGGCAATGTTCTGCTGGGAAACCCTGGGTCAAGGCATTCATGTGGATGGAAATTTGAGACCAGGTACAATGGTGTTTCCTGGTGGAAGTGGCCTCTTTAAGCAGGATAATGCACACATTGTTCAGGAATGGTTTGAGGAACATGATGAAGAGTTGAAGATGTTGCCCTGGCCTCCAAATTCCCCAGATCTCAAAGCAATTGAGCATGTGTGGGATGTGCTGGACCAACAAGTTCGATCCACGGCTGCTCCACCTCATATCCTACTACAGGACTTGAAGGATCTGCTGCTAATGTCTTGATGTCAGATCCCACAGGACACCTTCGGGGGTCTTGAAGAGTCCATTCCCTGGCGAGTCGGACCTGTTTTGGCAGCACCCGGAGTGTATATATATATATATATATATATATACATATATATATGCAGCTACACACGTTTTTTCATCATGGTAGTTTACACATTCTCATCTTCTGATTTGTTCAGTCCGTGATGTTTCATATACCCCATCCTTTCTCTTCATACCTTTTTTCAGTCTGTTTCTGGGTGCTGGCGTACAGCTCAGTTACACATGCTTCACCTGGTACTTCAACAGCAGTAGGCTCTCATGTGAAGTACCTCTGTCATTTATCTGTGTGTGTGCGTATGTGTGTCCGGCCCACTGCCTGAGTCTGGGCTATGCGTATTCCTAGTCACACCTACTCTCGGTGGACTGAGGACCCCATCAAATTCTGTCTTTCTCATCTCATCTATTCATCATACTCTCATCTCCTCTGTGCCTTTTCTCTGTGTTAATCTGTAGTAGAGGATGGAAGCAGAGAATGAATGAATCACATTATCTATCAAGGCCATCGTGTAGGTCATTACTTGACGATAAACTCAAGCCAGTTATGATTACAGGCGGTGCAAATTAAAAGGCTGTCATCCAAACCATGAAGCCGCCCCATGATAAAGCACCTCAATCTTATACGTTTGAGCCCCTAAAGGAATATTACATCCAAAAATGAAAGCTCTGTCATTATCATTTACTCATATACTCTTATATACTCGTTACAAACCTGTATGTCTTTCATTCTTCTATAACAAACAAAAAAAAAAAATCTTAAAAATACATTTATACTTTTATGGTGCTTTTTGGAGCTTAAATGGTTTTTTTTTTTTGTTACTTTTTTACTGTACTATTCTAAGGGGACTTTAGTAGCAGCACTAGCTTTTGTGTTTTATTATCAGAAATCCTTGTTTATTCACAATATACTTTATACATTAACAGTGTGAAATGTCTGATCATGAATGCCTAATATTTCCAAAACTATCACTCTGACTATTAAAACACTTTTTAGCTGTGCCAGGAAGCATTGTGTTTCGTTGAGAGTACTTTACACTCCAAAGGGACCTTATTAAATTAGCTAATGGAAAACATTGCACTGAGGATTTCATATGAAGAGCTGTTTGGGAGACAAGGCATTGTGTCCATGTGTGATAGATTTCAATTTTGAATGCGTTTCAAGTGGAGGGGAGAGGCTGTTGAGTTTGCATGTCTATGTCTAAACATTCAAACAAGATGTGCTTAAATATGTCTCAGATTTCAGAAGTGATCTGTAAAAAAAATCGTATGAGCCATGTAGAACAACTGTAAACAGATAACATGCACAGCTTCAGCATGCACATTTGGATAGACTATGGTTCAAAAGTTTGGGGTCATTAAGACGTTTTTATTTATTTGAAAGAAATGAATACTTTTATTCAGTAATGATGCATTAAAATGATCAAAGGTGATGGTATATACATTGATAATGTTACAAAAGATTACTATTTCAAATAAATTCTATTGATCGTCCTGAAAAAAATTGATCACGGTTTCCACAAAAATAGAAGGCAGCCATTTTCAACATTAAACGGACAGTATGGCATTTTTCGCCACTAGGGGTCGCTAACCTATTTACAATAACAAAGGCGTAGATTGATGACGCAACATTTGCTAAGAATTATGGATCTTGTCGTCAACGTCAAGCCGACCGATCTAATAATGTTTATGGATGACTGAATACATCGATGCTTTTATCATTACTGTGATATGAAGCAGTTCGGGATTGCTAAGAGACAGCTATCAGCTCCACACGTGACGCGAGTCCCGCGGATATAAAAGGAATATGGACATTTCATTCTACCAAACTACACGCAGAATTAGTACTCACAGGTCAGTTTATTAGACAAATTAAACTTGTGAGGTAACGCAGCGCTGTTTCACTTGGTCTAACATTACACTATCACACTAAACTGCATTTGAATGTGTTGAAATGTATGTGTTAGTTTGTCTGTATGAGACTAGCAGTAAGCTAGATCAACATTAGAATAACATACAGATCATATTCTAACTTTTTATCATTGTTGAACTATATAACATTGATTAGTTTTATGTAAATGTGCTCACCTGTTTAATAAAGTACATGTAGGAGCGGTCGAAGTCTCGGACGTGGAGCTCTCGTTTACTGTCTATGGGAACTCTAGGCATCTCGAAAACACAGCGCTGATATTGATTCTCGTTTTAGTTCTCCTTTTTTATCCAAAGTCTGCTTGCCATGGTCCATAATGTTTGAACGAAACAACAACAGCGTGCAAATAGACATTGCGAACTGCAAAGTGGTCCGCGTCAGTCGCTTTGGTTACTATCAGAGGGCTCTGGTTGCTATGGCAGCACGAGCAGAAACCAGGGACAACGGGCATATGACGCCATTGACGGCGACAAAACGGAAATAAAGAAACGGGACGTTTCTCGAATTAAATTACAAATTTCTCCTGGTTTGAAAGTTGTTGGAAACAGTCGGGATAATGTAAGTACACAACTAAAAAATATATATAACATAGATATAGTGATTTTTGCTATTTTTAAAGCAAAAAAGTTACATATTGTGCCTTTAATAATTATAAGAAATGTTTCCTTAGCAGCAAATCAACATATTAGAATAATTTCTGAAGGATCATGTGACACTGAAGACTGGAGTAATGATGCTGAAAATTCAGCTTTGCCTTCACAGAAATTACATAACATAGAAAACAGTTATATAAAACTGTTTTTACTGTATTTTTGATCAAATAAATGTAGCCTTGGTGAGTATAAGACACTGGTCACATTTTACTGTATATATTATTGTCTGCATGTCATGTGCGGGGCTCCGTATGAATGTCATTGCATTAGATTAAAACATTTAAACACTTCAAAGCCATTTTAAAATGTATTTTATTACCAACTGTTTATTTTTAGTGTGTGAAGTTATTTACATGTCATGCAAACACGGCAATACTGTACATAGTTAATGAGAAACATTAATTTATCAATAAACGAAATGTATTAACGTTCATACATGATGTTTAGTAAAGGATTGCAGAGACAAAACTAATGCTAACGGTAGCCATTTTGCTTTGTCAGACAACTACATGGGGCACAAGTTGGTGGTATCAAGCATATACTGTACTTTTTTAGGCCACTGCATGTCATAGATTCATGTCTTTCTGTCTTCTTGAATATGTAATTAATATAATGAATATCTAATTTGTATGCATGGACAGCCGTTGCTCACATGCATTAGCCAGGGTGGATTGCGAGAAATAGATCGGCTGTTCAGATGTGTTTTATCACCCCTTTCATCAGATTACTCAGCGAAAGCGACGTCCGTGGATACTCTTCGTAAACCGCGTGGCATTCCCCTTCTCCATTGCTCCCCGGGATAAAGAGATTGACCTCCTTCTAATGGAATTACAGAGCTGGAGAACACTGAGACAGAGAAGAGAGAAGACTGTGGAAAAGGACAGGCCGGTTAACCTTCTCATCTCGAGACCAGACGAGGAGCTCACAACCTTAATCCCTCCATAGTCCTGTGGATTAGGCCGTCCTCTTATCGCGGCTTTAATGCGGCGAGCTGCATTGTCATCTCCCTTTCTTTGCCGCGTAATTATCCCTGCTAGCAGCTTCCAGACTCATTATTTTTATCATTCCACTTCCTGTACGACCAGTGGGGGGTCCAGTGATTCAGGCCCCTATCAAATATGGCTTGGATTTGTTCCTCACAATGAGCTGGCGCACAGACCGCTTTCATTCTGTTGCGGTTCTACCCAGAATTCCATGTTTATCCTTCATTTGCTCACCCTCATGTCGTGCAAAATCCACACGACTTTCTTTGTTCCATGGAAGGCAACAGGTAACATGCACCCTGGTTTTCTAGATCATTCCCTGTCGCCTGGTCATGCGCTCTGTTTACTTGTTTAGCGCGCAGACCTGAATGAAAGCTCGAACCGTGACACCGTCACAGATGAAAGCCGCTGTCTGGGGAACGCTGTCATTGAGGTGAATGACAGATTCACTCCTCCATACTGTCACAGCTGACAGGGATTCATCCCTCCCAAATAAAAGCTTTCAGGAGCTCCATTGTTTGTTACATCATTTCTTTTTTTCGCCCACACAGGCGCACAGTCACAAATAATTCATGGTTTGTTTTGTTTTATTATGTCATGCTCTGAACAACTTGAATTAGAGCTCTCTTACAAATGGGAAATATTTACATAAAAACAATAATCTTTGTTCAACTTGCCAGCATGGCCCAGCCCTTCCCGGTTCGAGCAACAACGTACCTTACTCTATTCTGTTTCCTTATTTTGGTATCTTTTCCTCTCTTTAAAACAAGAGAGTTGATCTATGTTAAAGAAAGTTAGAGCATTTGCTCTCTGAGCTCATGCTTTTCAGTGTGTCGCCCCATATACTAGAACATTAACTGTTGAAACCTGTCAAGAAAGAACATTTCAGCACAAAATGAAAAGGATAAAAAGTCAATTATTAAAATTTCCCCCCAAAGTTTTCATTACTGTAATGTAAAAAATTAATTAGCACTGCTGTAATGCCCAAATCGAAAGGGAATTTTGGGGGAGAACTACATAATTATCATAAAAATATCACAATGCAAAAGTTTTAATGGTCTGCTTTTTTTCTTTTGGTTTTTGGATCAAATATGACACAAACATTGACAGGTTGGGACTTTTTTTTCTTTTTTTTTTTTCTACATTGAAGTATAAATGTTTAAAGTAAGTATGCAGTGTTTTTATGGATACAAGCACATGCTCTGAGATATTGTGCTATGACACTTGTGTGGTCAATGCAAGTTTGAATCCAGCTCATAACATTTCCCAATCCCTTTTTCTGACCTCTCTATACTTTCCTCCACACATAAGCGGTAAAAGGCCAAAAACAAGTAGCAGAAACCTCACAAAGCTTTGTAAACAGTCAGCCTGATATTTGCAAGCATGTGTTTAGGTGTGACAGTGTTAAATGCAACACTCTTGTACTTCCGCAGACCTCCTGCTCTATTATATTACTGGTTTTGTATTAAAACTGGTTTTTGCTGTGAGTTTTGGCTGTGCTTTGCTCTGACAATATTACTGAAACTTCTTTGGCTTCAGTGGAGCTGGAAAATAAAGGCCGACTTCACTGTAGAAGTGCAGACTCATGCACATTTTCTTAGCAATTGAAAAGTAACCTTCATACCTAGTTTCAGCCAATGTTCTCCTCTTTAACAATAGATGGCAGTCTTGTATCCATAGTTCTTTGGCTCCGTCTGGGTCTCAGGCTCAGTCTGCGTTCAGTGTTTCAGTGATTTATGGGTAGTGTGTGCAGGGGACTCCAGGCCTATTGTTTGTTCTCACAGACAATAGTGAGAGAGGTCACCGTATTGAAGAGCGGGGTTGTGTAAATGCGGCCCCTGTGGGTTTTTCAGACCACAGAATACCTTTCCAGCATAAATGACACTATGTATTTTTAAAGCATTGAGAATGCAAAGGTTTTGTCTCTTTTATAATATGTAATTTGCATAAAACACATATTTCCTTTTGGAGTGTTGGAGTAAAAAAAATAAAACACTGTGACCTATGGTGCATGATGAACAGTGACTGCAGCAGTAGAGCCATACAGAATCTGCAGACTTTCTGGGTAAAAATTTAAATGAGGTAAACGTGTTAAACTGAGCTTAGAGGACTCAACTCTTTTTGATAGCTAAAGACACATATTAAAAACTTGTTCAGAATTCAAGTAGAAAAGGACAGTTCAGGGAGACAAACTCTGATGTTGTCAAAGCCTTGAATAAAAGTTGAAAAAAAAAAAGGTTTTAAAAGCCTGGAAGGAAGGATGGATGGAGGAATAGATAGATAGGTAAGTTTATGGATGGATGGATGGATGGATGGATGGATGGGCAGGCACTTAAATAGGATGGATGGATGGATGGATGGATGGATGGATGGATGGATGGATGGATGGATGGATGGATGGGCAGGCACTTAAATAGGATGGATGGATGGATGGATAGGCAAGCACTTAAATATGTAAGATAGATAGATAGATAGATAGATAGATAGATAGATAGATAGATAGACAGGTAAGTTGATGGATGGATGGATGGATGGATGGATGGATGGATGGATGGAGGAATAGATAGATAGGCAGACAGTTAGGTAAGTTGATGGATGGATGGATGGATGGGCAGGCACTTAAATAGGATGGATGGATGGATGGATGGATGGATAGATAGATAGAGGCAGACAGTTAGGTAAGTTGATGGATGGATGGGTGGATGGATGGATGGATGGATGGATGGATGGAGGAATAGATAGAGGCAGACAGTTAGGTAAGTTGATGGATGGATGGATGGATGGATGGATGGATGGATGGATGGATGGGCAGGCACTTAAATATGATGGATGGATGGATGGATGGATGGATGGATGGATGGATGGGCAGGCACTTAAATAGGATGGATGGATGGATGGATGGATGGATGGATAGGCAAGCACTTAAATATGTAAGATGGATTTATGATAGATAGATAGATAGATAGATAGATAGACAGGTAAGTTGATGGATGGATGATGGATGGATGGATGGATGGATGGATGGAGGAATAGATAGATAGGCAGACAGTTAGGTAAGTTGATGGATGGATGGGCAGGCACTTAAATATGTAAGATGGATAGATAGATAGATAGATAGATAGATAGATAGATAGATAGATAGATAGATAGATAGATAGATAGATAGACAGGTAAGTTGATGGATGGATGGATGGATGGATGGATGGATGGAGGAATAGATAGATAGGCAGACAGTTAGGTAAGTTGATGGATGGATGGATGGATGGGCAGGCACTTAAATAGGATGGATGGATGGATGGATAGATAGATAGAGGCAGACAGTTAGGTAAGTTGATGGATGGATGGGTGGATGGATGGATGGATGGATGGATGGATGGATGGATGGATGGATGGAGGAATAGATAGAGGCAGACAGTTAGGTAAGTTGATGGATGGATGGATGGATGGATGGATGGATGGATGGGCAGGCACTTAAATATGATGGATGGATGGATGGATGGATGGATGGATGGATGGATAGGCAAGCACTTAAATATGTAAGATGGATTTATGATAGATAGATAGATAGATAGATAGATAGATAGATAGATAGATAGATAGATAGATAGATAGATAGATAGATAGATAGATAGATAGGCAGACAGTTAGGTAAGTTGATGGATGAATGGATGGATGGATGGATGGATGGATGGATAGGCAAGCACTTAAATATGTAAGATGGATGGATGATAGATAGATAGATAGATAGATAGATAGATAGATAGATAGATAGATAGATAGATAGATAGATAGATAGATAGATAGATAGATAGATAGATAGATAGATAGATAAAGGAATATATCAATATTCAAACCGTGGTAAAGGAATGTCGTATATGTTTGAGATGACCTATTCCAGCTCTAAATAGCGATACATTTTCAAGCTATTAAACGGGTGATTTACTAATGTAGTTCAAATCGCAGCTTTATAATTCATTGACATTAATATGCAACTGCTTGGTGGTATGTAAATGGAGATCTCTAATACAAAATTACCTAAGTGTGTGCCAATCACTTCTTTGCATCCCAGCAGGCATTCAGTATTGTTGTTGTTTTAATTTATGGATGGAGTCACTTTTTTTTCTATTGTTTGTTTGTTGTAGGCATGCCAGGATTGGGAGAGGCAGGTTTTATATAGCGTTGATGGGTTACCCTTGACTGCTGGCAAGAGCTAATGAGTAACATAAAGCTGTGAATATGAATATTTTTATGGGGAGCTTCATTGCGGACCGCCAACCCTGATTATGACCTCTGTGTTACTTCAACCTCTTAGGAACAAAAGTGACGTGATCCTTTTATTAAACAAAGGAGGAATGGAGATCAAGCAACCAATCAATGTCTTTGAAACTCTCCTGTGACTCAGCTGAAGACAACAGCCCTTGCAACGAGCATCTTTTCAATATTTTTGTAAGGTTTTTCAAGAAATGCATTCATTTTGACAAGAAATAGAATGATGTTTATAATATAAATGTGTAAAGATGTTGTTCTACAGTTAAGCTCTAGAAAAGTTCATGTCATTTGAAACTTGTTTTTCCCCTTTGCAGAACATGATGAGAACACTCTTTTCCATGCAGTTACAATGAATTGGCACTTTTATAAGGATGCAAAAGCACTATAAAAGTATCGTAAAAGTAATATTTATGACTCATGCACTATATTCCAAGTCATGTGATACCTTTTTGTGAGAAAATTAAACACAATTTAGGTTGTTATTCACTAATCTTAAAACTTTCCTTAAATCTTCTAGATGCATTTATGAGTGATGGTGAGAAAGGTATGTCTGATCTGTGCACAATCCATTCTTATGATTCAGATTAATTGATCAATTCACCAAATGGGTCTCTCTGATTTGTTCAGGAATTGGACCGAACCGGTTCTGCAGTTTTATCAACTTGAACTATAGTGCACAAGTCATATGGACCATTTTGTGATGCTTTTGCATCATATAAATTCCCACTCACTTTAACTGCATTGGGGAAAAAAGCTAGCGGTACTGTACATTATTTAGAGTTTCTTGTTTTGTGCTCTACAGAAGAAAATCAAACTGATTTGGAACAACATGAATGTGAGTAAATGATGACAGAATTGCATTTTTTTTTAACAAACTGTTGCTTTAAATTTTGTTCCTTTATTTTTCTGTGAACATACACTGAGAGAATTTTTAGGGGCTCGGTTGGACTCGCATGTCTCAGGAGATCTTTAAATGAGGTTAGGAAGTCTTCTAGGCTAATAAAACGATCTTCCCCCTTGCTTTGACGGTCTTGACACAGTTGACACAGTTTTCTACTTACAGACGAAACCCAATAGAATGGTGAATTATGTAGACAAGATACCATTTACAGAGGTTAACAAAGGGTTCTCACACAGCTCTGTGCCTGAGAGATCCACTCTTGAGAAATTATTCATCTGTTATGGCAGTACAGTAGATCCACAGAAAGGGAGTTACATAGTGTTAGGGTGCATAATGAAATGATATCTAATGGTTCAAACCAGTTATTGTAATCCACAAAAAAAAAAAAAAAAACTCTATTAGTAACGTTTGCTCATTACTATTGCTCATACTTTATTGTTAAACTAATTACATTACACTTAAATAATAATACCTCATATTGTGCACTTTGTTGAGGAAATGTGTATTATTACTCAGTGAGTAGTGTGGTCAGTATTGATGGATTATAAAACAGCTGAAAAGTCCAACACAATCTCATGCCAATTTGTAACTATTTTACGTTTTGTGGATAAATTGAATGATCTCATTGGAACGTTTTCATACGATCTGCTTACACCCCAGTGACGGGTGACGGACCCTCATGCTTACTTTTTTCGAACAATCATGCTTTTACTACAATTCACATCGTGTAAATTCATACGAAATTGCCACTTCATAACATACCGTATACCGTGAGATCAGGTTGAAAAGTCCCATAGACTATGAATCAAAAGCCATTGACTAATGGGACCAGAATATCTTTTGGCTGTAGGCTCATTTGATTTCAAACACTATATAACCACCCAACATCTCTGTTGAAATAACCAGCACATATGTTGTTTTGGATGCTTGGTATGGTGGTATCATTCTTGGTCAAACTTGTAGTATTATACACAATATGCTCAGCCATCATCATGTGACACACTATACCAACTAAACCAGTGTATTCTTGTATGCCACAGGTGTGGATTCGTGACATTTAAAACCTGGCCACACGACAAGCAATTAGTCATGCAGGGCTTTCCGAACAGATAGGTCCTAATTCAATTCTATGTCGAACCCTATCAATCTGTAAACTGTTAAAATGTACATTCAGTCAGGAAGGTTTTGATGTAGTGTTTTGGTGTTTGCAGGTTGTCATTACTACGCCAGACAGCATGAATAAACCAGCAAACCCAGCAGTGGCTGGCCTGTGCTGCTCCTGGAACAGCTGGGACTAGAGCCATGAATCATGTCATCCGGCCGGGCTTATGAAAAGAGCTCTGCGTCTGTGTGCGCTGCTCAAACAGACAGAGAGAGCAGCGCGGGCGGCACTAAATCATACAGCTCATCACTCCCAATGCATTTGCCCAGCAAGACACATTCTGGATTTATAGGGTACCAATGCTACTGGTCACTGATCTGAATACACTGTTTATCTATTTTCACACTGACCGGGGCTGCGTTGTGCTGCTAACCCATTCCATGATGTTTAACCTCACTTGCAAGCTTTTGAGAATGAGATTATAGGTCAGTGGAAGAGGATTGTGGGTTTGCAATGATTCGCCTGGTATTCTTTTTTGTCATCGTCTACAAAAAAAGCCCTAAAAATAGTTTTCTTTATCAGTATTTTTTTTTTACACTCAGTATTTACATGCAAAGCTAAAATGTTCAAATTATAAAGACTTATTGAAGTATAAATGTAACAATTTTTTTTAATAATGTGGTGTTTATATGTAGTAATGGTCGTTTAATTTATATTTACATATAATACAAATATATAATGTCCTTTTATACACTATAAATGTGTGTAACTATGTATAGTTTAAAATCTATCTATAATTTTATATGAATATTCATGTATTGCATCTCTTGATAGTTTTACAGAAATTAGATTTTGACTGAACAACATTCATTTTAAATTTGTTGCATGGAATTAATGTATAATGCATTGGTTTTGATTTAATCCATCAGGAATTAACTGGATCATGAAAAGTGGCCATTGCTAAAGATTAATAAGGCCTTTTTTTCTTTTGCACCGATGAATCATATTCACAAGAAGACCAGGAATTCGTGCCGGAAATACCCAATCTGGCCCGACAAAAGTGCCCATCTGGCCATTCTGAAGGGCTGGTTGCCCTCTGAGGTGCCTGTCCACCAAGGTTCAGAGTATAAACTTGGTCTGACGCTGTCATGTAAGCCACACACCGTATCCACCTTCCCCAGCCAGTCTCCATCAGCGAGTGTATGCGCAGTGCGCTGCTCCAGGTGGTCCACGGCCTGCCTCTTCGGCTTATCCATGCTTATTCAAGCTCGACGAGGCTCAAGAGGCTGAGACTCACTTTGCGTAGCCCCCCTGCCGTGGTGGAGGGGACAGCACTAAGCTGTGTTTTGGGCAGAGCAGAGAGGATAGCAGTGAGATGAATGGTAATAGAGGAAGAGACAATGCAGCCACTCGCCTGTGACGAGCACAACTGCTTCACAGTACTTCTCTCACCAGGAGAATAGCAGGAGGGAGGGGGAGTGCGAAAGAAAGAGCCAGTTAAAAGGCGAAAGAGAAATATCGAGGCCTTGCTCATGGTTTGCCATGCTGAGCAGGTCCACCAACTTGACTAGCATCAAACCAGTGACATAAATGCCTGTCCAAAATTGGGCATTTTAGGCCTTCAGAGATGAAATGTGGGTGTCATGCCTCCGTTAGAGATCAATCATACACAACACACATGGATTAACATTTCACTGTGTAATCTGCATGAAAATGCTGCCAATCGATCACTGGAAATGTTTATTGATGTTCCTTTCAGCACGAGACTGCGGCCAGGCTAAACAAGTCAGTGCATTAATCATCTGAAGTGAACAGAAGAGAACATTACACCACGAGAAATACTGCAAAGTGCCTTCGGTTTTGCAAAGGCCGTCAGATCTCGTTCGGCTAATCAGGTACAGCGTTATTGGTTAACCAGCTAAAAGCAGACAGCTAAAACAGTCCATAGTCCCAATTTATCTCATGCCGTTCTAAACCTGTATGACATTCGTTCTTCTGAGATATACGAAAGAATTTATTTTGAAAAATCTCTTTGTCAATGTTGGTCCAATGTTGTTTTGGACTCTTTCTATGGACAAAAACAGCTAAAACGTTCTTGAAATATGTGTTTTTGCTCTGCAGAGAAAAAAAGTCACCGGTTTGGAAGCACATGAGGGTGAGCACATAAGTACATGAACTTTCCCTTTAAATTTTGTCTTTTTCTGAAGTCAAAGTCTTATATATACTGTATAGTGAGACACTAAATGGGAATCCAATAGTTAGTGGTGCAGACCAGCCTGGACAAACACAACCATCCCTAATTACATACAAATGACTTGTGATGGGACCAGGACGATGGGTGGTCAAAGTTCAATGGTTTTGGTTCAAGTTTAATGGCGCTCAAATCACCAGGGTTCCTTCTCCGAGGGCCCGCGACCGGCTAATGGCCGTGACGAGGGTGTGAGGGTCGCATCTGGATCATTTCCATGACAATCACGGCACTGGAGTAGGCGGGGCGAACGAGGACGATGTCTGAGACGTAGTAGTAGGATGTGCGGTATGGCATCTGTCCACCCTCGTTGAGATTTTTGATCTCTTTGACCAGTCTGTGTTGTATTATTAAAATCACCCTCCGGTCATGGGATTGGGGAGGGGTAGGAGTCAGTGGAAATGATTTCCCGAAATGCACTAGTGCAGGGTGGCATTGAACAGCTCAGCACGAGAGCAGCACAGGGGGCTGGATATGCAGCAATTAGTCCTGTCTGTTTCTCCGCGCGCTATAATCAAAGGCTCTGGGGACGCCCAACATGCTGGGGTGATCACATGATTCAGGTCTCGTCTCATTATGCGTCTTCACATGGTGGACAGGTTAGATCTGGGTTTCAAGAACAATGGAATGTACATGTAGTTTAACTACAGTGAAACAAAAGAATCAAACTCAATCAATTTCTGGCATTGTGTGCATGCAGATGGTTTTTAAAATGTATTTCGAAATGTAATATATTGTATTTTATATTAACATTTATTCATTTTGCAGAAGCTATTATCCAAAGCGAGTTACAAATGATTATATTATATTGTATTATATACATTTATTATATATTATATTATAAATTATATTATACATTTATTATATTAGCCTATATTATATTATATTAGATGACATATTATATTACGGAATATACATTTCTGATTGTGTGCACCTATTGTCATCACGTGACTCCTTTAAATTCCCAAATTGTGATCAGATTCGCATTGATACATGCCTAGTATGCAATTAAAAGTTACATGCTTCAGTATGAACTCAAACATTTATCATAAGAAACTTCCAAAACCATATGATCTAAGCTACTGTATGCTGTCCTGGAGCAACATCTGAGACAGCTGGTACTTAATGAACTCAGTTACCTCTCCTGAGCACCAGTATGAAAGTACAACCTTTGAGCTTCTGAAGAAAAAACGTTTCTCAATCGGCATTTTTGTCTTCAATCCCACTAAAACCCTCTTAAACAAGATAAATTAAATTGATCTGCAAGCTTGACGTTCATAAGACTTGTTTTCAGAGAATTTAATTATTACTTTTGCATGTGTAAACTTTTTAGATTTATACTTAAAATAAGAAATAAAAAAATAGAAAAGAAAAGTAAACTCAATTTAAGTTATATTCTCAGAAAACAAGTCTTAATTTGTCTTATTCAATTTTAAAACGTTTGTATATTTTAACTGGAAAACAAGGCACAATTACTCATTATGAAAATACATCTATTACAGATGTATTTTCTGAAACCATGATGTTTTAACTGGAAAACAAGACAAAATACTGATTAAGAAATGATAATAATTATTTTATTTTATTTATTGTTTGCATCGAATTGCAATACAATTTCCTCTGGGCAAAATACAAAATCCATAGGTACAATCCCACTCCATGTCCGAGGGCTGACTGTAGAATCTGTCTCACATCATCTCCGGTCACACGTCATTGAGTTTGCTCCTCAAAGGTAGCCCACGGAGGAGAACAGCGGGGAGGAAGGTTTATCGAAAGCAAAATGGTGATGCATGTGTTGTTATTGCCTTCAGGCCCTGTTGATGCTTTCTTTGAAGAACCTAATAATGTGAGTTCTTGTTTGGTCATGCAGCAGCTGTGTTGGAGTTGGCAGGTGGTTAAACGGGTGAGTAGGGGACTGCAGTGTCTCGGCGTCTCTCTCCTCCTGAGTCCAGGTCTCTGGCTGGAACACGGTGACCTATAGCTGCTCTTGGCAGAGCCGTGGGGTTACCAGAAGGGCAGAACTGCACTCCGAGTCTGGCATCTGTGGGTAATTCCCCCTCATACTGATTGGTGTTGGAGACTTTTAGCCACGTTCTTTCAGCTTAGCGTTCCCTACTGTACAGATTCCCACACAAACAAGCACACACCCCTTCATCCGATTTACATCAGTGCCCCCCCCCTCCCCCCCTTCCCCCCTTTTCCCCCTTTTAAACTCATTTTCCAGCTAAAAATTCTTAAATCAAGATATTTACTTGGGAAGCAACATTGCATGACTTGTTTTCATGACTTGTATCTTTATTGCAAGTGTATTTTTCTTTTTTTTCTTCTTTTTTTTTTTACTTGTATCACAAGTTAAATACAAGTAAAAAAAGACAATAAAAAAAAAGAATATTCTTATTCAGCAAGAATGCATTGATCAAATGTGACAGCAAAGATGTTTATAATGTTACAATAGATTTCTATTTCAAAGAAATGCTAATATCAATTCTAATATGAAGAACTTTCTAACTTTTTCATCAAAGAATCCTGAAAAATATTAAGCAGCACAACTGTTTTCAACATTGATAATAATAGGAAATATTTCTTGATATTAGAATGATTTCTGAAGGATCATGTGACACTGAAGACTGGAGTAATGATGCTGAAAAATCAGATTTGCCATCACAGGATTAAATGATATTTAAAACAGCTATATTGAATGGTATTAATATTTCATAATCTTATTTTTGATCAAATAATTGGTGAGTATAGGAGACTTTTTTCAAAAACATTAAAAAAATCTAACCGACCCCAAACTTTTGAACAGTAGTATGCATTCTCTGAAGACTAGTCATAATATTTAATGCAGTTATTCAAGTAATTATATTTTTGTTTTGTTGATATTTTTACTGGACAATTAGATAAAAATACCTTTTTTTATCAATTTTATTTTTTTAATTGAGCTTTATGGAGCGAAGCGGCTAACTTGCAGGTCAAGTGTTGTAAAGCAACGCTCAAAAATTCGAACAATTTCTACCGCTTCTGACCTTTCGAAGAACAGCCAATGATAACCATATTTTTTTTTAATCATTTACTGTGCAGACTTCCTGCTTTCTTGCAGTCTAGCATCCTTGTAAAATTGGAGGTCAAAGTAGCGTTGAACCCGAGCACGGTGTGCTGATGTCCTGCCGTGAAAGCGTCTCGCAGCGTGAAGCTTTCGTTAAACCCATGTGCACGGTTAGAAAACAAAGTAAGTTTTGCTCTGTCTCTCTCTTACTTTCTCTCTTCCCATCACCCATTTGTTATGTGTTTGTCTCAGCTCATGTTAGCCAAACATCCATCCCGCGTGTCCCCTGCTGCTAACAGCACAAAGACACATGCCACAGTGGGGCTGTCCATATCTTGATATATTCAGCTGTTTACTCATTCACACAGCGTGCTGGCTTTTATCCTGGTCGCTAAAGGAAGCCATTGTGGTGAA
The DNA here is from genome assembly GCF_949319135.1 of Squalius cephalus. Lineage (NCBI taxonomy): Eukaryota > Metazoa > Chordata > Actinopteri > Cypriniformes > Leuciscidae > Squalius > Squalius cephalus. Next base: position 26,782,825 of record NC_137139.1, read on the forward strand.
GTGGCATTAAAAGGCTTACAGTTATAAAGTAGCTTGTGCTCTCACACTCTTCCGCACATGAGCTGGTCAGGATGTGACACGCTCAGCCATTAAGCTTATTAACCAACTCACAGTTACTTTTCCACTAAGTCAACTCCCAAGCACCGATACACTAGGAAAAGCTGCCTGGGAAAAGAAAAGAGTCTCATGGCTGTTTGCTTAGTTTCAACAATATGTTTAGGGGAGTGACTAAATAAAATAGTGACACGACTAGCGTTTTTTTTTTTTTTTTCAGTAGGTGGCCGTGTAATGTGATACAATTGCTATATTTGCATTGCTATATTTTGTTATGATGTATTGAACATGCTGGTTTACAGCCAAGCGAACTGAGGTACTAATAAAATGTAGTCACCTACTGTAAGTGTTAGTGGGTGTCATTTGTCCCCACAGTGGGTGTCAATGACACTGTCATTTTTTTTGGTCCAGAGTATGTTGTTCATAAATAAATAAATGCCTTTCATATTCATATAGAGAACGATTTTCATTTTTATCATACATTTTCATATTTAATTTTTAAACTAAACACTTAATAATATGATTCACAGATTCATTTCTGCACAGATATTAATGTGGCACTTTTAGTTCTGAGTTTTGTTGCAATATACAAAATACTACAGTGGATTTTACTAAATAAAATGTATTTCGATTCATTGTTTTGGCAACTGTTTGTTATGGCTGGCAGAGTAGCAAACACTACTTTTTCAAAAGAGCAACTTGACTGTAGTTGAACTACTTTAAATCATGCCTAGCTTGTTGACAAGCTACAGTTTCAAAGTAGCTTCCACAGCACTGCTGTTTGGGAATTTTTTTGCATATAGTTTCGGGTCCCTCTGTTGTCATTTTGACAGAGACAGATGAGTCACACTCGACTTGGATGTCTCTGGCGAAATAGATGCCACCAGTACCTTGTATGAGTTTTTCACGCTGACTGTAAGAGTATGCAGGAAGCAGGAAGCAGAACCGGGCTCCGATTGGCAGGTCCTCAAATTGTCTCATATTCCAGTTGGGATGTTCAAGAAGCATGGATGTTTCTGAAGTTTTGGGACAAATGTCACGTAATGAGAATCGACTGAAATATGAAAATGGTTCGGGATGGATGCCGGGCGCCCTGCACTGTCTCTTTCGCTGTTGTTGTAATATTTCACCCAAATGGAGGGGCTGTCTTTTTAATCTGACCTTGTGCAATGGTCTGTGTTAGTTACGGCCACTGATGAGAAAAATTTACATTAATGACAGACATGTCATTTTGAGTAACTCTCCCTTCCGTTTTTTATGCTTTCACAGAGTCTGGGACAGTGAGACAGAGACAGAGAGAGAGAAAGAGAGAGAGAGAGAGAAAGAGAGAGAGAGAGAGAGAGAGAGATCGGCCAAGTACATTGACACTGATGGCATTATGCACTCATGCTGAAAGGTTTGTCATGGCAGTTTCCCAGGGCAGGAGAGCTCCCAGGTGTACTAACCTTTACAAAAAAATAAGTATACTTCAAGTTCATTTGATTAAGTTAAGTTTAGTAAAGTTCAAGTATATTTTCACTATACTAATATCAATGTACTATATTTTTACTTGTAAGTGTTTCAATACTACTTGGGATTAAATTGGCCCATTTTTTGGTGTTTAGAAGTATACTTTTAAGTAGTAAACTTTGAGAACACAACTAGTTTATAACTAGTTGTTTTTCGTTTGTACTGCAACTATAACTTAGGTATGCTGATAGTTTACTAGTCAAATACTTGTATCACATTTTGTAGTTTATGAATGTACACTTTGAAGTATACTCTCAGTAAACTACTAGTTTAGTAGTTTTATAGGCTACTGCAAGTAAGTTTTCTTTAAGTGAACATAACATCCTACTTATAGTTTACTATTTATATATTATTTTTGCACTTTAAGTATGCTAATATGTTGCTATTTTTGTCAAAGACTATGTCCGGAACGGATTCAGAATGATGATCAAAACACAGATGGAGTAGATCGAGTCCACCAAATCTTCACAGATGTTAACCCTTTCTGTGTCGACATTTCATTCGATGACGTTAGGCAGTTTTGAACTTATGCTGTTTAATGTTTGATGATCATGTTATTTTACATTGGCGTGAGCAATCTTCTGTCGCTTGTTTCTGCTTCTTTTTCACCTGTGTTTTGGTACAGAGATTCTGTACACTTTCAGAAGATGTGTCATAGCGCCCCCTACCCTATAACAGTGAAAACATGGATAGCTGGAAAATTCAGTCAGTGGCAGGGAAAAAGTAAATTGCAATGTACACTACCAGTGGACTAGCCTACACAAAAATTCAGACATTTTCAAACAATGTTTCAAACAAATTTTATATGACAGGATGTAAAACTATGTGATAAAAAGTATTTAATAGGCTGCTCCTATTAAAATGAGTAAACATTTTCATTTATGCATTTGGCAGACGCTTTTATCCAAAGCGACTTACATTGCATTTCAAGGTACACATCTACATTCTTACCAGTTCTGAACACAACTACACGCCATTATGTAGATTACTTAATTATACTTTATGTATGTCTCGATCAAAATAACGAGTACAAGGCCAAATAAACTTAGACCTTTCTGTCAGAATAAGTCAAGTATACTGTACTTAAGTGCAATTTTAATTATTTTTCTGAGAAAGTAGACTAAAATAAACCTCTTTTCCTAAGGGAATGTCTAAAATCCACATTCAAATCTTTTCTATTAACCTCTCCGTCTCTTGCGCACACATTCACATCCCTGATGTCCTGCTCTGGCCTGTGAATCAGCTTTTCTGTTTGGAATTTGTGCTGTTTGGGTGTGTGTGCGAGTGCATAAAAGTATGTGCCAGTATCCGCCCCTCTGGCCAGAGCCACCGTGTGACATCAAGCAGTAATGTAGCACTCTCTCCCTTACACTTGCCAAACTCATGGCCTCATCACTGGATCTCTCCCCTGGCTGGGATGCCTCTCCCTGGGTCTAATTGCTGGCTCTCTCCCCAGACATCCATGCCAAGCTCTGGGGCTAATTGTTAGCATTCCCCTCTGGCAGAGAGGCATGGCTGCATCTCACCAGCTGAATTATCAAAGGTGGAGTTTGGTTTTCCATGCACCACTTTGCCCGGTAATGTCCACTCTATGCAGTGCAGAGTACATGCACTTTTACAATTCATAAGGATTGTTCTGTAATAAAGGAACATTCTGTCGGGTATTAATCCTCATGTTGTTCCAAACTTGTTAGATTTTCTTTTTTCTTTGGAACATGTTAGATGTTTGGCCGAATGTTCACGCTGCTCTGCTCTCCAATGGGGATGGACAACAAACAATGTTTCTTGAGCAACAAATCAGCATAATAGAATGATTTCTGAAGGATCACGTGACACTGAAGACTGGAGTAATGATGCTGAAAATTCAGCTTTGCCATCACAGGAATAAATTACATTTTAAAATGGGAAACAACTATTTTAAATTGTAGTCATATTTTACAATATTACTCTTTTACCATATTTTTGATTGAATAAATGCAGCCTTGGTTAGCATAAGAGACTTCTTTCAAAAACATTTTAAAAAATCATAATTATTTCAAACATTTGTCCAGTAGTGTGCATGTATATACTGTAGGTATTTTGATCTCTAGACTTCACCTCAGAATGATTTGGATACATGTGGGATGATTAGCTTTTGTTTTGAAAAACCAATCTCTGGACATTAGAATGCATTTCAGGGGGTTGAGGGCGAGTAAATGACGACAAAGTTTTCATTTTTGTTTCTTTAACTGTTTCTTTAAAGATATTAGGAGAGGACACAGAAAACGACGGAGATCAAGAGCCTAATCGTGTCTGAGCATGTGCACTACCCACCATGCCACATCTCTGACACTGTGCATATTTTATGATGACTTACATGAAGTGGTGACCTCGTAAATATAGCCCTTAATGAATTGTAGATGTCAGCCACATTGGACTGGAGCATAAATTAGCCCATATGCAGGCTCTCTGATGTGACTCTATGAGGTAATTAAGCGTGTCCATTATTGTTCGAAGGCGACTCGATGTGAATGCCTTAGTGCTAGCGTGTCCCTCTGGTATGATGAACGGTAAAATTTGCCGGGACCACAGCAGCCATCGATCACATCGACGTACAAGTGTGTGTACAGGTGTGTCTTGAGAACTGCAGGCTGTTCTTACACTACTCAAGATGGATCTCTCTCTCTCTCTCTCTCTCTCTCTCTCTCTCTCTCTCTCTCTCTCTCTCTCTCTCTGTCTCTCCTTTTTTCCCTCAATCTGGCTTGGGATTGGTGCAGTCTTCCCATTGGCAGCTAGGAGCTGATGGATGAGACTGTTACATTGCAGTAAATGGATTAAGTGTTTTTTCCCTACCCTAACTCTACCGTTCTGGAATGCGGAGATTGGATTTGGTTTGACAGGCAGGCGGCGAGTTTTCAGGCACCACTGTGGGGAATTGCAGGGATGTTTCGTGCACACACCCACACTCGCACACATCCGTGAGAAGTAGATGAGTTAAATCATCAGTATGACAGGTTGACATGACAGCCAGGACATAACAGCAGACAGCAATGATTTCATTGGCCTGGTGTCCCTGGCTCTTTGGTGGATTCGTTCCTTTCCACATTCTGAGTTCCTCGATTCATTTGTGTATTTGTGCGCTCTGGTATTTAAGTGCAAACCGTTGCCAAGCTGTTAAAAGAACCTGTTCATTTTTTAACTGCTCTCAGATGAAGCAGCAAATAGAGGCACAGCTCATTACTTCAATAAGGGCTGTTCAACAGCTGCTTTACAAATTACAGACTAGACTAAATGTTTACAATTTATTATGAAAACGTTAGTGGTGCAAAAGTCGTGACAATGATAATCGTAGGGTTTGTAGGGTAAAAAATAGGGTTTCTAGGGTTTTCTGGGTGGTTGCTAGGGAGTTGTGTATTCAGGGTGTTGCCAGATAAGGTGTTCTGGGGGTTGCTAGGCTATTGTGTATTTGGGGTGGTTACTAGATAGGGTGTTTTGTGTTTGCTAGCGAGTTGCTAGGGTTTTGTGTATTCTGGGTGTTTGCCAGATATGATGTTTTGGGTGGTTGCTTGGGAGTTGCTAGGGTATTGTGTATTCGGAGTGGTTGCTAGATAAGGTGTTCTGGGTGGTTGCTAGGGTATTGTGTATTTGGGGTGGTTGCTAGATAGGGTGTTTTGGTGTTTACTAGCGAGTTGCTAGGGTTTTGTGTATTCTGGGTGTTTGCCAGATAAGATGTTCTGGGTGGTTGCTAGGGAGTTGCTAGTGTATTGTTTTTTGGGGGTGGTTGCTAGATAAGGTGTTCTGGGTGGTTGCTAGGGAATTGTGTATTCAGGGTGTTTGCCAGATAAGGTGTTCTGGGTGGTTGCTAGGGAGTTGCCAGGGTATTGTGTATTCAGGGTGTTTGCCAGATAAGGTGTTCTGGGTGGTTGCTAGAGAGTTTCAAGGGTATTGTGTATTCAAGGTGGTTGCCAGATAAGGTGTTCTGGGTAGTTGCTAGGGAGTTGCTGGGGTGTTTTGGGTGGCCGCTAAGATGTTATGTGTGATTGCTATGGAGCTGTTAGTTGCTTGGGTGTTCAATATGGTTGCTGGGGAGTCACTAATGTATACAAAGTAGTTGCTAGGGTGTTCTTTCATGGTTGCTAGGAGACACTTGTGTATTTTGGGTGTTTGTTAATGTGTTCTGGGTGGTTGCTAAGGCGGCTAGAAGCATATTCGGGTTGTTATGAGGGGCTTGCTAGGGTGTTCTGGGTGGTTGCTAAGGTATTTGGGTGGTTTTCTAGGTTATTCTGGGTGGTTGCTAGGGGGCACTCAATGGTTCTGCATGGGTGCAATGCAGTTGCTAGACTTTTTGAGGTGGTTATTAGAGTTTGCTTAGTGGTTGTTATAGAGCCATCCAGGTAGTTGCTAGGAGGTCATTAGGATGTTCTGCATGGTTGCAATGGGGTCTTTAGACTTTTCAGGTGGTCATTAGGGTGTTCTGAGTGGTTGCTAAAAGGTCTTCTGGTAGTTGCAAGGGGTCACTATTATATTTGAGGTAGTTGCCATGGTGTTTTAGGTGGTTGCTAGGCAGTTGCTATGGTATTTTGTGTTTTGTTAGGGTGTTCTGCCTGGTTGTTTGCTAAGAAATATTCAAAAAACATTATTTTACAGAGGGCAACCCCCTGTGATGCTGCAGAAAGAAAGACCAAGTAACCAGAAAAATATCCTGTGGCACATAACTTTCCTACAACAATATAGATTTGCATACTCAGAGTAGCTTTTAACACTTGATGATCTATCATAGTTAGCACACAGTGTAAATATGCACAAATCCCCTAGTCTTTTATCTTTTTCAGTATAGCGTTGGTTATGCTATTTATCCATCATTATCGGTCTCATGTCACTCTGACTTGTTCTGGTGACACACTTGAGAGTCTATACCCAGGCTCAGATTCATCCCTCCATTGTGACACCAATCCCCGGCTTTAACCAATCAGCTAAGATTAACCCTCAGCTCATCCAATCACATAATCAGGCAGGCTGAAGCTACGCCATCCTCAATCCTCCAGCAGGGAAATCACCAGCCTTAATCCTCCACCTCATCTGAAATGAGTTCACACCAGGTTGTGGCAGGAACTCTGCAGAGGAGCTGTGTGATGTGAGGCGGTGGCTTTCCATCAGGATGTGTATTTCCATCTTTGCCATTCTGAAAAGGTTTGACAAGCCTTGAAAAGCAAGAGCTTTTAGCAACGCTCCTCTGGCCACATCTCTAGACTCTAGACTTTTTCCCCTACCGTCTCAAATTTTATGATATTGTAGCAGCCAGACACCATTATGTTGTTGTCATGCCCAGTCGTGTCTTGTTCATTTGTTGTCCAATACTATATGGCAGCAACTTAATTAATCAAACAAACAGTGATTTCATATAGTGATTTCATACACTTTTTCACATTGTTATTTGGTCTTTTTTCTTGATTTTGTCTCAGTTTTTGGTGGACTATGATAGTTTAGTGCAATAAATGTATACTATAAATATTTTGTCATATATGTTTGTATATAATTGTAGGTCTACAAATGCTTACAGACATCTTTGACCACTATACCTTGTAGCATGAGTGGTGAGTTTGATGTGATCTTTACCTTGGTACAAATCGAACCATGAGTAATTTGAACCGTTACACCCCTAGTCCTAACCGAGCACTTTTATTGCTTGTTGCTCCATTACTGCAATTATCCCAACACTGTTTGTCACCTTCAAGCATAACATACATTTATAGCATAGCTGCAGTCGAGTCTCATTTAAAGGCCCACTGAAGTGCCTGGAAACGCGCAGCGTTATTCAATGTGTTGACGTAATTTCCACTAAAACAGGAAGACAGGGCGGGACATATCGAACAGCTCCACCCACTTTTTTAAAATAGCCAGTAGCGTTTAGTTTATATCACAGCTCGGCCAGAGCCATTGAGCTCGGTAAAGCCGCAGTTTCCTTCTCCTCCTATGTCCTCCACCGCTTTAAAATACAGCATTCTGTGCAGAATTCAAATGAGTCCGATACGTTTTCTGGTCTGCGCCGACTCGCGCATATAATCTGCTCTGTGCTATCATGTCTCTGGACCGGAACGTGAAACCAGACTTCATTCGCCCCAATGGAAAGCATATTTACACTGTCTGAATTGTTCCCTATCCCCTAAATAGTGCACTATGTGCCATTCACCATGTAGAAAATAGTAATTGTGTGAACAAGTGACATATTTTAGCCGCAGCTTCAGCATCTATTTTTAATGTAGGGGGCGCTTTAGATTCTAGAGAGCATTTGATTGGACAGGAAAACTGATGAGAATCTGAATTTCATTGTGATGTCATCAAAATTGTTGATCTATATTGGCGGAAGTGAGGGACTGTAAGTTCTGAACGTTTATGTCTTCTATAGCAAATTGTGTCATTGTTTTGGAGCACACTGCCTTATAGATAACAGTAAGGCTAACATATTCATACTAAAAGCCAAAAAACTTCAATTTTGGTTTCATGAGAACTTTAAATGAATATTTCCTTCAGCCAAATCAAATGATCTTTTCTACGTGCCCTCATTCTCCTGGGCTTCACTGTTTATTAGCTGCCTGGCTCTATCTGTCCTATTGATCAGTGTCTCCCTTCCTCTCGCACTGCGCCATCAGTATTAAAGATGGGCTCGCTCCACACAGATGGTGTCCTTAAATCCTTGGTCACTTACTGTTCCTCTCATTTCAGGGTGAACTTGATAAAGCTAAGCTTTGGTTTGCTTGCTTACGCCCCCATAATGCATCACAAAGACACAAGTGAATATATTATGTGAGTGACCGAATTTATTTCCGCTCACAAAAAATATACCAAAATTATATATTTTTTTAAATGACAAGTATGGAAAATTGTATATATTTCTATTTACTATATTTTTAATCATTTATTTTATATAATTAATTTTTTAATAAAACAATATACAGTTTTTAGGGTTAGTATAGTTAACTAAAACAAACATAAACACATTTTTGTTACTTGAAATAATAAAATATGACTTTTTTTTTCAGCTAGTTGCCAAAGCAACATTTCTCATTTTTATTTAGTTTAACTTGATTTACTAAAATAACTAAAACTTATACTGACATATTTTTTTTTAATAAACAATATAGGCATATCTAAAAAACAAAACACAGCAACTAATAAATAGTGGCAAAACACACAAATTGAATAAACTTAAAAAAAATAAAATAAATTCACTATATATCACTGATGCTAAAATAACACTGTTTTTTATAAGCAGTGTGATAAAAAATAAAATTTAATGACTGATAAAAAATATTGTAGAAATATACAATGTCCAGTTGAGCCATAATTGGCAGGTGTGGCAAATTTTGTTACATTTCAAGCAGCACAACATCTCAACCCCTAAAAACAAAGACATAAAACTCAGACTATAGGGTAAACGTTAAACAATAAATAAATAAAAAACAACAACATTTGATCACCTTATCCTTTGGATCTATAGCATTTTTCTCTGTCTTTCTTGCAGTTTTTTTCTTCTTCTCTTTTTCTCTCTGGCTAGCCTTGACCCACATGAGCAGATACAGATAATAAATAATAAATACAGGCTTTTCAGATTCCTGTCATCTTCTGTTTGCTGTCCTCCTACTCCTCCTCTTCCTCCTCCAGTGGAAAAAGGGCAGAGTTGTCAGAGGAGTCTAGAACAGACGTTTTTCCCCCTCTTTTCTTCCTTGCAGCCAGAGGAAACAGACCATGCTCACATTAACAGTATGACATTGTCAGTCTGCAGTATTTGGGATGATAAAAGCTTATGTTTTATCAGATAATTGAGCTGACAAATAAAATGTATAAAATATTTTACTTTCCAAACATATTAATTTCAAACAAGCTATAGAACATGTCCACCATTATTGCAGAGGAATGAATATACAGTTATTGGGGCATGTTGTCACACTATATGGGATAAGTTGTCACAATGTAAGTTATAAGTAAGTTGTAATGTAAGTTCATGGACAGAATATCAAACCATTGTTGCCAAACAATTACAATTATGTTAATGTTGTAATTAACTGTCTGCAAGATTTGACATACAATATATATATACACACACTGCAGGGATTTTGGCCCACTCCTCCATACAGACCTCCAGATCCTTCAGGTTTCTGGGCTGTCGCTGGGCATAATGGACTTTCAGCTCCCTCCAAAGATTTTCTATTGGGTTCAGGTCTGGAGACTGGCTAGGCCACTCCAGGACCTTGAGATGCTTCTTACGGAGCCACTCCTTAGTTGCCCTGGCTGTGTGTTTCGGGTCGTTGTCGTGCTGGAAGACCCAGCCACGACCCATCTTCAATGCTCTTACTGAGGGAAGGAGGTTGTTGGCCAAGATCTCGCGATACATGGCCCCATCCATCCTCCCCTCAATACGGTGCAGTCGTCCTGTCCCCTTTGCAGAAAAGCATCCCCAAAGAATGATGTTTCTACCTCCATGATTCACGGTTGGGATGGTGTTCTTGGGGTTGTACTCATCCTTCTTCTTCCTCCAAACACGGCGAGTGGAGTTTAGACCAAAAAGCTCTATTTTTGTCTCATCAGACCACATGACCTTCTCCCATTCCTCCTCTGGATCATCCAGATGGTCATTGGCAAACTTCAGACGGGCCTGGACATGCGCTGGCTTGAGCAGGGGGACCTTGTATGCGTTGCAGGATTTTAATCCATGACGGCGTAGTGTGTTACTAATGGTTTTCTTTGAGACTGTGGTGCCAGCTCTCTTCAGGTCATTGACCAGGTCCTGCCATGTAGTTCTGGGCTGATCCCTCACCTTCCTCATGATCATTGATGCCCCACGAGGTGAGATCTTGCATGGTGCCCCAGACCGAGGGAGATTGGCCGTCATCATGAACTTCTTCCATTTTCGAATAATTGCGCCAACAGTTGTTGCCTTCTCACCAAGCTGCTTGCCTATTGTCCTGTAGCCCATCCCAGCCTTGTGCAGGTCTACAATTTTATCCCTGATGTCCTTACACAGCTCTCTGGTCTTGACCATTGTGGAGACGTTGGAGTCTGTTTGATTGAGTGTGAGGACAGGTGTCTTTTATACAGGTAACGAGTTCAAACAGGTGCAGCTAATACAGGTAATGAGAGGAGAACAGGAGGGCTTCTTAAAGAAAAACTAACAGGTCTGTGAGAGCCGGAATTCTTACTGCTTGGTAGGTGATCAAATACTTTTGTCATGCAATAAAATGGAAATTCATTATTTAAAAATCATACAATGTGATTTTCTGGATTTTTGTTAGGGTTAGTTGAAGTGTACCTATGATAAAAATTACAGACTTCTACATGCTTTGTAAGTGGGAAAACCTCCTAAATCGGCAGTGTATCAAATACTTGTTCTCCCCACTGTATATATAAATACAATTGTTTTATTTGTGATAATGTAATGAAATATGGCAAATTGTGCGGACATAATTTTTGCCCAGGCTGTTATACAAAGAAATTATGTACACATGCAAAACAAGAGAGAACCAACAAAATATTAATAACTGAATATTGTTGTAGTCAATTTACGCTGTTTCCTGTGAGCTTTTTGTTTTTCCATGTATTTTTTGTGTGGATATTACAATAAAACCTGTTGTAGTTGCCTTTTTTTGCCAAATAATTTAAAACATTTAAATATTATTTCCCTCATACTTTGATGGCTTAATCGAACTTGTAGGGTCAGTAATTAATCTGAATGTTTGAATAGATTTTAAAATAAAAACTGACAGTAGCCATTGTCTTTCATAGTATTTTTTTTCCAACAATGTAAGTCAATGGCTACTGTCAATTGTTTGATTAACAACATTTTTGTGTTCAGCAGAAGAAAGAAATTCATACAGGTTTGGAACAACTTGAGGGTGAGTAAATGATGACAGAATTTTAATTGTTGGGTGAACTATCCCTTTAATGCTGTACCTGAATTACCCTGAAATACATTTACAAGAACAGCACAGGTGCCTTTGCAAATCTGAACTGAACCATTTCTTGTACAGCTGCATACTTATTAGTATGATTTGACTCAGAATGGTTTAAAGCACCGACAGGAACAGTCCAATGGCTCTCTGAGCGCTCTGTGCTTCTCTGCTGAGCAAAGCCGAGCTGATCCTGTGTGATAGTGCTGCTCTAATAAAAACACCATTTCAAGATAAGAATTGAATTTCACACATGGGTGCCCAGACACTACATATGTTTCTTCTTAATAAAGAACAACCACTCGTTCTGAAGAGTATAGGCTTTTGCTGCTCAGGATGGACTCTACTTCCTTCTGTCATTATATTGTTTTATGTATAGGCTTGCAGTCTTGCATACATAAGTTTCTCATCCATAATTCTCATATATATTACTGTTTAAAAGTTTGAGGTCAGTAATTTTTCTTTAAAAACAAATGAATACTTTTATTCAGCAAGAATGCATTTAATTGATCAAAAGTGATGTTAAAGACATTTAAAATATTACAAAAGATTTCTGTTCACGGTTTTAACGGAATTATTAAGCAGCACAACCATTTTCAACATTAGCCATGTTTCCATCCATCGAATTTTGGGATATCACATTAAAAACCCTGGATGAGAATGCCAAGATGTGCATAAATTCTAAAAATGTGCATAAAAAAGCAAATTTGCTCAATTGAGAGACATGCATATAAACTATGAATGAAACGCATTTATAAATCCCTTGATGCGCAACAAAAAAAACATGTTTTTTCGCCTCAACAGAGTATGTGATTGGATAACTTGACTAACTAGCAGACCAATTTCATTGCTCAGCATCTCAATGTTGGTTTGATCATTCTGAAATGATGCCTGAGCCTAAGTCTGTCATCAGAATGACTTGGTTTAATTCACTCCCAGAAGTGTCTCACATGATTGCATTCCCAAACACCAGCATCCGAAGGGAAAAAAGAGCCACAGTGGCTTCCCCAATTGCAGCGATTTCCATTTTTATTACAGGTATTTTGTGCCAGCTTCCCAGGAAGTGACGGTTTTGTTCTCTTGATCACATGGGATGAAAACGCAGCTTTATTCACAAATGTTTTATGCGAAATTCCAATTTGGCGCACAAGTTAAATTCGCAACTTTGGATGAAAACATATCTATTGATAGTAATAACAAATGCTTATAGCACATATACTTTTTCATCAAATGTAAAAAAATTTCTTTCTTTTGCAATTATATCTGGAAAACAGCTAAACAGGATCAAAAGATGACGCAGGCTGGACTCGAACCTGCGCTCCTATGAGCAAAATACTGCTAACTCAACATGAAAATGGTTCTTGATTTTTTTCTGATGCAAAAATGCTGCAATAACCTCCATTTGTAGGACTGTATAGTTGTGAAACGGTATCTGTAATGGAATCAGGCCTTTGGAGCGTCACAAGATGTAACGGTATTTGAATGAACAAATAAAACGACTGAGCAAATGAAAACTCAACAGTGGCTGAATGCCTTTGTAAATACAGATGTATAATAAGGATTGACTGAGAAGAGTGGCGAGGCAACGTCTTTCAGGAGAACAGCAGTAACTGTCTGAACTAATCTTGTGCATTTGCATCATAAGTACGTTTGTAAATAGGTTTATCTGTGAAATCGTATTGCCCTTGTGAAATCTCAAATCATTGTGGCTTATGCAGCACAAACATGCAGAAGAGGGAAAAGACCTCAGATGAGGCAATCAAAGCCGGAGCTACTTACACTAACTTTGATTCAAGAAATCTGCCATCTCCAGAGACTCACAAACACAAAACAGCAATATGTTTCCATAGACATGGCAACCCTGAATTACCTGACCTCTCCTTTGAGTCGTTGCAAGATTGTGCTGCAGTCACTATGCATTATGCATGTGTGGATTGTTAGGGATTTTTTCTAGTTTCAGATGAACCTTGCAGTGATGGGTGCAGACTTGCTTTCTGAAGGGGGACGTGTCTCTGCTCGTAGCCGGCCAACATTTTTGGACGCTATGGTTGATGCCAGTCAGCAGTGCTGGCACTTTTCCGAAAATACTGTATACGTTGGAGTCCCAAGACTTTTATTGTATTTGTATACTATTATCTAACATTAAATCAACCTAGCTTAAAAAAAAGTTTTTTTTATACCAAATACGTAATTTTTAGATGTTACCGATGTGATTCCGTAAATTGTGACACTCAGGAAGTAATATTATTTGGACCTTTTCTTTATTAAAGGTGCTCTAAGCGATGTTGGGTGACGTCACTTCTTGTTGATGTTCGAAGTATTGTCAAACAAAACAGAGGCTAGCTCGAACAGACGTTTGCCTGGGTGGTGTTAAGGGTATTTTAAGTGAGTGTTTGGTGTTATGTTTTTTTCCAGTAAATAGAAAATGAAGCGTCCAATATTTTATTTTATTAAATCAAGATTTTAACCCTTAAACGCACACATCCGGTCTTTAGCGACCCAGGACGTCATTTACTACCCTCCCCCTCAACCTCCATAGTACTCCTCAGTCTATTCATTATAAACAATATACAAAAAATTATAAAAGAATATATGTTTTCGAATAAATTTATGTAAAAAGTGTATAAGTATTTTTTTTTTCTGCGCAACAATAATTGAATCTCTGATGACTCAATAAGTGCAGTTCACCTTTATTCCACAAGGTGGCAATGTCTGATTCACAATATTAGCGAGATGTCTCGCTAATATTTACCACAGGCATAAAACAAAAGGATAGGAAGTATCATCAGCAAAACTTGAAATGGCTCAGTGACTTGCTGCCGAGCAAGTACTGAACGCAATCAAATATAGTGTTACTGTCACTTGATGGTGGATCTGGTGAAGAAGCTGTCAGAGATCAAAATATTGATTTTGAAGACATTGAAAACAATAGCTTTGAGAATATGGTTGAAATAGCGAATATGAGCAAGATGCTAATGTACTGGGAAATGTGCTCTGACGTAGACCGTGATGATGGTAAAAAGCATCTGCTCAAATTGAACCCTTCCAAAAGTTTCAAAAGGTAATGAAATATGCTTTATTTTATTCTTTTGTAATTGTTAGTAAAATATGAAGAGAGGTTTATATTATTACAGTAGTTAGGGAGCCGTCTGTGTTTGATATAGATCCGGGTCGCAAAAGACCAGAATATGTAATAATGATTGTAGCATTCATGCATTTAAGGGTTAAACTGTTTTGAGGCCTGTTCCAATCTATGATAACAGAGTTCCAACAACTGCAAACATAAAACAGCTCATATAATACTTAGTTTGATGTCTTGAGCTTTTAACAAATGTGCTTTTTCTGAAGGTCAAACGCCTCCTTTTACTGACCATTTGTTGCAAAAGAAAAGAAAAAATCAGTTTGTTATTTAAGTTTCAGGCCTTATTTTTTTGTACCAAGAAAAGTGTCTGCTAATGAACTGTGGCAGTGTTGTTTCAGTTCGTTCTATCTCTCTCCATCTCTGTCTCTCTTGGGGAACTCTGGGAGTACATAAACCTGCGCCGTGGCGAGAGCCAACAATTGTGAAATCACAGTTCATGATTGCACAGTTCAGAACTGTCGTTTCCCAGCGCAGCCGTGGAATCAAAGCTCAAATGAATCTCTCCTCTACGCTCATTCATTCAAATTTGTGCTCTGTGCGTCTAAAGTCTTTCTTTTTGGAGGCGAGCCATTGTTTGTATCAGTCTTGCGCAGGCAGTGGCTGGATTTGGTACGCTGTGATGTGGACTTGATAGGAGCAGTTCTCTCTTTCCGACTCATTTTCTCTCCAGCAATTGCATTTCAATTAATAACACCCAGCGAGGCATTGCTTGCGAATGAGAAATGCATATGATTGCCTTGTCACTCACCATCCAGGAAGCATTCTATGGTTGTCAATGTTCATGTCTCAAATGAACTATATAGTTTGCTCTTCAAATCTGCATAGATGCCATTGATTGCTTGATTTATTCATCCATTTAAAACTACAACAACAGGGAAAGAAACTAACTTAGACAGGCTGTAACACCCATGGCTGTAACACAGCTCATTCTAACCCATTTTTAATTTATTTTTAAATGAAATTAAACTGGACGTTTTGAATGTTCAGAGAACATGCAGAAATAATGCTTTCATAACTTTTTAGCGAAACATTCTTCGAACATATTTTTGCTAGCTGGGTTGCTGGCAGCAGAAGCTTGCGTGTTATTACATTGACGCTTCTAATGGGAAAGTCCTTTGTTTTCAGCATTATTTTTCTCAATATTTCCGCTCTTCACTGTGAGAGGTTCAAGAGGAGGTGAAGGCAGCTTGAGAAGGTCGAGTGAGGCTAACACAGGGAGAAGTGAAGCGAAATGCTAACAGACACAGGCCACTGCTCTTCCCCTCTGGCAGGACAACTCTCCATAACCCTACACAGACACCATTGCATCCCCCATCACTACCAAACTGAAACACTCTCATCCACGCCGATTCTGTGTGGGCATACGCTCATGTTAGTCATCGTGAACACAGTGCACAAACCTTTACGGCCTTTGTCGCTGTAACCTTGCTTCTGCTCTGTCCCTGTAAAATGGAAGAAAAGAGAAGAAAATGAAAGGTGTTGCATGGCAGGATGTCAAAGAGAGAGAGAGAGTAAAATGAAAGTGGGCGTGAAGAGCATTATAAAATAAAATAAAAGATGAGAGGAAGCGGTTAATGACCAGCCGATAATAAATAAAGTGCACGTCGGATTACCAGTAAAAAGAGGGAAAAGATGAAGAGAGCGGAAGGGGGAGGAACAGGAAGAGATGCAGTGTGACAAGGAAAAGGTAAGAAGCACTTCTCATGAATACAGTATTCTTTGGTCTCGTTAAGTTTTTAAAACATTTAAGGCTCAAAACGTTGTTTTGTCATGAGATATGTTATATATTACGTAATCATTTTGACACTGTTGAATTATTGTTTGCAAGTTCAATTAATTTAATTGTCCAAAAACAATATGTCCTACATTATGTGCACCACCTTGTTAAGTAATTGCAATATTACTTAAAATTGTGAACACAGGAAGTGTAAGGAATCCAGGAAGTTTCATCATTTGGACTCTTTCAATTTTTCTTAATTTTTACAAATATTTTACTGCATTTGTCAAGCTATTCAGTAATGTTACCAAAGGCTTTGAAATTATACATTTTATTTTTTTAATTACAAGCAATTATTTGGTTCAATACCTAGCCCCTATTGAGTTTTATTTTATTTAAGGATTTTATTGAATGTTTATTGCAACAAAAAAAAAAAAAAAAAAAAAAAAAACAAGAAAAGAAAAAGAAAATGGTGGCAGGGTTGCAAAACCAATCATGATTTTTCTTTGAATATAAAATAAAAGTTATTTTAATATTTGGATTATGTTCTTGAGAAAGAATATTTGTAGGTATTGTAAGTATTTTTCAGGCCCAATTTTGTACCCTGTTCAAGGAAGGTGCAAGAAAGATGTGTTGAACGTGCAAGTAGAAGAGACAAAATGTGAGAGAGAAGGTCTGCCGAATAAGGGAAGATGAATTACAGGAATGTGCACGATGGCGCGGCTCGTTTAGGAGCTGATGTGTCGGGAAGCGGAGGATGGGTGTTAATAAGAAGCCTTATGTGGCTTTCTACGAACTGAAATGCTTCACAGGCCATGGGAACAGAACAGAGAGAGAGAAAGAGAGAAAGACAACACAACATGAGCGAGGCTGCCTGATCTTTGCTGAGTCATTCAGGCGGTAGTTAAAAAGACAAACAATGAAACATTCAAGTACACAGGTAAGTATAGATTATTGAGCTCTTTCCAAACAACGAAAATTGGGTCACAGTTCATAACCCTATCAGAACAAAACTGTAGGAAGAAACCATGCTAAATTTAAATCATAAAACTTTTTTTAGGACATTTAGGACAGCAAAATTAAACGGGTTACTTTAAAAAGGATTGTTAAAGTAATTTAAAAAAGGGAATCGAAAACATATCAAAGGATGTCCGTCCATTCAAAATGAACATCTGTCAGTTAGTTGAACCTCGAATTAGGCAAATGGCAACATGGACAGGTTGCTTGACATGCCCTCATTTAAGTGTTTGTTTTTCTTCATAAACAATGTCCAAAGTAAAATCTAGGTCCTGAACCAGTTGAGAACCAGTTATATAGTTATATACATCACAACATCAATTTGCATCACTTAGGCAAGGTGGGCATGTAAAATAATGTTAAATATATTGCCAAATAGTAATTGAGACACCCACTTTTCCCAATCCCACTTTTACTTATTGTTTTATTTTAATCTGTTACTTACATAGAACATCTCGGACAGTGAAACAGTGAGCAGAACCTGATTTCACCAAGTGCAACATTACAGTCAACCAATCACATTTAAACAAGTTTACAGTTTATGTCAAGTTTAGGCTTACATCCAGGGTTAGGTGCTTCTACATCAGTGTCATTCACATCATTTCCCTCTGATTTTAGGGATAACTTATAGGTAGGGTTAGGTTTAGGGGTTGGGATATGGGGACAGGAATGTTATTCCAGTACCAACAAAATATGTTGACCCAGGAACATGTCTCTAACTATGCAAAATCAGGAAGTGCAAATAGTGTCAGAGTCTCAAATCTGATCGATTGGATGTCCCCTATGCACTCTCATGTCTGAAACACCTCTAATGCTCACTGATCATTTGATTTTAGTATCTCAAGCAGCTGTTCCTTCCACTGCTCAAAAACAACCTCAAGATATGTTGTACTGAGGCAACATGCCGGACTTCACACAGTGAAGGAGAGAACTATGCTCTGTCACATTGAGAATGATGTGTGGCTCTAGCTATGAATTAATTAATCCTCTCTGTCAGAAAAGACCAAATGTCCTGCAGATCTCTGACATCCCATAATATATTACAGTACAATGAGCTTTAGTATATGAAAATTATAATTACATCATTTTTGTAAATTAGCTGTATAAACCACAAGATTACATTTGAAGATTTTAATCCTTAAATTGGAAGTACATGGTGTTTGGAGAGTTTAATGTCTGAAATACTTTCTGGTGAACTGCTTCTGTAAACAAAAACAAAATATTATTTCAATATTTAAATCTTAATATTGGCTCATAAACATCACTAAATTTTGTTAGATTCTTTTATTAAAAAACTAAGCAAAAATTGCCATTGAAGAAAAATAAGGATAACTCAAGTTATATTATCTAAAAAATGTTGATATCTTAAGCAAATGTATCTTATTTTTAAAGAAGAAACATGACAAGACAAAAATACGAATGATTCAACTAATATTTTTTAAATACCAGATTGCTCCAAGGGGATTGTCCTTGTAATGTAAGAATACAATTGTCTTCTAAATGGACGACTTACTATTCCACAACATGCATCCGAGTTTGTTTTTGTCCACTCAGTTTCTCACAATGTCAACAACAAACACCTCAATTGCTTCTTTCCCAACTGTCCTATTCTTATCAGCAGATACATTATGAGCCGTCCATTTTTTCCCCATCATCCCACACTGTCTGTCACCCCACCTCTCTCCCTCCCTCAACCTTGACAGGCTATAATCCCCATATTTTGTCTGATCATATCACTTCTGCTACATTTGGCTGGGCTAATGCCCCGCTGCGGGGTCTCATGTGGGGGCTGAGAGAAGAGCGGGGCCCTCTCCGGCCATTTACACAGAGTGTGACTGCCATTACGCCATCACTTTGCATTTAGATAACTGCCAGCACACCTAGTAAATCAGGCCGTGCGCATCAACGTCAGTCTCCCCAGCTGAGGAGAGGGAGGGGGGGTCGCCACCTGACTGAAGCCCTCCATCAACTCAGCATCTACTGTAGATCCACTCCTCAGTTTCTCTATTAGATGCACACATCTGAGATATGGATAGGCCAGTAAGTTAAGGCAGAGATTGCAGTTATGCACATGCAAACAGGAAATTCACACCATCTTGAGATCTGCTGTTATGCGTTCATGTATGGTGAAAATTGAGTTGCTCTTTCATAGCTCAGGAAACTTAATAGAATGTTTCATTTAAATACCAAGATTGCATGAGAGGGTTCTCCTAATTCATTAAAAGAGAGATAAGAGAAAAAAGAGAAAAGATAAAGATGAGAAAATGAGAAATAAAATGAATGTGGATAGCATAGATCATTTAGACTTGGAATAATTAGATGAGAAAAGTAAATATTGAAATCCATTTGGTAAATCTGTGCACAGTTTGACATATCTTCTGAAACTCTATGAGAGACACATATGAGATTTCTGGGGTCTTTTTTTTTTCTCAGGAGAATGATCAGAAATGTTTCAGTTCATACTGAAATACATCTAGGCATATCCTGAGTGCAGATTTAGGAATTATTAAGATACCTGAACCTCTATAGGAGACACGTGTGAGATTAAAGGAGTCTTTTTTCAGGAGAAATATCTGAGAAGAAATGATGAGAAACATTATTATTGAAATCTGTCTTGGCAAATAAGGGCACAGTTTGAGACATCACTGAAAATCCTGAAATGTGAGTTTACCATGGTTTTTGTTCTCAGGAAACCAGTCTGAGGAACAGGAGACTAACAATTTTTTTCAATTTCCTTCCATTTATTCTTATTTCTGTCTAGGAAAATTAATTGAGATCTCATTTGTGATTGTTCTATGAATAAGTCTACTAGATGCGGACCCTCAACACAGCTGAAGAATGAGGTGAGCCACTTTAGCTTTACTAATGAATGACCAGTCAAATCATCATTAAACGTTGTTACTTTATGATCACCTGTACTCCATATCACTTTATTTCATTGGCTAAAGTGCAGTTTCACTGTGGCTAAAGTTTCACTCCTCCAAACACGTCAAATATTCTGATTTAAAAAGGTTCTAGAAATAACAACATACTACTGCAAGGACAAAGAAAGTCGTGAGATCTGACAGGGAATGGGACTCTCACTTCCTCTTACCCCCCTTTCTTTCTGTTCCTGTCTCTTCCTCTCGCACTTGCTTTCAAGGATGGGTGCTCCCCCAGGGCTTCGCCAGCCCTCCTTTCTCCTCATTCATTTACACCACTGCACTGATGCATGTTGGGATTGATAACACGGACACCTTCTCTTATCTTGTCTTACAGTAGTCCTATGAGTAGGAGTCCTTTGTTATCAAACGGGCGAGGAGAAAAGGGACGTCACATGTCTGTATGCACAGCCAGGAAGTTGAAAGTTCCCGCACCTCACTAAGAAAACGATTTAGTACAATATAGGAGATTCAGTGGTTCTCAGCTAAAATAGGAAAACACGGTTCAAACCCGATTCTATAATTTAATAGAGCCGAATGTTTGACAGCCACTGGGATGATGATTTGATTGATGATGTGTTGCTGAGTATGTGCATCTTAAACGGTTATTATTCTTCATGCATCCAGCCCTCTTCTCTCTGTATTTGTAGCATAACAATGTCTCTGTCACAACTCAATAATTCATTTCCGTTTGTCAGAAACCAATACAAGGTTGTTGCTGAGTGGATGGGTGTTGGTAAGTGCTGCCGTGGTGACAGTAAGAAGCAATGCATTACGTCGATAGATGGCCGAGAGAAACGGGAAGCGATGGCCAGCTCCTGCAGACACTAGGAACGATTCATGGCCCGGTGATGAATCGCAAATAGAAGATCAGGATCTGGCACATGAAAGTGATTGGGAGGAGGGAAGGAGGGGGAAAGAGACACAAAGAGAAAGAGACTCCCTTTACAATAACCGTGTCAGGCCTCAGTCTTTGACTTCGGTCGGGACTAATGATCGCTCTGATATGGGCAAGTAATTGGTGTCTAGGGATGTTAGACAACAATGTCTTATACATAACATAAAAGGCAGCCAGACTGGACCAGTATAGGGTGCAATATTTAGTCAGGGAGGCGATGCACGCATACCGTGAAAGGCAATTAAAACTAAGGGAGTGACATTCGGGTGATGCACTGCCCAATTACGGGGGCAGGACTGGGCAAGCAATTACAACCATTTTGGCAGAAGCATATGTAGTCTTATTCTCTGCTTAAGTTTGATTATGAATTCGCTTGTGTTTTTAGGCAAATATGAAAAGTCATGAACTAATATCTGAGGTTGCTGACTTTGTTATCATATCTAAGTGCAGAGGTTAATATGGTTGTGGAGCTTAGAGTCAGTTGGCAGTTATGTTCACACAGTTCAGTTTAGACTCCCTTAAAGGAATAATCACCCAATAATTTAAATTATCCTATAGTTAACTCACCCTCAAGTAGGCCTGTCACGATAACAAATTTTGCTGGACGATAAATTGTCCAAGAAATTATCGCGATAAACGATAATATTGTCGTTCTGAGACCATTTTCATTTAATATAATTATAATGGCATAATAATGCAGGTACACCTTTTCAACGATCTATAAACTTTTATTTCTAAAGAATATTAAACATTGAAAACGGAAAACATTTTAAATATCCAAAAAATGAACAAAACAACCAAAAACAATGAAAGCAATGGACTCTTCGGTTCGCACACCGAACGCGCAGCGCCACGTTTTTTAAATTCGAACACATTATTCTCTATGACAGTACACACACCGGCGGCGCCTTTCGGCGTCTGTCCGCGGCGCCCAGCAACGGCTTCAGGACCGTGTTCAAAATCCTGCCGCGCCACAGAGCGCCATTTAAATAGTTTTATATTAAATTTACATTTATGTGTCTCAAATCGTAGTTAATGTATATATGGACTTAACCCTGTGCTGCAATATACATTTAGTTTTATATTTATTTACAGAAATCAGAAAATTGCTGATGTTATCGGATTTTCAGGTGACAGTTGTCCTAGACGTGGCGCGGCGCGGCGAGCTGCGCGTCCGGTGTGTGACCCCATTTAGTGTCTGTTAACAAAATAAATGTCTGTTAATAAATAAAATGGATGTAAAATTGCACTTCGAAAAATATTAAACATAGGCTTTAGACATTAGGCATAAATAGTGATACATTCCATAACAGGCCAAACTGACAGTTAGGACCTTTGTAAACAAATAAAAAAAAGCCTCAACAAGCCATATCACACCATTCTGCACTGTCCTCCGGTTACTTTGTCCTCCTGTTACTTTGTCAAGTGATTGTGTACTGTCGGGAAGACGGAGACGCACTTTATTGCGTGTATGCTGCGCACTGAAAATACTTGGTTAGGATTAGGGGTGAGGAGTGCGTGCGTATTACACGCCATAAAGAGCGTATCATATGCACGCAAAAACTATTTTTGGCGTATAAATGGCACGAGAAATAACATTCGTGGTATAGATACGCATTTTCATGTGATCGGGCTCGCTGTCGCAACTCACAATTAGCGTCTTCTCTCTCTCCCGGCAGTAGCCGCAAACGCGGCGCCGCCTCCCCACACAAAGACCATGCAACTGACAACAAGAGGGTTCACTCCTCCTATACGCTAAAGAACCGAGCGAGAGTGGTCATCCAGTCTCTTTGGTAGAGAGAGAGAGAGACGAGGAAAACAAACAAGCATGCAAATGGAATTATCGCGGCCGGAAAAATTATCGAGCTCATTTTTTTTTATCGTGCGATTAATTGACTTATCGACTATCGCGACAGGCCTACCCTCAAGCCATCCTAGATGTATATGATTTTCTTCTTTCAGCCAAATACAATCAGAGTTTTTATTAAATAATATCCTGGTTCTTCCCTGCTTTGTAATGGCATTGAATAGTGTCCGAGTTTTTAAAGCTCCAAAAAGCATATCCATCCATCATAAAAGTAATCCATATGACTTCAGTGGGGTAACAAATGCCAAGACTTTATAAACTAGAATCAACCACTGTACGCGTGTTCACAAGAGAGTCGAGTTCCGACGGAAGGGTGACCTCTGACCCGGCGTAGGACGGATCTCCTCTTCACTTGAATCTAAATCCTCCGACATTTTTCTTTAAAACTTCTTGTTTTAGACTTTCAAAAAACCTCTGTGCTTCTGTGTTCATCAGTTCTCACCTACATCATACGTCGGGTCTGAAGTTGCCTTTTCGCCGGAACTCGACTCTCTCATTAACGTGCTTACTGCCGTTGCCGGAAGCCAGTGATTATAGTTTATATGTATGGATATTTGTCTTGGAATTTATTAACCCACTGGATTTTGGATTACTATTATGATAGATGGATGTGTTTTTTGGAGATTCAAAAACACGGACACTATTCAATGCCAATACAAAGCTGGGAAGAGCCAGGATATTATTTAATATACTGTATCTCCGATTGTGTTCTGCTGAAAGAAGAAAGACATGTAGACCTAGGATGGCTTGAGGTTGAATAAATTATGGGATCATTTTCATTTTTGGGTGAACTATTCCTTGAAAGGGATTGTTCACCTAAAATTGACAAGACAAGACAATTTGAGATTCACACCTGTTAGGCCATGTTCACACAGCAGCAGAGTAAGGTTGTTCGTCCTGTATTTGAGTCTTTAATACGGTTACATTCACGCACAGTTCAGTTATTTACAGGAATGACAACCTCATTCTATAACAGAACTCACACCCTTAAATTTTCAGGACTCACAACTGGATTCTGGGAAAACTTGCTGTGTGAATAGAATGGACTGGACAACTAGTTGTCTGTCACGTCATACAGTGAAAGAGAGCAGCTCTGCACTGCACAAAAGCATGTCTACCATGTTTTGTTGTTTTCGTGTGTGGTTTTTCGCTTTCAGTAACTTACAGCAACTGAGATCTGAGCTGTGTGTCATCTAAAGGTTTTACAGTATATCCAATCACTGTTCTATACCAGAGCTGCTTCCATAAGTTTTGTGTTATATGCGCAACTGAAATGCTCCGCTCTCCACCAGATAAAAAAGTTGTTGTTGGTAAATAATGAAGATTTGACGGATGAACTCACAGCTCGACTCGAGAAATTGCTGTTTGAACGGGACATTTCGAGACTCACGCCTGTACGTAAATGCGGTTGTCAATCCCAAAAACTGACAGTGTGTCAGTCCCAAACTCTGATTGTATGAATGCAGCCACGGTGTATTCACAGTGTGTGCAATCTCTGTGTGATCATATTGCGAGGTCATGCTGACCATCTAAATTTGAGACTTTTCATCAAATATTATTGTACCATCATCAGCATGTCTTCAAGTTGCATATCATGCTTTATTCCAGGCTTCCGTATCAATATTATTGATTTTGATGTGAAGAGCAGGAAACATAAAAAAATATATAAAATCAGCTATTTATATAAGAAATATATCTCTTACATAATGACTCAATGTTCCCGCTATTTACAAGACATGTAAAGACGGACATCAAGGCCCTGTACATCCTAAATGTAACATACATCCATTAGACAAACACACACTTAGTCTAACGTTTAATTACCCAGCCAGGGAGGAACAAAATGAAGCTTATTTCTGGATGCAGACACCAGACAGTGTCCCCACGCACACGCTCCTTTGCTCTCTGTTCCTTTCTGTCCTCGCACCAATCATTTAGTGAGTTAGACAGACCTAATTCATACAGAGCTGCAGTGTGAGCAAAGAAGGAAAAGTGTGTCTGTGATGCTCCACATGATCAAAAAAAAAAAGAGCGTTAAAGAATAGAGGAAAAAATGCACTCGTTTTTCGCCGGTTCCTCCTACTTGCCCCAGCCGCACATCACAGGGGTGTAGAAGCAGCCAGTCCTTTCTCTTCTTTTTGATTTGTGCTGGAGAAAAAGAAAGTGTTTGTCCCTAATTAGCTTCCCCTGCTCCCGCTTCCACACAAGATTTTAATTATGATTGGGTGTTGCGGTGGATGTGAAAGAAATGCATGGCTGACATCAAGGCGGCACTGGCCAGGAGAGATACGCCATGAGCCCCGCAAGCAGTCTTGTATTGTACGGAAGACTTTGCTTCTTGGTGGAACAATGTCCTGTGAAGAAATGTGCGACCGTGAACCGCAGGACGTGAAACTGGAGGCAGAGAGCAGGGGGCAACTAACAGCTGTGTGTTTGCAAAAGCAACAGCCATCGCAGCAGGCCTCCAAAGTCATGTTTCTCTAAAAGGTTTCGAATAGGTGACTGGGAAGGCTCTGTTACAGCCCACATACTGGACATGTATGGATACGGCTGGGAAGTGGGAGCATTCTTGTATTAATTTGCAGGGGAATGTGTTAGGGATACACAAAAGAGAAAAAGACTAATATCCCTGCACTCACCACCTGCTTTATCAAAACTCCAGAAGTTAGAGAGAAAGTTTTAGACCTAATCATTCTAAGTCAGACTTTCCCAATGACAGTGACCTTGCAAACATCCCCAGGGATGAGCGGCACACTTACATTCAGAGCACTTTGTTTTTAAGATGCAAGGCCAACTACTGAATGACCTGAGTCATCCCACTACACCTGGCTCTAGAAGCACCTGACACCTGACCAACATTCACTGTGATTTTGCCTGGATCAACATTCCTGTCCGAAAACTTATCCCTAAAATCAAAGGGAATAACATTGATGTAGAAGCACCTAGTTGTAAGCCTAAACTTGAAATAAACTGTAAACTAGTCAAATCAAATCTGATTGGTTGATTGGAATGTTGTTCCAGGATCAACAAAGATCCAGGAACATGTTGGACACGGTGAAATCACATTCACTCCAGACCAACACCTGTAGGAGCTCTCTGTTCTCCTATCTCATGTACAGATTACTGCCTGTTGAACTCTTTAACTCTTGACAGTCTGTAAATTGAAGCCCTTCAATTTCTCTCATTCTCTCAGTATGATCTTGTGAATTTGTCAATGATTTCTAGACAGTTTTGAGCAGCACGACTCAATGATGTACATTTTGTGGTGGTATTAGTCGTGCAAGCCAAACGTTTGACTATTGCTTTAAAGTCTGATGCATACAGTAGCTTATTCTGGCCAAGATTGTCAACTTAGCAGTTGTTTGACTTCAAATTGACAAGAACATTTGTTATTTTCTGATGTATAGTGGCAGGTACGACTAAAATCAATGCTATTCACAATTAGACCAGCATACAACAAACAGGATCTATGAAAGGTTGTACTGATAATCCTAAAGAAATTAGTAAAAAAAAACAAACACAATTGTGGTCACAATTTCCTTCTACCTAAAAGTTAAAGTGCTGACTATTTCATGAAAACAACATATTGCAAATAAGTTGGAAGATACAGTTTGATTTGGTGAAATTCATTAAACCTTCAAACTTCCAAATCTCAGAACTTTCAAACAAGACTTTGTCAAGCCACCATGTAAGGTTTTCTAGTAAAAAATTAATGAAAATTTATTAAAATGAATGTAGAATTTCAATGACAGAAACAAACTTTGAATTCCAGCTCAACATAAACATTCTCATCTTACATTTACTAGCAAAACCTTTTCTTGTGGGAAGACCATCAGTCGATAAGGGTAGACACTCTTATTTGTTGTAAATAAATATAATTAATAATTTGTTTGTTGCTTTTTCTGGGTACTCAAATCGCTTTACATGGAAGGGGGAAATAGATTGAAGCATACATCCATTGACAATGTACTGGAATGTGCCTCACATCACTGAAGAACTGTATCTACATAAAACAACAACAATGCAACGAAATGTTATAAAGGTAGAGTAGAATTTCAGCTGAAGTTTAAGTTGAAGTTTTGACTTTTCTGACAGCCTTGTTTGTGCATTCAGGCACTGTCTTCTGTCTAGCTCTGAATTTGTCAGTGTGTGTGCAAGTTTGATCATAAATCCACAGTGTTTATCAGAGAAGCTTTGGTTTCTTTGTGAGGAAGGTTATGTGTGCAGTAGGATGATGGGTGTAACATTGGCAGTCTGTTTTGATTTCTGTTCTTGTCGGTGTCTTGTTATCTGTTTATTAGTTCAGTTTAGTCTTCCTCCGCCCCTGCCTGTTTGTTTCTATGGTTACATATTGATTAGTTAGTTCTGTTCAGGTGTGTCTCGTCTTATCTTTTTAGCTCTCCGGTTTGTTTGTGTATTTAAGCCCTGTGTCTAGTTCAGTCTTTGTCAGTTCTTAACGTTTTACTATGTTGGTTGTTCCGTTCCTGAGTCTTGTTCTTGAGTCTGAGTCTGTATTTGTGAAGTTTTGAGTTTATTGAATAAAGGACTGCTGCACATGGCTCCTGCTTCAACCAACGTGACAATAGGATTGTAAAGCTCAGCAGGTGTTCAAATACATTCTAACATGAGATGGTCTTTGTCGACCATTGGTCAAACAAGAATCTAGCCTCATTGTAATCTAAGGGTTTATAATACTATATAAGTATATGTCTAAGTATTGTTTTTAATGATTGTTTATTATGTCTTAAGGGCCTTACACACTGAGCATGATTAAGCGATACAAATGTATGATGTGACTACATCCTTGAATCTAAATGATAGATCCATATTAGTGATCAAGGTTTGCAATTGAGTATTTTCAAAATTCAGACAATTGTTTTCTGTTTGAAAGCATATTTTCTATATTTATTCTTCTATATTCTGTATTTTATGTCGGTCTGCACTGTAAAATGTCACTTTCTATTGCAAGCACATGTCTCTGAAAATACATGGGTAGAAATCTAAAAATATTGGGTAGACTAGGAGTGTTGTAACATTTTTTTTCAAGGTACAGCTTGTAATTCCTATACCTTTCAGAAAATAAAATATTCACATATTTGTCTGCAATAAATTAGAAATAAAGCACTATAATGAATGTCTATTTTGAAAATGTGGTAAAAATAAAAATCCTGTTGAAACTTATGCTTGTTCAAAATAATAATTATGCTAGCCTGCATTTATTTTAATCATTTTTATTTTAAATAAATAAGATACATATATAGGAAACATTTAACTATTTTAGCTCATTTCAAATTGGTTTAACTGGTGTCACAATTCACCCTTGTATTACAATACTCCTCTAATGCTGTTTTATTCATATCTTCTACTATTGTACTGTATGCTTGGCTGACATACACAAAAGACAAACAAACCATCGTCTCTGTGATTGTAATAAATGTGCCTAGATACATCGACAGGTGGTGCAACGGACTGGTGTTCAAGACTACAGACTGTAAGTTTCGCCAATATAGGCTCCAGCGCGCTCAATGTCGCCGCCTGGCCGCGACGCGAGATATATGTATCTGGCAGCGCGTTCCCTGAGACTCAAAACGAGGCTGCGTCTCGATCAGGGCGCGCGGACTGCATTCCTCCTCATTCATGCCGTGCTGAGACTTCACACTCGGAAAGTGCACGCGGAGCTTTACACACTGCTGCCGAGAAAATGTACTCAAGTTTGAGATTTTACGCATGGCGAGGATAATAAACCAAGGTATCAAGAGCACAAGTAGGTAACCTCGGTTCTTTACGCACAGGCGAGACTTTTCAATGCAGTTTGTTTAAGGGGAAATGCAGTTTTTTTTAGATCAGATGCGTGTCGCGCGCTGTTTTCTTCGGCGTTCCCTGCGAATGTATCGATACTTGATTGCGTCGGAACAGCCGAGGAGTGCGATGTGGACATTTTATATGCGGTTTGACACCTCAGTGTCTATTAACTGACGCATAAAACAAGCTGATATTTGCATTGAACAGCAGTAGTGGAGGACTAACTTGGTCAGATTCCCTGTGGTTTAATTGCTTTACTGAAACAAGTAAGCAGGTTATTTGGGTACAGGGGCGTTCTCTGAGAATATGCAGAATGTGAACGATGCATTTGTTGGATAGCGCAGTTTACCACTGCATATCACACTTTTAGGGATAATATTAACTGCATAGCGAGGGATGTTTTATATGTTTGAATAAACCAGGCTCTGCCCAACGCCTCTTAATTGTTCAGTTATTTGGTTATTGGATTGTCAGTATCAATGTGACAGTATGTGGGTTGGCTGTCTGTAAAATCACCAAGACTGATTCAGCTGGGGATTCGGGAACATTGGATGTAGGTTACAACAGTTAGGCTGCATGAGAAAGGCAGAAATCTAAGATTAGACAATTTTCTAATTGTAATTTCACGCATGTAGCCTACTATCAGCATAGCCTTCACATATAAAGATCTATCAGATGGCTTTTATTACGGTTAAATTACCTATTTTGTGGAGCAGACATTATAGCTAGACTGTATTATTTTTTTGGTTGGCGGGCAACTGTTTGACAGTCGAAGGTTGGTGTTTTTTTATCTTTATGAATGAATGATATGATCTACTTCATTCCTTTTTATTATAACATGATGCTGTTATTAATGATTTTAAGAGAAAAATAGACTAGTACGTGTTTTCTTGCAGTAAGTGAGCCGAAATATTACGTATTTGTCAATGTTTTGATCTTGCTCTGCGTCCTTCCAGTGTTCGATGGCTTTGGTTTTTCATATGACTGATAAGAGTTTATTTTGAAAGTAAAGGTGTTGTATGGAAAGCTCGGTAAATAATCATTACACATTCAGCCTATTGAAATTTGGTCGGTTAAACTCAAGACTTCAATGTCCCAGTCAGCATTGTAGCACGCGTAACCGTGCTGAAAGATTTTATTGTGGGGAAATAAGCAGACTGTCCAAAAGTTACGTGTTTTATATAAACTCATATTCCGTGTTTATTGAGAGTGGCACCTCTTAGGCTACCTTTTGGGCACAAGCAGTGATGCCATTTCAGTTCCATTCTTGAAGTAGCGCCGAGTATGACAGTAATGATGGAAATTCCATATATTCCACTATATATGGTGTAGCCTTATTAAGCCTATTAAATAGCTAAGCGAACAAAGATGTGCTAAAGCGAACATAATAAATGTGTTAAGATTTAACACTTAGGCTATAGCTATTCATTAATATTAGCTAGCCTACTGAATAAGAACTGTAGCCTACAACAAAACGTGCGTATTTGATTTAAAAAGCATGAGTCTTTTGGAAAATTGACCACATTGGTCACGTTTTGTTTTTGATTCACTAAGAACAATCCACTAGTTAGAGTCCCTGGTAGTTTGATGAAGTTTGTGTTATGAAGTGATGTTAGAGCATCAATCTCAACGTTAGGCGGAAAATGTCCAACTTTATGTCAGAGCGGTTCGCCTCTGTGACACTGTGAGAAACGAAGTGCGCCATGTCAGAATTAATATCGCTATGAGTCGTTATGTTCCGCGCACTCGGCCTTTGCCGTGATTGACGGATGTTTTAAATATCCCTGACATCCTCACCTTCGAGCTTGTCAGTGCCAGCCTCCTCCCGAGTCTCTCTACCGGTGTGGAGTGGGCTGTGGGCTGCATTAAACCTCTGTGCCCACTCTACATGACATGAGGCGCTGCGAGCAGACAGAGACAGTTTTGGCGCCTTTCCCCACACTAAATAACGTCTGCAGCGTTATACAGTACTACGTCACAATTACAGAGTCACGAGCTACAGTTGCATTTATAGTGACCGAGGCTAGTTGTTACACTTTTTATTACAGTGAATATTACCTAGGGTAGGTTTATTTTGGATAGTCAATTTCTGTGTGTGCAAATGTCTTAAAGTCTTATGGATATATAGAAAATGTGCTGTTGAACACACCTCTTGTGACAATGTGCCCCAATTGTGTTTACCCAACAGTTTTAGAAAAAAAAATGGAGGAGACAATTAATAATTTTTTTTATATGTTTATTGGTTTTGAAGTAAGTTTTTTAAAAGCAAATACAAAACTCTTGACGTTTGAATCTTTATACCCTTGTGACAACTAGCCTCAACCACCCATGCATTGATTAAATAATAAATTAATCATTTTGCCCACAAGCATCTCTCCTTCATATTTATAAGCCTTAGCTGCCAGTTTTTCGGTTTCATTTTTCCTTCTTTTGAATAGAGGGCTCTTAGATTCTCATTAGCTACTAACTTGTCTTTATAGTTTCCTTCCGTATCACTTCTAGGACAGACAATGATATCTTTTTGATTGAGTTTATCATAAAACACAAGTTATTTAATTTACTCTTCCAATCCATTATCAGCTCTTTCTGCACCTCAAATCTGTGGAGACGTCAAACTAACACAATAAAGGCAGTCAGGCCTGAAGTGTTTTGAAGCCGACTGTATCAGATCAGAGGAAGAGATAATAAAATTGTTTCTCCCTTCACTTTTCTTCTAGTATGTACGTTTATATAAGTGTACGCCAAAGGCTGACAGATGGTTATCCCTCTGAGAAAGCGTGTGATATTTAGATACTTCATGCCATAGGAATATGACAGGAATAGAGATTAGGCTACCATTTTATATTTGATCAGTCTTATTAGCAGCCTACTCTGTTGTATTTTAGTAATGCAAAGAGCGCTGTTGCATCAAATTCATTATTATTTCCCTTTTCTGAGTTATTGTGTGTGTATAAATAGTTTTTTGGCTTGAGCAGTGTTTGGAGATTGAAGGGTCAGGCCATGTTTTGTTTGTCATGGCCGTCGTCCAGAGGAGATGCAGCTTTTCCCTCTCCCTCAACAGACTGGAGGTCTCAGCTGGGAACCTCAGTGTAGGATCAGTGCCACTCATGATGTCAGGACAGCAATGATGGAGCTCTCATTCTTCTTGTGTTTTTCCAGCCCTCTTTTTTTTTTTTTTTCAACAGCCCATCAAAAAAAATTCCATCCCTACCTTTGTTTTGAGCTGCTGTATTTCTTGTTTTGCTGTCAAAGTATGAGGCCGTGAGTGAGATTAGAAGCTTTCCTGGGGTGACCAATGAAGCTTGACCATGAGCAGGAGTATCTCATTCTAGAAAACATGATTCAGCAGTTTATAATTCAATGGTATAACATGGCACCATATTCTAGGAATAGATAAGTCATGTGTTTGTGATGGAGAGAGCACAATCCGTATGCATTTGGGACTGACTGTTTTCCACTGTCGAACTAACCAGCTGTGTCTTGACCACTTCCTGGAGTCCAGCTATTCGACTAGCGCTTGAAATACCAAGTGTGACCTTTGACATCATTGTCAGGCCACATACCATTGAGAATGAAAGCGTCAAGGGCCCTCGAATGAGCTTTTGCAGCCTTCATCCATCTTGGGTTGGCCCCTGACCCCTTATGCATATTGAACATTACATCAGTTAGCTTTATTAGTGATACATGCTGTTAGATTTAAATTACAACGTCTGGGACCGTTAATGTACGTCAATACCAGTCAGTGGTGTGGATTTCTCTTTTGGGACAGGGTGGGGGGGACCTTTCCACTCACCTCTCCTTTGTAGTTTCCAGGACAGCGCATCTATCCCTCAGCCTTATCGGGGCTTGGATCCGATCAATGCTATCTGCCATCTGCTTGCAGACTACAGCTTTACCATCACCCTCTGTGGAGTTTTCTATGGCCCTTACAACTGATCCTAGACAGCATTTTTACGACACTCACAATGTATTATGTTAAGCATAGGGTAGGTTTCACTGATGCCAAACCAGCTGTTAAGGGTATTATTAACTGGTGCCGTTGTGTTTTTCCTTTTCGCTTGCCTGTTTTGTATCGAGAAGGGCTTTAGGGCTCTTATAATGGAAGTCACAGACTGGCAGCATCTTGGAGCCAAATTTCTTTTTACTTTATTCAAAGGCGTCCCTCACAACGTATCCCTTCAGGTCTGGTTTGGTTTATTTACCCCTACTGATGAAAGTGACTCTGAAATCTTCGCCGTAGGCAATGTGAAGTTAGTAATAAGAATAGCCACGTGTGTTTATAAGGGTTTGCATGTGTATATAAGTAAATTTGGGCTGTGTGTGCAAAAGCCGTTTCCCACCTTTCTGTTCATTGTGGTCTGAGCAGGTTTGCTCTTTGTGATGCCTCCTTATGGTATAAGCAGTGTGAACTCAATAATAGACTATTTACTGTCTGGTTCATTTCATTTGGCCGTCGTCTTTCCTTGGATACTGCCGCTGAAGCACTTCCTCAGGCAGTTGTGGTTTGTGTACTGAAAGCCAGTTAAATAATGCACGATCTCTAGACTGGCCATGTAAGTAAGACTAAAAGTGATGGGGCCCAAGGGGACGTCCCTCTCCTAGGACCACAGATGCTCTAAAAGTCCTTTCAAGAGGTCAACAGTAGCCATATAGGTGCATTTTCAATGTGTAAGAAACTGGATAGTATGTGCAGGATACGGTGTCGTTTTTAATATGGTGCTCCGTGGAGTTGTTTCAGCAAGTCAATAAATGGATAAAGCTAGCTCTTGATAGATTGATAGATGTAATATTTCATGATATTGAATTGGTTTTAATAAGAGCGTTGAGCTTGTTAAGTCAAGGTCCTGGTGTTCAGTCGCCTCTTAATTAATATCTCATTAAAAGACGGCGTGTATTGATCTCTCTGGGTAATGTTCAACCTTTAATACTGCCAGAATGGATTCAGATAGTTGACCTCATAATCTCAACTGTTTTCGCTTGTGGTTCATTCTGGCATTATAGATCGGGACCTTTGCTTTGTAATTTTGGCTGCTGGTGATCTTTGCTTGGCTGGTTTTGGGCTAAAGGCGGGTTTGATTTGGAGCCCGCTTTGTGAGTTGGTTTTCATTCAGGATTAGGTCTAATCCGGGTGAGAGAAACCAGTGCATTGGATCTGTCGTGTCAGGCTTATCCGTTGCCAGAGTAACAGAGGACTGTGAAAGGGTTAATTGAAATCCCAAAGCGAGGTGACGTGTCGCCCTAATCCCTGCTGCCCCTTGACCTCTAACCTCACGGGGGGTCTTTGACGGGGGACCTCCTTGTCACTGCAGACTTCTTGGGAGCCCACTAAACTTCTCATTCCATAATGATGCTTTCTGCTCGGGAAACAGAAATCATTAATCATGTTTCTAACAGCTAATCATGATTTTCCAGCAGTTTGAGAGCGAGCAAGTCAAGGAAGGGACTGCTTCTTTTTAAGAAGGTGATTATGCCAACAACAGCTCCAAATGAGTGAACTTTAAAAACTCCTCACGGATGCAAGGGAAAATGAGATGAGTTTGAAATGAAATAGAATGTATTCCCATATTAGTATTTGACAGCCATTTTTGTTACTCTCTCAAGGTCTGTTTACAATGGTTAGTGTTGCAAAGTCAATTGCCAGTAGATGTTTTTACATTTAAGATTATCTGCACTCCAGATGGCAGATTATGTCCCTGCTCATTTGCATAAACTGACAAACTCAGCTCAACCTCGCCAGTGGTTGGTCAAAATCTTACAGAAAATGAATGACTTTCGGTTGCGTTATTACTGCACATTGCTGTCAGTGTGAACACAACTTCAGTTTGTCAGACTACGTTCAGACTAGTGGCAAATGTGGCCCAGATCTGATTTTTTTTGTTGCTCAGATCTGTTTTTCTCATGAAGTGTGAACAGCATAAACGCATGGAATCTGATCTTTTCAATTCCGATTTGTGCCACTTCCATATGTGGTTCTAAATCCAATACAGGTCAGATGTTTTGCAGCCATATCGGAATTTCATGCAGCTCATGGTAGTCACTTCAAAGATTTTCCATACCCAAAGTTATGAAGACAGTTGCAAAAGGTAGTCAGTGAGGGACAGTGATGTGTCAGAGGCAGAGCTCATAAGTATTACAGTGACATGACAGCTCTATATAAATGCAAAACATGATGGCTCGTATAATAAGTGTTTAAAAACTATGCACTTTTTTCACATCCTCGTCTTCGTTTTTTTTTATATTGCCTGCGTATAAATTTGCTTGCCCTAGGCGATATTTATAAGATATTTTTTATACTATATCTTACTCTTTTGCATGGATTATCAATTGTCATAAGTGTTCTTTCGTTCTTTCTTTCTTTCTTTCTTTCTTTCTTTCTTTCTTTCTTTCTTTCTTTCTTTCTTTCTTTCTTTCTTTCTTTCTTTCTTTCTTTCTTTCTTTCTTTCTTTCTTTCTTAATCTTTTCTCTCTGAGAGGTTGGTTAAGTTGCATTTTAAACATGGGCCTCTCTGTAGAGCTCTGCTGAACATCAGCAGCCTGATTCCTTTAACATAGCCGGCTGCAGGCATTCTGTCTCCCTGGAAAATCTCCTCTCTCTCTCCCTCTCGAACACACTCTCTTTGAGTGGCCCGATCTGGAAATGATTACTCTGCCAGACCAATGAGCAGGCTTCCCTTTGATGGGTCATAAACAGAGGTCGGAGGTCAAATTCCTCTCCCCAGATGGAATTCTCTTGACATGCTTCACTGCAGAGCCCGGAGGTGTCGTGGGGGACGGACTGTACGCGTGTCATCATGCCTTAGTGGGTCAGTGTGAGTGTCTTGTGTGCAGGATGCACTTGTAAATCTCCTTTGAGACTCTGTTAGGAGAGAGATAATGTGTTATGGTGCGTATGGAAGGTGTGTGTCTATTTGAATGTGCGAGGGAGATGACATCATGTGTGTGAGTGTGCGTATTTGAAAGTGTCACTCTGATGGAATGACTAGTAGGCATTCAGCCACAGGAGTGTTGGGGTGTGCGCCTTTACACCTCTCCTGACAACCTGCATTTAACGTGTGTTTAGAGCGGTGTGCGATTTCACTGTTTGTAAGATGTTTTCTTCGCCACCTCTTGTTGCTTCCCAAAGGAGCTTTTCAATGGATCCAACTTTTCTGACAGCCTATTGCCAGTAAATTCAGATTTTAGCTGGAAAACAGAGAAAATACTTGTCTCTAGACTGATTAGGCACCATAAAGCACTCAACTGTGTCTTTAGTGAGACTGTGAACGCATGATGAATGCACAATATGGTGCTCAGTAGAAGTGGGTTCTTCTGATTTTTGTTTTGTTTTGTTTTTTGGCTGTTGCTTCATGAATAAGATATTAAAAGATTAAGAATCTGGAATTTCATGTTGGCGAAAAATATATTTTTAAATATTTTTCAATGTGTCTTAATTTCATCATGCAGTTATGTGGGAGATATGGAAAAAGCTTTCCTTAGTATGTCCCCAGATTTTAATAGCACATAAATCAAATCAAGCATCTGGCATTTTATCAGTTTAGAACTATTGTCTTTTAAAACATGAATACAAGAATATTGTACTTTCAAATGTCATTTCAAATTTTCACCCAAAGTTTCCTTCAGATTATAGAAGACAATGGTGCCCATCAACTCTTTGGTTACAGACATTCTTCAAATTATCTTCTTTTGTGTTTTAAGCAGATGAAAGATATTCATAAAGGTGGAACAACTTGAGGGTGTAAAGGATTCAACAAATTTCAACTGTCCCTTCAGTTAAGTTATCTGTTAGCTGTCAAACGTTGTTTTTTTTTAAACAAAATGGGGCAAACGTAGTTATAGCATACATAGCATCTAAAAACACAGACAGTGTCCTTTAAACATAAATATTTTATAAAATTCTGGTGTTGACTTGTCAACTACCCATTTGTAAAAGTTGAAGAATACTCAAGTGGCGGTCCTCTTGTGAAAGGTGTCGGTTTGAATCTCGTCTGTGTTCGTTGTCTTGTTTTCCCTCTCTCTTTCTTCTGTCAATTCAATTCACGTGTGCTCTCTCTTGTCAGTAAAACGTAGGAAAAAAGCCCAAAAGAGTGTGCAATTGTACTGCTGTTCTTGAGCTAGATTTATGTTGTTGTTGAATGCTTGCCTTTGCAAAACTCACCAGTAGGATGCTAGTGTTTTCTTGGAGTATGCCAGGACCTTGCAATGCAGTTGCTAGGGTGTTCTGGGTGGTTGTTAGGTAGTTGATTACAGGCCTGACTTAAGGTCTTTGTGAAATTCTGATCCCTAGATATGGCTTGGGTCTTTCATTGTAAGTCTATTGTATTTTTATTTTGTCTGCCAGGTTAAACTGTACTTTGATCACTAGTAATAGGCTAGCTTTTGAGGTATAATTCATGCCATTTGTAGCACAAATTTTACAACATTAAACTAAAATAAAAAACCCTTACCATAAACAGTTATAATATTGATACAAACCCTACTATTTATTCCTTAGTTTAGTTTTCCACACCCTTCCCCTATGTATTTGACTACAGAATGAGGTGAAGTCAATGTGACCATGCCCTTTCTATAGGCTTAAACTGAAACACCTCTGTTTTTAATATTCAGAAGGACAGAGACATAAGCACATCTTTCTTCCCATCCGCAGCTGTTAGGACTCGAAATCTCTCAGTGGATGAGGGCTTTTGTGAGATGCAGCAGATGCTGTTTGGTATAAAGGCTCGGCAGAACGCTCCAGATGATCGCGAGAAGAATGAGTTGTGCTAAGAGCTGGCGAGCGGCCCGATGCAATATAGATATTTCTCCATTTCTTTGCTTATAAATGTGCTTCTATCCCAAACCTTCATTTCTTATGTGCAAAAAACGAATGTGGGTTTGAATTTTAACACACAAGAGTCTGAAAGGACATATGCGGCGCTGTTTATTGAAGGGCAAGAGGAAGGAAGAGTAGGTTAATAGCTAGCTTTACTTCCTCGTCCTTGGCAGATGTATTTTTGTGTGTGTGACGATAAAAATCCAGCAGCGGTCTTCGTCAGGCTTGCTTTTGTGGCTGCCACCGGGTCGCTGTATAATTGAGAGTGTGATCCTCTTGAGTTTGGTCTTTACAGCGGCCGACGATACTGTCCCTTTCACACTCTTGCGCACACACTCTTGGCTTAGATAAGACTAGTCTGTTTTAGCCTCTTGCTATATAGCTGTTTCCAGCTCGATTCTCATGCTCCTGTGACCCTGTGAGTGATGGCAGTGCAGTGCCTTAATGACCATCAGCAGAGCCGGGTGACCCTCGGCTGTGCCGCTGGCATTAAACCGGATGTAAGTTTGTGTGCAAGCGTTTTAACATAAGGGCTGCTCAGCAGTCGTCTGCCACTGATATCAGTGTGTGTTACCTCAATGAGAGCACTCTCCTGTTTACTCATTTGATTGACTTCAGGACAGGTTTGTTTGGCAGGCACACGTGTGTGTGTGTGTTTGTGCACGTGTGTTTGCAGACTGGCCATCCTTAGACAGTTCTTAAAGTTTTATAGACTCCAGTGCCATTCTTTCCCGTTTCCTGTTGAGTTCTCAATCGTGTCCAGATGAGCCGGTCGCACTGGCGGTGGTGGAAATGCAAACAGCGACGAAACAATGGCCTGGCCCTTGTTCTGCTATATAAGCCACCAGACTGGGGTAGTGTCCAAACTCTCCTCAGGGGAAAATACACTAGAGCTCTCTAATAAACACTCAAGCAAACTGACAGTGTTAACGCCCTGTGGACTCTAAATCTAGTCAAGAGGATCCATTTATTATTATTATTTTTTCTAAAAATAAAAATTCCAATGTTGAATTAAATTTTTTTTTTTTTTTTTTACAAATTAAAGCAAAAAATATTAAAATAGTTATTTATTAAAAATTATTTTACTTTAATTGTATTTTTATTTTGATATTTAAAATCCAATATTTATAAATATAATGGTTTAAATATCATGTAATAAATGAAATATTTAATTACAGTTTAAAATTAAATTAGACATTTTATTTAATATTACATTAAATATTTGAAATAATTTTAATAACTACATGTGATCATTTATTAAATTTATAATCATTTATTAAATGATTAAATCTATTTATTAAATAATTATATGAAAATATTATCATAGTTTATTTAATCATAATCTATATATTACGTGGAATTTTTGGGTGGTACACTACTTCATGCAAATATTAGTGGTTTGACAAAAAAGGCTGGGAACCCTGATTTGTTGTTGTTGTTGTTTTTGTTTTTAAATAAATGATAAAAACGTTCCTCTACATTAAACCCTCATTATTATAAAAGAATATTATGAACTCATTATGTGGAGTGATTTACTGATAAGAGCCGTGACTCATTCGTAATGAACGTCAGCGTTTGCTCTTGCACACAGATGTGCTGTAGCTGATATTTTGTTTGTTCGTGGTCATTTGTGGTTGCACTGTAGAGAGAGTCTTTTATTCTTTTATTCCTTTTTCACTTAATCATCTGGCATTGGACTTTGCTTTTATGCTTCTGCAGATGCTTTTCTCTCTTATGCTTTTAAATGGGGAATGATACAACAGTTTCGATTCATCCTAAAATGAATTCCTTGAAGCCATTGTTAGTGAATTTGATAATCGTAACTGAAGCTTTGGCAAAGTCTTCTTTGTTTGTTTAATTTGTAGAAGATCCTGACCTTCACATATCCACATAACTGCTTTAAGTGATTCCAGAAGTAAGTTGTTTTTGTTTGACCAAATTTTGTTTCGCCTTGTCATGAAAAGTAAACCTTGACACGATAGGTGTTTTTCTTCCCGACTTCCTGATCAAACCATAGATATACGTAAGGCATCCCTTTTTGAGCCTCATCAGCCTGTCAGGCTCAAAACGGGGAACCTTCCACGAACAGACACCCCTTTGGCAGGCCTTGTTGTCTTAAGCGCGTTCTGTAGCACCGCGAGGGCTAAACGTGTTTGCAATTACAGCTCACGCTAAAAGGAAAGGAAGGTCTCACACTTTAAAAATCACACATTTGACATCTCTGCTTTTCCTCGCTCCCATATAGCCCAATTTTGCTTGTAG
This sequence comes from Squalius cephalus, assembly GCF_949319135.1. Taxonomy (NCBI): domain Eukaryota; kingdom Metazoa; phylum Chordata; class Actinopteri; order Cypriniformes; family Leuciscidae; genus Squalius; species Squalius cephalus. Next base: position 26,822,745 of record NC_137139.1, read on the forward strand.
GTCTCGCTAGCCGGATTCCCCTGTGGTAAACGCGGAGCATAGCTGAAATACCTGCAGCTCTCCCCCGCACCCGCCACTAATCAGTACCACATCTACAGACGCTTCCAGTTTTCCAGTGGATCGGTCTCTGATCCTTCGCCCGCGGGGCCCTGACACGTTCTCACACCAACCTCAACCCTTGGCTGGGATGAGCGGGCTCCCCGTCTGCTGCCGAGCCATCGGTCACTGTCATGGCAACACATTCCTGAATTGAAAGAGCTAGAAAGGGGTGAGCGAAAGCTTCAGTGGCTTTTTGCTGCAGTAGAGCCGCGAGTAATATTAATGGCCAAAGGAGCAGTCGGACAGCTGGCGTACTGAGGCTATTCATCATAATTGTCACACTCTGACTGATCAACTCCTTTGTAGGGCTCAGACACTCCTGGGACAAGGTGCCCTAATTGCTGACTTAGGATCAAGTTTCTCGTTCTCCAGGCCAAATTTATAAGCATTATAAACCACAGACTCTCTCTCATGTGGAAGATCTATAATAAGCTCTAAGGGACATCTTTCACACTGCTTAATCTTTGCGGTGCTCTTTCATAGCTGTAGTAGGTTTGAAAAGGGAGTAGGTTTGGTTTTGACTCTGATTTTCATGACCTTCAGAGCTGTTTTTGAACTGTACTTAAATACTCTGACAGAGTTTTCTGCTACTGAATCTAGTGTCATAGCAAACCAAATTGCTATAAATGAGTTATGAGCTTTCTGAATTGAATGTGCACTCATTGATAATAAATAGACAACATATCTAAAACACACTCATGGCAATTTGTATCTATTTTACGTTTTAGCACATTAGTTTGCAATTTGTACGATAATCATTCGAACGTTTTTGTACGAGTTGCTTTACGCTCCACTTTTCCGTACAAATCACATCGTACACATTAAAGTCCGTTCTCGAACCGTTCTCCACTGTAGAAAGGGGCTTCCAGGCTAGAGAGATTGTTTCAACTTTGGCCCTTAAAAACTTGCTAGTTTCGAATGAAGCGGGGGATGGAGAAATATAAAGCTATGTGCGCAAGAGAGACCCAGGGTGCAAGAGAGCGAGTGAATCAACAGTTTCAGTCTCAATTGATCTCTGAAAAGGACAGATGAGTGTAGGCAGTTTATGCAAGCTGCTGATTCAATAGAATCACTCCTGGTACTGTGAGCAGCAAAACAGAAAGGTCCTACTTGACCCGCTCCGACCGGCATCTCTGGCATGAGAGGCGGGCACACTAACAAGGACACTACAGACTGCAGTTCTCTAGCTTCAGTCGCAAGTGCATCTTTTGAGGCCAGGGGAGTGAAGTTTACACGCACAGCTCTTACTAGCTTTGCCTCCGTTACACTCACTCCTGTAAACCTCACTCCCATCCGGGTCATGGCACCAAATGTAACCTCAGAGCGTTGACTCTTACTAGCTTGCCTCTGTTACTCTTGCACGAACCCCCGGGACGAGCAATGTTTTTTTAGACTGGTCATAGTCAGGCGTTACGTCACAGTTCATTCCTCAAATCTGTGAAAGCAAGCGGCCAGTTCGCAACAGGCTCCAATTTACCTGGCTCCAGAATGCGAACCATTCTTGTGGAAAAGGGACATAATTGGCAATTAATTTATTATAATGGTATTTCATTTTAATAAATATAATATTGTGTTACTTTAGTTTTTAGTATATTTAATTATGTAGTTAGGACAATTCTTCTTCAACAATACAAAGTTAATGGAATTAACAAACCCTGAATCGTTAAGTAGAATTGGAATCAATTGCCATTCTAATCTGTTAGCACGAGACCACCGCGGTTAGCCTATGGGCAAGAGTGTGTAAATAGTTTGATTTACATCTGTTCTTTGCTCTTTTCGGTCTCTTTCTTTCTCCACGAGCCACCAGCAGCTTGCACGTGTAATGAGGAATTTAATTTCTATTAAAGATGCAAATGTAGCCTTTAAAGGAGATTGAGATGGTGGGATGAAGCTAGCATTCAGACAGCTTTATCTCACCACTCTGTTCATTAGCCGAGTGTAATTGTGTTAGCACAAATGCGTTCACCGGGAACGCACATATCTGACTAGAAAGGTCACACAGATGACACAGTAAAGGCGCATACGTACGCACAAAACCACACTCCATTTCATCTCATGCTTGACTTTACTCTTGATAAGTCTTTTAAGATGAAAGCACTGCTAAAGATGTTTGTTTGTTTGTATGCATGCATGTGTAGGTGGGTGCATAGTAATGAGTGAAGTTAGCGAAAGTGTGAAGCTCAGCACACAAACTCACATAGGCTATATCAGTGCATGCTTGCAGTGTGCGGAGGGAAGCGGGCCAGAGAATGGCCGTTGCCCAATGATGCGATCCTGATGGAATGTGCGCTAGCGAGGCCTGCGGAACATGAAACACCATGAGCTCGGGAGCTACCGTTATGGGATTTGAAGTCTTTATGCCCCCTTTTCCCCTGTAGTTTAAAGCATTGCACAGCCGGAATCAGTGGAGCGTTTCACATTCTGATCCTGGCACGAGTTTTTGCTTGGCATTTGCCGCGGATAATTGTAGCTGGTTTAGAAATGACATCGTAAATCGTAATTGTGGAATTTACGAAAAAACACTTTGATTTGCAGCCATGTTTATCATAATGAAGTCGATTGCACAACAGATGAGAGCGAGCTAATGAAAGAGGAAAAGATGCGGTGGACGTACTTCTGCAATAGGCTGCAGAAGGAAATAACCAAACGCTTCCCAGGAGGGAGAAAGCTTTTTATTGATGGCTGAACTTTGAGTCAGCAGTGTTTGCGTGCTTTTATTGGCTCTGTGGGAGCTGTAGCCCAGACACTGAGGTGTGGTAATGGACGTGGATCTATTAACACAACCAGAGATGGAATGGGATGTGTCTGTTGATATACGTTTGTGGGTGTTGCAAACACTGTGATTGTGTATTCCTTACAGTTTCTCACAAGTGTATTCATTAATTTGCGCATGTACTCACCTCTATGTGAAAATATGCTAATGTGGTCACAATAAATGTTTTTTAATATCACAGCAGAAATGACAATGCTGTTGAGCAGTCATTTAAAAAGTTAAATATTTATATATTAAGAAATACCATTTGTTTTGATATAATTTATTAGTTATTATAATAGCAAATATTGTATACTTTTACACAATGCACTATGGCATCTATATCAACTAATTTTTTATTCATATTGGCTTTCTGTCACTTGAACAAAAACAATTGAGTCTGTACTACTCATACTTGATATATTCTTTCATTTTACTTATTTTTATTTTTTATTTTACTTTATTTACCTTTGGTTTTATTTTACTTATTTTTTATTTTGTCTGTTTTATGTTTTTATTTCATTTTATTTTAATATCTTCAACTTGGTACCAAAGTACAGGATCCATGGTTGTATGAAGCATTTTTGTGTATAGTAAATATGGATGACTTCACCACAGTCATACTGACCATATGTTTTCTTACAATAAATATTTGCATCATTACAGGCATGTGTTAATATGTCATGACTAGCTGTCTTGTAGTGTAGGTTGGTCACAGTTGTGTCATCTGGGGCAGGGATAACATAAGCGATAACATAAGCGAACTGCTGCAGTAGCAACATTTACAGCAACGTGAAAAGATCCAGTGATTAGACTTGATGGCTTTTCCCTTGAAGTGCCGTGTCTTTTCCCATAGCTCACAATTTATGTCCATTGTGACTGTGATTTCTTCTGCTCTGTCTTTAGTCCATATAATAACACAGCAGTTTTTGATTTTAGGAAGCAAGTAAGTTTAGCTGCACATCATTTCACATTGTGTATCTTTAGAGTTTGTGGTGCTTGCTAAGGCCATAATTATTACACATACTCAGTTTTTCAAAACTCTTAAATCTAAGTTTTAAACTCATAACTCATCCCACACTGTTTATTCTAAGGACATGATTCATTTCTGACATGGTGTGGCATGTTAAGTTTGATTTTAACTGGTGGACAGTAAAAAAAAAAAAAAAAAGGTGAAAACACTTCCCACTTCTTCTGCTGTTGACCTCCCGAGTCCATGCATCCAATCAAAATCTACAGTATTTTGGCACAAATTTGATTGTCACTTAGAAGAAAATGGCCAAATTAATCAGCTGCCAGCATGATTATGTGTTTGTGAGATGCACCACATTCAAACCATGAACAAAACTAATTTAACCCATAATGTACAACAAGGACAAACATGATTTGTGCCGACCACAATGTGTTTTAGGAAGTTAATTATTGGCAGCCAAAAACCTAAAACTGTTGAAATGTGCTAAATTAGCTTGTCATGTTTATGCAGTTCATGGTGATAATAATACATTTAAGGTTTTCTGTGTTGGGCTGTAAATATCTGGGTCAATAAGTAAAATCCGCTGTAAACCATTGATATATTGTGTCATGCAAATCTGGCACCTTTTTTTTTTCTTCCCAAAATGCACTTGTTTATATTAGGGTGCTGTTGAACCTGCTGTGCGAAGTTGTTGGTGGTTTGGGGGGCGAGGGAGGGGGCAGCTGTCATGGTGTCAGTGGGTCACACGCTAAGGAGTGACGCTATAAAAGGAGGACAGTGTTCTCTGATTTTGGCACATCCACAGTGCAACAGGCCTACTGCACAATCACCTCCTCAGTGTCCTCTATTCCTGCAGACACCGGGCCCTCCCCGCTGCACGGCCATTAGTCAAACCCAAACAATACCCACCCTCAGCACGAGAGAGAGTGGGGTAGAGTCAAAAGACCTGAATGGAGGCGGAGTGCAACTTTCTGTGGTCATTTAAACAGGGCAGGACTAGTCTGGCAGTATTAGATTAGCAATTAGCAATCAGTGAGAAGCAGAGCAAATGTTTTGTTTTGTGTTCTATGCTGTGCATAAGCCACATTTGTCTGCATTGGTTTTGTCTTATTCCTCATGGTTCATTAGCTGATTCATAATCTTTTATTAAATAACAACAGCATTATACATTATTAAAAGCATAAATAATATAACTTTTATATTTAATAAAAATACTGAAACTATGTACATTTTCTAAAAAATACATGACCCACTAGCATTTAGTCAAGGGGCAGTCAATCTTACTTTTTGAAATCAAATTAGGCCAATTTACATTTTTATGTAACTGAATCAAAAATGTTATGAACAACAGTCTTAAAGAAAACAATTTGTGACTAACTTGTAAGATTAGTCTTAGCAGTTTATGTAGTGGGCCCCAGAGGCCAGATTCACGAAACATTCTTTAAGACAGGCTCAGACTTCAGGATTTTTTTATATTTTATATTGTGAAATCTGGTTGCATCATGCTCATAAGGAGAATCTTTACAGATTGTCTTTTCTCAATCGTGGCACATCACACACTACAAGATATTATTAAGATTATTATGCCAGAGGGAGCAACTCGCGTGATCACATGCGGAAGTGGATATAAGCAAATGGATGTTGTCTGTTCTTCAGAGAACAGAAATTTCACTGGCAATTTTAATATCCATTAACAGTAGTATGCTAGATAGCTTTAGCCTTAAGGGTTAAACCATAAATGTGTAGATGCCACATTCGGGAATGGTCAATGGTTTCACAACATTGCGCAGCTTCTTGTTGTGAAACCGCCGAGATTTAAATTTCCAAATAAAGGGATAACCTTTCACATGTGACAATGTGTTGGTTTGTGTTTTATATACTTAATTTAACAGATTTTATACTATGGTAAGTTTTTAATGTCTTAGCTGACGCTTTCATCTTGTTGTATTGAGTTTATTGTCATTGGTGTCACTTGTGCACAACCCTAGTAATATGAAATATGTATAGCTAGTGTTATCTTGTAATGCTTAATACTTAAAGAAAAAACACCCCAATAAATTCATTAAACACCTTTGGGGATTTAAGATAAGTTAGAGGTTAAACATTCTTATTAGGAATTCAGACTCTTCTTAAAGGGATAGTTCACCCAAAAACGAAAATCGTGCCATTAATTATTCACCCTCATGGCATTCCAAACACATAAGACTTTCGTTCATCTTCGGAACACAAATGAAGATATTTTTTATGAAATTGAGAGCTTTACGCTATAGCTTTGAAACGCATTTTGTTAATAAAGTGTTAAATAATGTGGGGTTATCCGCTTTATAAAACTGAGGTTAAACCACTGAAGTCACATGGATTACTTTAATGATGTCTTTACTACCTTTCTGCGGCTTGAAAGTGGTAGTTGCGTTGCTCTCAATGGAGGGACAGAAAGCTCTCAGATTTAATAAAAAAACAAAAACATTAATTCGTGTTCCGAAGGTTTGGAACGACATGAGGGTGAGTAAGTTTCTTATTTTTTCTTACAATTATTCTAAAGAAAAGTTTTTGATAATATGAAATTTTCTTCATTTTATTCGTAAGAAAATAGCAATCTTAAGAATGTTTGATAAATCCACCTTCTTTCCTACATTCTCTCCTGCTAAATATTCTGCCTCACTCGTTAAATCTGTTGCATATGCAGTTTCTTGTCATCAACTCTCACGGGAACAGTTACTATTTGTCTGTTTTTGCCTTTTAAAATATGTGTACATTAGGCTAAGCTAAGGAACGGCAGAAATTGCAGTCGTTGTCACCTTTTAACCACCATTGTTACCGTCAGCTTTTTATTTCTCCTCTCTGGCATGAAGGAGTTATTTCCACAGCCAGGCCCGCTGCATCCCTCTAAATCGTCGTCCTCATAATCATTCACACTGAAAATTGGCCACCTAGACTGAAACAAACTTGCGTTGCTATATCCTCTTTTTAGCTGAATGAGATGACATGTCGTTCCAAGACTGTTTTGCAAATCATTTCATGCTGTCAACAAGTCATTGTTTCCTCTATCATCCCCTGCGATCACAGTCACAGTGTAGCTTTGCTAAAATATCACTTTCATTGGGGGTCTCGCTGGATTGAGTTTAGTATTGCTTTTTTAAATTGTAGGCTAAATCGAGTCTGTCTGGTTTTAATATCTTGACTTATATCAAAGCATACCAGTGGTGGTGTTTTAATTTCATTGTAAATATGTAGGCTAGCTGTTTTTTCTGGTGCACATGCAAATGTTGTTTTTCTTCTTCTTGTTGTTTCTTATCAGTAGAGTCTTCCAGGGGTTTGGTTTTTGATACGCCTGCGTGGCTTAACAGTAATAATATTCAAATATTTGTCCTGTACACATTTTCGTTTTGTGCATTCATTTTATCACACTAATCTGAAATCTTAATTTGATTACATAAATTGTATTTATTGCGGATTTCCTTTTATTATGCAGTTCAGAATCTGTTTTCATGTTTAGACACCTGATAATAGTGGTGGTAATTAATTGTAGGTAGGCAGAAGGACTGAAAGAGAGAAAGGATGGACAAAAAAGATATACAGACAGGCAGAATTAATGAATGTCAAACAGAAAGAATGAAAGACAGACAGAATTAAGATTTCAAGACAGACAGACATAAAGACAGAAGCAGAATAATAAAGAAAGCCAGCTTGTGTGTGTTTGTGGATTAAGGCCTCTATGTATTGATGTATGTGAGTGTGTCTGCGTGCTTGTAATAGAAAGCAGATCCTGCTATGCAGA